>NC_089238.1:55525889-55885889 GCF_963924675.1 Phocoena phocoena | reverse complement strand
TAAGAACGTCAGGACGGCGACAGCATTAAACCCGGTGCGGGACGCTGGGTGACTGCAGGCGGCCACAGAGCTGGCCCTGGTCACGTGGTCGGTACTCGGACAAAGGCTCTCTCCAGGCCTCTGCCCTCCGCTCAGCCTGGGAGGACCCGGGGAGGTAGGGACCCACAGGGCAGTGCCTCCAGGAGTTCTGGAAGGTTCCACCTGCAAAGGCCTGCGGACTGGGGTCCCCGTTACAGGTCTCGTGCACACACCCCCTCCTCTCCAGCAGGGACTGGCCCGTCTCCAAGCTGTCACCCTCCCTCCCAGATCCCCTGCTTCTGGAAAGTTCTCTTCCTTCTGCTAGAATGGGCCTAACCTCAGAGCCTCCTTGGAATCTCACTCTCACAATTCTGGTCAGCCAGCGCCCCCAGACCTCTAACTTTTCACCCTTTCTAAGGGCAGCTGAAGCGGGCGGCCGGGGCAGGGGGGTCCAATCCCACCCACAGAACGTTCCAGAAAATGCTGAGCCTGTGGCACCGAACGCTGTTCCCCGAGACCATGTCTCCCGCTCCGAGGTGGCAAAGAAACGCCTGGGGGCCCATGTGAGCCCGTGTTTGGTTTGGAGACTGTGGCCTCCGAGGCCCAGGCCCTCCCGAGACTGGCGTTCAGGCCGTCAGAGATTCTCTCTCTGCCGGGAGCCACAAATGCTCAGACGCAACGAGCCCCGGGCTATTTCTGGGGCTGGAGACACAGAGCAGGGACAGTGTGACCCTCGCCCCAGACCGACCCAGGCCCAGTCCCCGCGGGACCCAGGGCCCTCAGAGCCTCGGCTTCCTCAAGTGTAAACCGGAGACAACAGCCCTGCCCCGCAGAGCCAGCCAGGCCGGAGCGCTGCCCTCAGAGCTCGGTGCCCAGACCAGCAGACCTCATGGACGTTAGCGACTGGCACAGCGGCAGGATAAACAGTCCCCGGTCATCGCATGCGGCAAATTCACCTTGATTAGGTTTATGTATTTATTTTTCTTTGCAATAGGGTTTGGAAATGCAAACAGTGTGGCCGGTTACAATGTTTCCAGAAGGCTCTGGGAGTTCTCGCCACTCTGGGTGGGCTGCCCCAACTCGCCCCCGAGAGCGCTGACCCATTGGGCGCTATCAGACCAACCGGGACTGGCCGCCAAGGATGGCAGAAGACACGCTGTTTCCCGGAACGTGTGCCACGTGACAGGACGGCGATGTTGAACTTGGAAGGTGACACGGTGCTCTGGAGGCTGGGAGGGTCCACACACCCCGGCCCTCCTGCCCACACATTGCTGGGTGCAGGGCCTGGGGTGCCTCCCCACGAAAGCCCGGTGCCAGCGCTGAGCACTAGGGCCCTGAAGCTGCCCGGGGAGGGAGCGGCGGTGGTCAGGCCTGGAGTAGGGACACCACCCTGGGGTCAGAGAGCAGAACCCGGGTCTGGCTCTACCCTGACTGGCTTAGGAGCCTGACCCTTCCCGCAGCCGCCGTGCCCTCATCTGTGGAAAGGGGCTGCTCGTCTAGATAAGAGGTTCGATCGGCTGTAGGCAGCAGGATTCTACCCCTGTCCCTTTCAAATAAGAAACAGATAAAATAGGGACTTCCCTGGTTAAAACTCTGCGCTCCCAATGCAGCGGGCCTGGGTTCGATCCCTGGTCAGGGAACTAGATCCCGCATGCCACAACTAAGACCGGTGCAGGCAGATAAATAAATAAATATTAATTAATTAATTAGATGAGAGCAGAATAGCTCAGGCATGGGCGGGCGGAGTGGCACAGACGTCGTTGCTTCCCGCCCCCCCTCCCACTTTCTTCCCTGTCCTGTGGCCCCTACAGCCCCACGGCTGAATAAATCATTATTTTAAGGATACCATGGCATCCTTAAAGCCTGAACACCGGAGCTCCATGAGCACTCACTTGGGCTACAGTTTAGTTGAGCACCTACTGTGTGCCACGAAGTATTTTAGGGGCTGGGGACCCAGCTGTGAACAAGACAGACAAGGCCCCTAGTCTTCCAGACGCCTGGAGGTGGCGAGACCAAAAACAAACATGTGATATGCAGGGGGTGAGTAGAATGAAGGAAACTAGATCCACAGAAGGAAGATGCAGAGTGATGGAGGGTGTTACTTCTGGGGGGGCCACATGAGGAGACTCACGAGGGAAGAGAAGAAGGGAGCTCTGAGCGCCTTCCAGGCAGGAGGACCAGCAGGTGCAAAGGCCCTGAGGCACAAGCACCCTGTTGCTTTGGAGGAACGGCAAGAAGGCCCAAGTGGCCGAGGCAGCCAAGGTGAGTGGGAAGAAAGGACGCAGGACGGCTGGCTAAGGGGACAGATCGTTCCTTGGTTGGCTAAGCGTACAGGGTTGAATAGCATCTTCCCCAATTCGTGTCCCCCTGGAACCTCAGGATGTGACCTTATCTGGAGATGGAGCCTCTGCTGACGTATATTAGTTAACATGAGGTCACACTGGATTGGGGCGGGCCTGAGGTCCAGTAAAAGTGTTTTTATAAAAAGAGAACGCTGACACAGAGAGTAAAGCCAGGTGAAGACAGAGGCAGAGGTGGAGGGATGCGGCTACAAGCCAAGGACGCCTGGAGCCCCCAGGAGCTGGAAAAGGCAGGAGGGACCCTCCCGTGGAGCCTGGTCCCGCTCACACCTTGATTTAGGACTTCCGGCCTCCTGACTGTGACAGAATGCATTTCTGTTATTTACACCCCCCAGTCTGCGGTCATTTGGTACGGCAGCCCCAGGACACCAAACATCCAGGGAAGGACTTTGGTTTTATTTGGGGTGAGATGGGGGCGAACACAGACACTGAGGGTGGGCATGGCATGAACTGCCTGGCACTTTAAAGGGTCGTGTGACATCACACTGCCCACCATACCGGGCTCCTAGCCTCAGAGGAAGCTAGCAAGCACAGCATTCTGGGGAAGGAAAAACCACTCGTGGCCTGTGGTCACCCGAGAGCCCTCAAGTGACACATCTGCTAAGCCCTCAAGGGCTCGCTCCCTCTGTGGAAGGGAGACCAGTGCCCTGCTCTCCACCCAGGCCCCTCCAGAGGCCCCTGGCCCCAGGAACAGCAGCAAAATGGATTCCCAAGCCCCACCTGGCTCTCCCTGTTGCCTTGGTGAAAGTTTCCCAGACAGAGTTTCCCCTCTGAAAAGTTGGAACCCTTCATTATGCATCTGAGAACCTGTAATTTTTTTTTTTTTTTTTTTTTTTAAGGGAACACAGCCCCAGAGGAGAAGTGAGTCAGCTACACGCTCTGCCAACCGTAAGCCCCAGGACGAGGTGACGAACACAGGGACAGAGGGAAGGTCACCCACAGCCCTCGTGTCTGCCAGCCGCCGGCAGCCGCCATGCTGGGTGTTCCCACCAACGCGGCCCTCAGTTCAGCTGGATGTTATTTTGCCGAATGCGTACAGTTTGCAAAAAGGTCTGCCAGGAAGGTGAGGAGACGGTAAGGCCCAAGGCCAACCAGAAGCACCTGGGGGCCAGGCAGAGTGAGACAAGCCTCTGAGAGATCACGGGGGTGTTCAGAGGAAAGAGGGAAGTAACACTGGGCCTGGCACTCGAGGCCCCTGTGCGCTCTGTGTTCTGGGTCGAGCCTCTGCTGGTTCATCCGTGACATGGCCGTGACGATGGCTGCTCAAGCCCTCGCACGGTCACCACAAAGCTCACCTGGGATGTGCCTGGGAGCCCGTCCTGGTGAGCTCAGCCCCACGTGGTCCCCACCCCGGCCGGATAACTCTGGGAGGACAAGGGCCAGGACCTGCACGTCGTGGCGGGCACAGCTGCCCCGCTGCAGCCTGCTATGATGTCATGTGACCTAGAAGCTTCCGGAAGGATTTCTGCTGTCCTGCCCCACCAGCACTCCAGCACTGACCGCAAGCCTTGGGTCACACGCCCAGTTTCCTGGCGCTTCCTTCGCAAATTTCCAACCCCTGGCAGTGGGGAGTTGGCATCTTAATTGGCTCTGAGACCCCAGCCCACCCCTGACCCCATGTCAGGGCAAGACGAGGAGAGGAGAGGCCTACTGCACGCCCAGCCCCGTGGTTCCATGACAGGCGTCACCCAACCTCCATCCTCTGGAGCTACCCTGGCTTTCGAACCGAGACTCGGCACCCAGACACGGGGCCACATGCCATCTGAGCGCTGCGCCCCCCTGGCCTGCCCTGTCCCCTAGGAACGCCGCCTGACTTACAAGCTGTGCATCAGCCACGCTGAGGAGCTGACGGGCCATTCAGAGGTGAGAACATTCAGGTCCAAGGTCACTTAATGACACGATGGCTTGAGTGGACAGCTAAGGAGGCCCAAGAACTCACAGTCCCGGGAATCGCCCCACCCCTGCCCCGTGTCTCCTGCACCAGCTCTGCGGGGGCGGGGAGGGAGGACCCCAGAAGCCACATCCTCCCTGGCGGCCGGCTCCAGAGCCCGCCCACAGCCAACCACCGCCACCGATGATGACCCTGACGACAGCGCCGGCTCCGTGCGTGCCCCGCACCCGCTCCGCCCTGCCCGCTTCCGCACACCATGTGCTCAGCCCCACCACTAGAGACTACTGTCCCCATTCTGTAGATGGGAAAACTGAGGCAAAGGGTGGCTCAAGCCCTTGTCTTCCAGGGCAGCCAAACCCCGCAGAGGACGCCCCTGACAAAGGGGGGCCCCCGTCTTCCTGCTTGCAAAGCACTGGCTCTCCCAAGGGGCCTGGCGGGGTGCCCTGTCCCATCGCATCCTGCCCGCGTGGACGCAGGTCCCCGCCGCACTGCACACCTTGCCTGTGCCACCGCCAGGCCTCCGTAGGAACTGTTCTCCCTGCCTGGCAGCCAGCCCCTCCTTTTCCCAGCTTTCTAGAACCCTCCCATTGTTTGGTTGCTTTGTTTTTGTGTTTTGGCCATACTGCGTGGCTTATGGGATCTTAGTTCCCCAACCAGGGATTGAACCCCAGGCCCCGGCAGTGAAAGCACCGAGTTCTAACCACTGGACCACCAGGGAATTCCCCCCTAGAATCTTCCCAGTTCTTTTGTGGCCTCGGTCAGGCCCTGTCTCCCCCGCACGGGATCCCCAGCCCCACGTTGATATTTGAATACTTCGCAACTGGTAAGGCAGGCTTTTTGTCTTAGTTTGGGGTCCCCAGAAGCAGACTCTGAGGCAGGGATTGGCATGGGAATAGCTAATTCGGTGGGGGGGGGGGCGGTGCCGGATGCACAGGTGGGGGTGAGATGGGAAGGGAGGAGCCAGCGTGGGGCGCACTGCTGCCCATCAGGTGACACCACAGTGACTGGGGTGCTGTGTGGGTCGGCTGCTGGCTGGGGGCTTCTCCTGGGACCCTGGTCCCAGCGCTGTGAGCCAGAGAACCTGATCGCCGCGTGTTGCCCCGACCTCACAGGTGCTCTGCCAGACAAGGCCCACACGGCACACAGTAGGTGCTCAATAAATGCTCCTGGTTAAACAAACACACAGCAGATGGAGCGAGAGACCTTTCCACGTGGGTAGGGAATAGGTGCCCGTGCCTTCAGCCCAGTGGGAGATGGAAAGCTCCCGTGGGCGGGGGACCTCGGTGCACCCCGCAGGGCCTGCACGCGCACCACCCCCGCCTGTGGAAGCCGCTCCCAACAGGAGCACCAGGGCGCCACTTCTGGGGCTCCCGCCCTGATGACCGCTGACTCAAGTAGCAGCTCATCATTCGATACTTAGATTCTGTGAAGCCCTCCCCACACACCCCGCCGCTGGGCCGTAGCCAAGCTGGCTTGGGCGACCTGAGCAAGACGGGCGTTCACACCTGCCCAGGTTCAGCTCTGCACACCCCTGGTGAGAGAACAGGTTCTCCTGCCAAGAGGATGCCACCTCCCAACTCCCGAGGCACACAAGGAAACAAGCCACGGTGTCAGGTCGGACCGTGACACCTGCAAAGCACCACGGGGGTTCGGGGGGGGCGGCCACCAGGGGTTCCCGACCGGCTCATCTGCTGCGAGATCACAGGTTGTTTCCACGGCCCCTCTGCTGAGGACAGTCTGCTTGCTGTCCTTGCAGGCGGCCTGGTCTGTGCAGAGACGCTGGGCACTGACCCACCGCTTCCCCCTACCGGCCGCCGGGTCATGAGCACATCCTTTTCCCTCCGGAGTCGGGGATGAGACCCCAGTCAACAGGAGGTCGCACTGTCGGGGTGCTCACCCCTGCCCCCCAGGAGAGAAAGTGTCTGGACCAGGTGTCGGAAGATGTGGGTCCCAGACACACTTGTCCAAAACAGTGGCCACAGACCACATGTGGCCACGGAGCCCTTGACATGTACCCCGCGTGACTGAGAAGCGCACACGCCGGGTTCTGAACACTTGCTACGAGACAAAGAAAATCGCACTGATCATTCGAAATCCTGATTACATGTTCAAACGATAACATTTCAGATATGCTGAGTTAAAGAAAATACATTAAAATCAGTTTCACCTGTTTCACTCCCCACCCGTTTTATTGAGATGTAACTGACATATAACACGGTACTAGTTTAAGGTAAACAACATAATGGTTTGATAAATACGCATATTGCAAAATGATTACTACGGTAAGTTTAGTTAACATCCATCACCTCACGTGGTTACAGATTTTTTTCTTGGGATGAAGATGTTTTTACTTTTTCTCCATGTGGCTACTAGGAAATTTAAGGTTCCGTGGGTGGCTGGCATTGTATTTTTACTGGACAGAGGCTGGAGTTTCTGGTAAGTCACTTGGCCCTTTGGAAACCAGCAGACAGACCAGGCGGCCTCTGGCGTCCATCCATCCAGGACACCTTGTGGCCCTGAGCGCAGACTCTGAAGCAGCTGGAGCAGAGCCTGGCAGGGGCCACAGTCCCACAGAATGCAGCCGCTCCTCTCTGGCCTTAACTCCAGCGGTCCCTTCCCCGCAGGCCGTCCTCGGCATCTCACTTAACACTGAAGTTCTGCGTTAGCGACTGGCTCTCACCCTTCCCCGCCTGAGTGACTCCGCGCCCTCTGTCCTTCCCACTTAGGGTTACCAGATGCAGCAAATAAAAATCCAGGGCACCCAGTTAAGTCTGCATTTAAGATCAACAACAAATACTTTTTTAAAAAAAAAATTTATTTATTTACTTTTCTCTGCGTGGGGTCTTCGTTGCTGCGCGCGGGCTTTCTCTAGTCGTGGCGAGTGGGGGCTACTCTTCGTTGTGGTGCGCGGGCTTCTCATTGCGGTGGCTTCTCTTGTTTCGGAGCATGGGCTCCAGGCGCGCGGGCTTCAGTAGTTGCGGCTCGCGGGCCTTAGAGCGCAGGCTCGGTAGTTGTAGCGCACGGGTTCAGTTGTTCCGCGGCATGTGGGATCTTCCCGGACCAGGGCTCGAACCCGTGTCCCCTGCATTGGCAGGCGGATTCTTAACCACTGCGCCACCAGGGAAGTCCAACAAATACTTTCTTAGCGTAAGTATATCCCATGCAATACTTGGGATATACTTATACCAAAAATTTATCCCTTGTTGATGGAAATGCGACTTTAACCGGGCGCCCTGGATCTCGCCCGGCGCCCCCATCGCTATGAGGTCTGCACTCCACTCTTGTTCTGCATGTTGCCTGGAGTACCCGAGCCAGGACCACAGCTCCCGGAGGACAGGGGCATTGGCCACAGTTACCCTTGGACCCTCGGCATTTAGTTCCGTCCGACAAGCAATCTATTTCAACGACTATTTGTCAGATGAATGAGGGAGACCAACGTTTCCTCCTGGAAGACGGCAGCTGACCTGAGACACCCCCCCACCCGACCTCCTGCTGCTCCCTGACACACTCAGAGTAGGCTCCATTCTCCGAGTAAGCCTGACTGCTTGCAAACATCCTCCGGTCTCGAAATACACGCGGGAAGCACCTCAGCTGAAATGAGGCCGCGAGAGGCCCAGAGAGCCGGCCCTGACTGCTGCTGGTGCCACCACGCTCCTGGCCTGGGTGACCCTGAGCGCTAAGCAGTGATAAGTGTGGTCTCCAGCCTCCCGTCCCCTCTCCCTCAACCGGCCCCTCTGCCTCCTCCTCAGCTGTCAAAAGCTAACTCTGCAGAGGTGCCTCTGGAAGTTCTCAAAGTTGCCGAAGACAGGGTCACTGGGCACCTCGGCCGCCTCTGTCCAGAGCGGGCAGGGCTCAGATATTAGCTGGGCCTCTGCTTTGGCCCGGGACACACGTGGCAGATTTTCTGAGCCAGCCGTGATTTGAAGCGCTGTGACCAGGTGTCCCTCCAAACCATCCAAATGTCCTGCATGTTCTGCTAGGTCAGCAAACGGCAAAGGCAGGGAATGTGCCAGTTTGCATCCTGATGAACATACAAAGGCCCCGAGCTCCTAGCGGGGAAGGACGGGCGCCCCAGCTGCTCTGTCTCTCCTACCAGATGCCCTGGAAGATACGCAAGAAACAGAGACCGCACTGCTGCCTGCCCTCGGGGACTCTTGTCTGGGGAGATAAGACTCCAGAAGCAGCAGGAGAAAAACGCAAGCTGGAAAAAACTGAGAACCGAGTGATGGGGCAGAGACAGCTCCACGCCGTGGGCTTCTTCAAGAGCGACGACCCAGGCTGGCGGGGCCACGAGAGGAGGCGGGAGAGGACCGAGGGAGCCTGTGTGCTCACGTGTATGCACGCGTGTGCACACGGGAGTGTGTGTACGCACATGCATGTGCAAATGTGTACTCACACGTGCAGGGGCCGGCCAGCTTGGCCGCCACCAAGGCCCGCAGCTTCACTAGGCCCCACGGTGCCTGCCACCGCCCATCTGGGCCCCAGCTGTCCTTCACCCGGTGCCGGGCCAGGTCCCGGCATGCTGTGTGCCTCACCTCCACTGAGGTATAAGCTTAAAAATGAACCCCCGAGCCTCAAGAACTTTCCAAAGGGTGCCTGGGAGGTGGCAGCACTCACGCCCCCTACTGTGGTGAGCTGGGTGCAGTGAGCGTTGGGTTCTGGGCTGTTCTGTGGCCCCAGCTGGTGAAATGCCTTCTTCTCCTTTCTCTTCCTTCCCCAGCTCCATGAGGCACAGCTGGAGAGGAGGGGGTGGAGAAGAGGGGCCCCTCTCGGAGCAAGGCTGTGTGTGACACACACACACACACACACACACACACACACACACACACACGGCTGGGACTAGTGCAGTATCACATCACCCCCGCACCTGCTCACGACTCAGGTGCCCCAGCCTCCCAGCCCCCAAAGTGAGCAGGTGTGGGGATCCAGCAGGCCCCGGGTAGACGCTGCCAGCTCAGCCCGGCTGCAGGGTGGCAGGTGGCAGGTCTCAGCCAGGAGAGCAGCTCAGCAGCCCCTGTACCCCTTCCCCACAGCAGTCCCACCCCCAGGCCTTAGGGCCTGCCCGGCCTCAGCCCTCGGTGCCTGCTGCACTGGCCCTGGAGTCCTGCTTCAGGCTGAGGCCTCACTCCCCCCGGCCTGAGGCCCCTCCAGCTGTCCTGGGGTGACCGACAGGGCAGGAAACCCTCTCATGGCACAGAACAGGATACTGGGGGTGCAGGAAGGAGAACTGGGGGCAGCGGTGGGATTATTCTGCTTGGCTTCCTCAGAGCAAACATGAAAGGGCCCGTTGTCCACCAGAGAGGGAGAGAAGGCCAAGATGGCCTGGCCCGGGCCCAGCCAGGCAGGCTGTCCTGGGACGTCTACCAGGGTGGTCTTCGGGCAGGGGGGAGGCCCCCAAACATGGAACCACAGGCCGAGGGTCGAGCAAGGGGGACCAGGGGCCTTGAAGGGGAGACACAGAGAATGGGGGTGTCAGCCGAGGGGGAGCAGGGCATGGGGAGGGCGAGGGCTCTCCGGCCACCCCTCTGCAGGCGATTGTAGATGAACTCACCCATAGGCGGCCCTCATGCGGCTGCTACAGGTGCGGCCCCTCCCTGGACGGGAAGACGGGGTAGGCGGGGAGGGTGCAGAGCGGGGACTGGAACCCAGAGCCCAGCTGGTTGCGGGACAAGAGTGCTGCTGGGCCTCCCCTCTCCTCTGAGAAAGCACCTGGGAGGCCCGTGGCTTCCCTCCTGCTGGGACGGTGGGAGGGGCTCTCCCCCCAACTCCCACCCCATGGTCCGGGTCCTGGGGCTGATCGCAGACCTGGGTATCAGGCCTCCTCGGGGTCCCTGTGAGCTTCAGTGGACAGCAGCCCCTTCTTCCCCACCAGGTCCAGTCCCAGGGATTGGCAGCCCCCGTTTTGGTGGCCCTGTAGCCTGGGACATGCTGCAGCCCAGCCAGGCCCGGCCAGTGAGGGCAGGGAGGGCTGCGGCCCCTCCTCTGAGGCCAGTTTCAGTCTAGATGGACAAGACCTCCCATCCTGCTCTTGCCTGTGCTGGGGTTAACAGTGCCGCCCCCAACGCGTGCCTCCCGGAACCACGAACGGGACCTTATTTAGCAATCAGTCTTTGCAGATGGAATCAAGTTATGATGAGGACAGACTGGATTAGGGTGGTCCTGCAGCCAATGGCAGCGAACCTCTAAGAGAGAGGAAGAGGAGAGGCCTCATGACAACGCAGGCAAAGACTGGAGGGGTGCGGCCACAAGCCAAGGGACGCCAGGAGCCACCAGACCTGGCAGGGGAGCCCACGGCCTGGTGCCTGGGGAGGGGCACCGCTCTGCGCCTTGGCCCGCCCATCTTGTGCCAGCATCGGTGGGCTTTAGGCATCAGCCCAGCTGCTGGTGGTGGGGAGCCCCAGAAACGAGGCCTCCGTTGGGCCTTGGAATTGGGTACCAAGGAGCGGGCCGTGCCTCCCCCCAGGCTGTCCTCTGTGGCTGTCAGACCCACTGCCTGTGGGCAGACCGGCTAATCCGTCTGGAGAGCCCACCACCATTCCTGACAACCACGGAGGAGTGTCCGACGTGGCTATATTTAGCCTCCAACTGCTCCGCCTGGGAGGCTGTGACGTACCTGGGGGAGGCGGGGGCCTGAAGGATACAGGGTGGGGGCAGGAGGGGCGCAGGGCCCCTGACCCCTCTGTGTGTGCCCCCGGCAGGTGCCCCAGCCACCAGGGCAGACTTTCCGATTCAGGGCCTTCTTTGGCTGCGAACACTGGGGGTGGGCGCTCCCAGTGCAGGGGCCACAGTCCACCTGGCCAAGTGACCGGCATGGAGGGCTTAGCAGAGCTCGTGCGCTGGGCAGCCGTGGGTGGGCCTGGAGAAGAGCACAGGCCAGAGGTGGCTCTGAGTGCCCTCCCGGGGTGTGCTGACCGGGCACACTGCCCTTTCCAGATGGGGCTGGAAGCCCCCTCCTGGCCTGGCTTGCTCCACCAGCTGCCCCATCTCACCCTGGCGGGCCTGGGCAGTCCCCACCCAACACTGGACAGAGGGGCTGATAAATGACGCCCAGGTGCCTGGGCGCAGGGAGGAGGGTGACAGAGGGAGAAGCAGCAAGGAGGGGTACAGGTGAGAGGGTCCGAGAGAGCAGCAGAGGGAGAGAGACGGGGAGGGAGGGAAGGGGGCGGGGAGAGAGGGGAAGGCAGGCTGAGCCCAGTCATTACGAAGACCAAGGGTGGGTCGATGATAATATTAATACAATGATGGTTTAATAAACACAGCTGCTATTTCTTGAGCACTGCCATCCAGTGGGGCAGCCACGGCTAGTATCCCCATTTCCCTGATCGAGGAAACTGAGGCCCACAGCAGCGATGGGCACCAAAATGAGGGTGCCGCTCCCCGGCCCTCTCCCGGCACCGTCAGCACAGCTCTGCCTGGGCTGCCCCGCCGGTGGGCGGCAGCTGGTGGGGGAGCCAGCAGGAGGCACAGGCCAAGGCCAACAACCGCCCTCACCCCGCCCCCCGGCCCGGCCCAGCCCAGCTGCGCGCCCGATGGCGGGTCAGGGGTGAGGCGGCACGAAGTGGCTTACGCCTCCGTGCAGAGGCCGACTGACAGACGGCTGGATTAACACAGACGCACTCTGTTCCCCAGCAGGTCATGTGGAAAGCAGAGCCACGACCCCTGTCACTTCTCCTTTTTTATTTTTTTGTAAGAAGAGATGTTTGTTCCTGAGCCGGGGGTGGGGGAGGAGGGGGGCGCCTGCCCCTTTGCCGGCTGTAAGCACGGGAGCCGCTGCGGGCACAATGGAAACTTCTCCGCCGCATCCACCCCTCACCCGGAGCCCCAGCCCCAGGCCGCCAGCCAGCCCGGCGAACAGGGCTCAGCCTGCCGCCCGGCTTTGTAGCAGAGCCACGCTCCTGAGTGCCAGCTCGCGGAGCAGCAGCTGAAAAGGGATCATTAGCCCCAAATGGAGCCTGCAGAGAAGAGGGCAGTGGGTGGGCAGCCTTAGCAGCTGCGGCCGCTGCTCCCCGCCGGGAGGACCACGGAAGGGTCCAGTGCCTCCTGCCGGCCCCAGCTGGTCACATCCCACACTGCTGCTATTTCAGACATACCAAGTAAAGTAAAATACAGCCTCACAACTAACCTCACCTTTTTAACTTTAAAATGTGGCTACCTGACAATTTAACATTACACACGTGGCTGGCGTTCTACTTCTATTGGGCAGTGGGTCCAGACCCATAGCATCAGCACTCCCTGTGGCGTGTTAGAAATGCAGGTTCCCAGGCCGTCCCCAGGCTTGCAGAAGCAAATCCTCATTCTCAGGCCAGCTCCGGAGCCCCAGCACCGCTGTGCTTGTGACCTGTCTCCAAACTGCATCAGGCCTCCGGCACTGCCACGTGCCCTCCTGGGCTCCTGCAAAGCCCTAAGTCAGCAGAAACACCCACCCCTCCATCCGAGGCAGCACAGGCCCCAGCTGGGGGGAGTTTCTCCTGTGGGTCATGGTGGCAGAAAGCATGATCTTATCAGAGTGCTGAGCTTGCCCTGGTCCCTCCAAAGAGCTTCTGGTCAAAATCTCTCTGATTTAAACTAAACGGAGAGAGACTGTCTAGTTTGCAGAATTCAAGAACTGTTTACCAAGAGCCTTCCACAGGCAAAGCATTTAAAATACATATATTTCAGGGACTTCCACGGTGGCGCAGTGGTTAAGAATCCACCTGACAACGCAGGGGACATGGGTTTCAGCCCTGGTCTGGGAAGATCCCACATGACGCGGAGCAACTAACCCGTGTGCCACAACTACTGAGCCTGCACTCTAGAGCCCGCACGCCACAAGTACTGGATCCACATGCCACAACTACTGAAGCCCGCGTGCCTAGAGCCCGTGCTCCGCAACAAGAGAAGCCACCGCAGTGAGAAGTCCGCGCACCGCGACGAAGAGTAGCCCCTGCTCGCCGCAACTAGAGAAAGCCCGCGTGCAGCAACGAAGACCCAACGCAGCCAAAAGTAAATAATTTATTTTAAAGATAAATAAGTAAAATGCATATATTTCACTCTTCACACGTCAATACGAGCTGAGCTTGCCTCCTGAGCATCTTCTGGGGGCCAGTTTCACTAAATAGATAAGAAAGATTTCCCACTAAGGACCGGTTGCAACAGGTATGTTCGACAGTCGCTTTTAAAGCTCCTGGGTAGTCTGTCTTCTCGAGCAGTTTAAAATAAGTCCTGGGTCCTTGTCTGTCATGAGCATCACAGTCTTTGGCTGAAAATGTGTCCTGATATTCGAGGAGGGCTTTCCAGGCCCGGGAAACCGAGAGACTGTTTTGACACCCCGTCTAGCATCTTAAGAAGTAAAACGTGCCCTCAGCCCTGGCTGCCCCCAAAGGTTCTGGAGGCTGGACTCGGGGTCCAGGGAGAGTGGGGAACAGTCGGCCCTTCCCGCCCCCTGGCGCTACACCACCGAGACGTCACCTACATGCACTGAGGCCTTCGGGGCTGAGGGTTCCTTTAGACGTGTCCTTTAAATTTAGAGAGGACGCAAAGGGCCTGCCATCCACTTCAACAGAACTGACCCCGAATTTCTAAAACTCCCAGGTGACGGTGAGTAGTGAAGAGGGCGCCATGCCCACAGAGATCTGGCCTTGACCCCTGGCTCCTGGGAGGTGACCTCCACGCCACTGGGATGGCCTGCTGGATACGGGTGTCTTTGTTTCCCCGGGGCCTTGGGCCACACTGTATAGTCTGTGTGAATGTGACTTACGATGGGGGTCTTGACCATCTCCGGAGGGGCTGGAGGCGAAGGTCGGCCGGTTGGCGTTGTCCTTGTGACAAGCTCCAATAAAAACTCTGGGCACCGCAGCTCGGGGGAGCGGCCCTGGTTGTGAGATTCCAGGCGGGTGTCACCGCTGTTGCCGTGGGGAGTGAATGCTGTCCTGACTTGCTGTGAGGGGCGGCTGCAGGTCGGAGCCCCTCCTGGACGAGGCCGCCCCAGGGGCCTCTTTCTTTGGCTGACTTTCCTCTGAATCCTCTTGTCATGAACCACAGCTGTGAGCAGAGCAGGCTTCAGCTTTGAGGTCTGTACGCAAACGGTCGAACCTGAGAGTGGCCTTGGGGGACCCCCGCCCTCCACCGCAGCCGCTCCGGTGGGAGAGGTGAGGGCAGTCTGCGAACCCCCTCTGAACCTGGCGAATGGCTAAACCAGAGACCGTGTACACAAGAAACAAGAGAAAGGCAAGGAGCTGCCGGATCTGATGGGGGATTTACCTGCCGCCCACCACCTGCCCCCGCCCACCACTAGTGTCCCTTAGAAGCCACATGCCAGCAGCAGAGCCAGGCCCGAGCCTCCCTCACCCCGGGGGCAGTGGGTCTCCTGCAGCCTGTCTGTGTGGCCTGAGCACAAACTCTGCCCAAACCCTGCTGCTGGGTGGGCCTTGCAGACCCCCCTCACCTGCCCTCACCTGCCAGGTGCCAGGGCCCACACCCCAGAGCTCAGGGCTGCAGCCCTGGACGGTGGGAGCTGGGGTTTGGACACTGGGCCTCCGACCCCCAAAGCAGATCTTGTGCCCGGGCGCAGAGCGGGAAGGGGCGCCGGGAACCAGAGCCCTCGGGGTGGCGGCTCCCCCGCTCCCGTGATGAAGTGTCTCTCTACAGGGCCGCTCCCCTCTCTGGAAAATTCGGCTTAAAAGCCACTCCGTCAACCCCACAGCTCCCTCAAATCTGCTTCCGTGTGGCCATGCCCAGGGCCAGAGGCAGCCCCCTCTCTGGTTGGCCTCAAATGACTAGAAAGTTGCTTCCCGTACTGAGTCAGAGTCTTCTGGAACCCCACCTCCAGTCTGAGGAAGCTCCATCCCGAATAAATCAAACTGCTCTTGACATGACGCGCCCGGTGTGTGAGCACAGCCACCAAGCCGTCCAGTCCCCTCCCCTGCTGCCATCCTGGCGGCCTCCCCCTTCAGACCTGCTCGGCCGGGCCAGTGTTCCAGCGCGTCGCCACCTGCCCTCCCGCCCTGGGCGGATTAGGAAACGAAGCTGGGCAGGAACGCAGCCAGAGCTGGAGGGCCGTTGGCAGCCGTAAACAACCGGAGGATGGTTCTTGCTCTTTCTCTAGAGTGGCAACTCCCGTCCCTGGCTGCACAGAATCACCACCAGGGAACTTTACAAAATACGGATGCCCGAGGCCCACGGTCAGAGATTCTGGTTCAGTTGGGCTGGGCGGGGCCTGGGCATCAGCATTTTGCTGAAAGCTCCCTGGGCGGTTATAAGGTGCAGCTGGGCCTAGGACCACTGCCCCTCAGCCCACACCTGGAGGGGAGAACCCGGGACCCCCAGGGAGCATCTTTGCCAGGGCAGGGCCCACCAGCCCCACCATCAGGATGCCCCTGCGGCAAAGGGCGTGCACCCTGAGGAAAGCGGGGCGTCCCACAAGGCAGGCCAGGCTGGGCCGCGCACAGGGGCAGGTTTCTAACAGGACTTGGGCTGTACAGCTCGGCCCTACTCACTCAGGCTTTA
The DNA here is from genome assembly GCF_963924675.1 of Phocoena phocoena. NCBI lineage: Eukaryota > Metazoa > Chordata > Mammalia > Artiodactyla > Phocoenidae > Phocoena > Phocoena phocoena. The sequence goes on along the minus strand of NC_089238.1, from coordinate 55,870,136 downwards.
AGAAAGTGGGTCCCTAGGGCTTCCCTGGTGGCACAGCGGTTAAGAATCCACCTGCCAATGCAGGGGACATGGGTTCGAGCCCTGGTCCAGGAAGATCCCACATGCCGCGGAACAACTAAGCCCGTGTGCCACAACTACTGAGCCTGCGCGCCTAGAGCCCGTGCTCCGCAACGAGAAGTCACCGCAATGAGAAGCCCGCGCACCGCAACGAAGAGCAGCCCCCGCTCGCCACAACTAGAGAAAGCCCGCGCGCAGCAACGAAGACCCAGCTCAGCCATAAACAAACACACAAACAAATAAATAAAAGGAAGTGGGTCCCGTTCTGGGTGCAGTCCTAAAGCAGGGCATGCCTCCTGATGGGGGAATCTTCACTTTTTCCCAGGTGGCTAGAGTTGCCACTGGCAAAGAGGAGCAGCCGTGATGCGGGGGGAAGAGGGGGCATCCGGCCACCTTGGGGCCGTAGAGCAGCTGTCTGTGCCCAGCGAGGCTACGGGTGCCCTCGCTGTCCTGTCTGTAGCCTGTTAGCGTTGCTTATGTCCGGGGGGAATGTCATAGCCCAGTGGCCCGCGGGCGGTTTTTCACACCAGGTCTGACGGGGTCTAGGGAAAGGGACCCCGACCTTGGTGGCTGCCCACGGTGGGGAGTTCAATCCCGCAAGCCCTCTTTCTCTTTCTGTTTTGAAGACGCAAGCCTGGGGCTTCTCCTGGCATGGAAGGAGCTGCCTCTGGCAGCTACCCAGCCTCACCTGCGATGCCCGGTGGCCTCCACGAAGAGCGGTCTCCACCCACCTGAGCGCCCATCCTCTCCTGGCCGTGGCGGTGAAAGACAACTGGCCCAGACATCAGCCCAGGACTATTCTAAGCTCCACACAAAACGGCATAGGGATTGGTCCCTGCCTCCTCCTGGGACTCAGTTTCCCCCTCATGAAACAGGAAGGCTGCCGCCGAGGTCCCTCAGTGCTCTGAAAGTCCGTGCTTTAGGGCGTCTGGTGCAGAAGGGACACACAGCAGCCGCCCTGTCCCCTAAGCTTGGACAGTCACCCCTGAGGCCTCTGGAGGAATTTTCTGCCATCTCCCTGTGTCCTGAATTCTGGAATCTTCTCCTGCCCCGCCCAGGACCACGCCTGGTCCTGTTCTCCTCAACTGGGTCACAGCCTTTGCCTGGTGCAAGGAAGCAGACGCTTCCTGTGGTCAGTCAGTTAGGATGCCCTGGTTGGCCCTAAAGAGTGCATGGAAAAGCACAGGGCACAGCCCTTGTGCTCAGAGCTTCCAGGGGCCTCGGGCCTGAGAAAGCAGGAGCTGTGGCAGCCCAGGCGCTCTGCTCCTTGGACACTCACCCCGGCCAGGCGCTTCACACACATTCCCGCATTTCATCCTCACCACCGTCTGAAGGGGGGCATCCTGTTTTCACCCTCCTTTTACTCATGGGGAAGCTGAGGCGGGGCCAGGCTAAAGTCACTTCTCCCAGGTCTCCCAGAGCACAAGAGGCAGGGCTGGCTGTGAACACGGGCAGCCTGGCTCCACAGCCCTGCTCCTGGCCATCATATATGTAACCTGGTCTGCATCTTGTGAGCTGTGTGACCTTGGGCAGGCCGCTTCGCCTCTCTGGGCCTCAGTCTCTTTGTAAAATGGGAGTAACAGCAGACCCTGCCATGCGGGATTTGTTGGGAGGGTCAAATGAATGAGTCCAGGAAGAACCCAGGGCACACAGCAAGTACTTAATAAGTGCCAACTACTAGGGTTGCCAAGGTGCTACTTCCAGTTCAGGGGCTGGGGGCGTTTATAGCGCCCTCTGGTGACTGGGAGGTCTCCTGCAGGAGGAGACGCACAGCAGCATCGGACGATAGGTAGGGACGACAACAGCCACCATCCACTGGCCACAGGTGACCACTGACATCAGGATAGGCTTCTACTCTGGGAACATCTGGGTGTGCTTCAGCACTGAAGCGTGGGCCCGGAACCCAAAGCACCCGACCGATCTTAGTGTTAACCATGGCTGGGGCATGTCCTGGATGGAGCCCCAGAAAGGAGCTAAATCAGAGTGACCATTACACAGCAAGCCTCCAGTCACTCGGCCATCTCACCTAAATGCCAGGCATGTGCTTGGAATCCTGCTAGGCCTTGGGTGAGGCAGAGACTGGCCAATGCTCACCAAATCGGACACACAGCTCTGGACACACCCCTCGCTACCGCTGGGCTAGCAGTGGGGGATCTGAGGTCCCAAGATACGGTGGTGCCTGGAACCCTGAACCATCTCCTGGAAGGCCTACTGAACACCCTACTGGACTGGGATACTGCATAAACCATTAAAGACTGGGGGCTTTCTGTTACCCGCCTTGCCTAATACACTGAACGTCAACAATGGCTAAGGCCAAGTCCTACCTTGAGGAACTCACAGGGCTCTCAGGGAGAGAGGTCTGGGTCTTCTGCATCAGAATTACCAGGAGTGCTCGTTAAAACGCAGGTGCCGGTCCCCAGCCCTTCCCTCCTGAATCAGAAGCTCGGTGGAGGCCCTGTAACGCACATTTTCAACCAGCGCCCCTGGCGGCTCTGATGCACGAGGCATGTGAGAACTGCCGGTGTCAGAGCAGAAAACGACGACCTCTCACTCGGTGCTCGAGAAGAGGGCAGGCTGGGTCCTCCGGCCTGAGCCCAGGCGCCCCCGCCGCGCTCTCCGTGCAAAGCCTTGACGGCAGCAGGCAGCTCCCTGTGGGGGTGAGTCCCTCGAGGCTGATGGTCAGTCAGTGAACTCAGCAGACGGGAGATTCGTTAGGGTCCTTGCTTAATGCGACGACGCATTCATTGAATTCTGATAAGGTCGTCTCTTAGCAGGTGGGATAAATCACGGCTGATCTCTTGTCAGGACGACTCTCCGTCATCCCGGATTAAATTAATAATGATTAATTGGGGCTCCTGAAAGCTGAGCCGCCAAGCGAAGATTAGAGTGTGCGTTCGAGCTCCCTCTCTCTCCCTTTTATTTCCTCTCTCCCTTCCTGGGCTGTGTCTCCTCCCCCAGGTGACATTCTAAGACGGGAAATTGGAAGTGGAGGATTTGGAAATCTGGAGCAGCTACGAACAGCTGCTCAGAGGGCTGCTGGGCAGCTCAGCCTGGCGGGGAGGTCTGGGAGGGTTGCCGCCTGGGGAGTTCTGCTGCTTCTTGAAGATTTTCAGCCACCAGCGTGGCACAGCCGTCTTCCTGGGTCAGGGAACCCAGATGGGCCGACTCCCCCCAACACTGCCAGGGCCTCAGGCCGCTCTGCCCCACTTAGGGCAGCTGGGGCTACACCTAATCGCTTCCCCACCAGTCTCTGCTGACAGGCGGCTTGTAGAGGTGAGGGCAGACAGAATCTGTGTTTTCAGGGACAGATTTTTAGGAGGAGATTGCATTTTCTGGAAACCATTCATTATCCCTAGAATCCGTCTGCCAGGGACTGCCCCATTCCGGGGGCCTCTCCAACTGCCCCCAGGAATTCCAGGCTCCCCCCCCCGCCCAAGCGAAGACGCCTTCCGCCAACGGCTTGGGTCGTCAGCTAATGTTCACAGAGGGCACCACTCTGCTAGGCCCACACGGCTCATAAAATCAACATGGTCTCGACTTGGGAGGTTTAACCATAAACATTCCTGCAGCGGGCCTGGCGCCATGTGAGGTGACAGGAGAGGCGGGGTGAGGGGGGTGGGTCCCGGCCAGGCGCTATGGGTCGGGAAGGTTTTGTGCCACTTCAGAGAGCCGGCAGCTGGAAGTGAAGGAATTCTAAGCGGTGGGAGGGTGCAGGGGGAAGGGAGCCCCCGGGGGGAGGGCAGCTGGACCCTCTCCCCAAACGCTCCCATCCCACTCCCAAGGGGGCCAGAGAGGTGAGCAAGCCCTGCGGCGCCAGCTCATGGGACCAGCTGTCCCGTGGCAGCTCTGCCCGTGTCTTCTCCTCCTCTAGCCTCACAGCAGCCCCAAATGCCAGGAGGCAGGGCCAGCTGGGGGGCTCAAGGTGCGGGGCGTGGAGTGCAAGCCGCCTGCGGGTGTCCCAGCTCAGGGGCACGCTAGGAGCGTGGCCGGGGCCGAGCCGCTCACCTTTGGAAACCCCGTCTTCTTGGCCACAGTTCGGGGGTGAGGCTGGGCTCTAAATCACAGGGCTGTTGTGAGAACTGAGGTGAGTGCCAGGCACACAGTGACTGTTCCAAAAATGTCATCCATCACACATGAGTGGATAAGCAGAATGTGGTCTCTCCACACAGTGGAATAGTACTCGGCCACGAAAAAGGAATGAAGCACTGACACGGTCACACCCCGGATGAACCTGTAAAACATGCTGAGCTAAAGAGGCCAGACAGATGGGCAAATACTGTATGATTCCCTTTCCAGGAGTCATCTGGTACAGGCTGATTCACAGACAGGAAACAGATGAAGGGTACCAGGGGCTGGCCGGAGGGGTACGGGGAGTTATTACTGAAGGGGTATAGAGTTTCTGCCTGGAAAGATGAAAAAGTTTTGGAAATAGATAGTGGTGATGGTTGTATGACACCGTGAATGTACTTAATGCCAGTGAATTAATTGTACACTTAACGATTCAAATGGCAAATTTTCTATTATATCTATTTTAACACAGTAACAAAACGTAATTGTTAAGTCTACAGTTAAGCCCATCTTAACTTCTGCGGAGGAAGGGGTAGGGCAGAGGCGTCAGATGGAAAGTACTGCCCTTGAATGCTAAGAACATGCCTAGAAGTAGGCCTTCTTGAGGACACGCCCCCTGCAACCTTGGGCAAGTCACTCAGCCTCACCTGTCTGGCAAGGTGGATGTGGGCGTGGACACTGCCCAGGATCCAGGAGCCTGGATCCTGCCCCTAGCTCTGCTATCCACCAACGTGCCGTCCCGAAGTCTGGCCGCTTCCCAGACAGACACACAGGAATTCTGCTGTACCACACTCAGTGGGACATTCAGGACCGAACCCGTCAACGAGGTACTATTGGGCCAGCACATTTCCTAGGCTTGCCAGGTCAACCCCAAGTGCATCTTCTCCCTGAAGACGAGACGGCGCACGCGTAACTGTACGAGGTTTGACTGGAGCCATGATACACGTTCACTGAACAAATGTGCTGCCCAGAAGGCCATGCCCCACGACAGGCTGGGAAATAGCGCTGCAGAACGTCAGGAAGACAGACAGACAGACAGACAGATGAGGGGGTGCCCACAATCACAGGTGGTTGGAGGGACTGGCTTTGCTGGCCAAGAGGGAAAACTGTCCAACGCCATGTACATGAACACCCAGACTCCCTCTGAGACACTCCTGCTAGTTCTATGCCATCCACAGCCGAGTGTCCATGCCCGAGCCATGACATTAACTGGGCTTGGATCCGTTCAGTTAATATTATGAGGTCTCTTTCGTGAGGGCTAGACAAAGAGATGTCCCTCCCAGAGGTCCTCCTCATGGACCAAGGACATCAACCAGTCAAACAGGGTGTTCCAGACCCCAAAGGCAACCCTGGAAAGAAGCCCCTAACAAAGCACCTTCCTGGAATTCTGGGGTCCTTCATTCACAGAGGGGTCCCATCACCCAGGTTGGCTGCAAACAGAGATGCTCACTGGACCGACTGACCTTGAGAAGTGGAAACGTGCTCGCCCAGGGCTGGGTCCCTGGGCTCTGGTATCTCTCCTGCCCCTCCCTGTTGGCCTCCACCTGCCGGCCAACTGGTCACCCAGGGTGTGGCAGGCAGAATAACGGCCCCCAAAGATGAGTCCACCCTAATCCCCGGAGTCTGTAAATACGTGACCTGACACGGCTAAAGAGACTCTGCAGGTGCGATTAAGTTAAGGGCCTTGAGATGGGAGATGATTCTGGATTATCTAGGTGGTCTCCCGGCCATGGTGAGTGGGAGATGTGCCAACGGAGGCAGGGTCAGAGCAGTGCAAGGCTGTCAGCTTTGAATATGGAGGAGGGGCCACGAGCCAAGGAGCGTGGGCGCCTCCAGAAGCTGGAAAAGGTCAGGAAACAGATTCCCCATCCAGAAAGGAACGAGCCCTGCCAATGCCTTGATTTCAGCCCCGTGAGACCAATGTCAGACTTCTGACCCACAGAACTGTAAGAGCATAAACGTGATTTGAAGCCACCAAGTTCACGGTAATTTGTGAAGCAGCCACAGGAAGCCGGCGCCGAGGCTGGGGGCTCATCCTGAGCTGCCGACATAGAACGGAGCTGCTGGTCGGCTGAGCGCAAGGCGGGGTGCCCTGAGGAGACCTCTCTCCCCAGATGGCTTCCCAAGGCGCAGGCAGGGACCAAGGAACGCACGGCCCTGGAATCGGCCATCCTGGTCTAGACTCTGCCCCTCCCCAGCCTCTCCTCCGCATGCCGGCAGGTCTGCAGGTGGAGCGACAGAGCAGATGTGGAGGCTGCCTGTTCAACGCCAGCCCCACGCTGGCCCCATCCTGGAGGCAACTGACAAGTGTCTACGGGAAGAATTCTCACGATGTCACTTGCCTGTCAAAAGCCTTCACTGCTGCCTGCCGTCCACAGAATCAACTCCACCCACCAGGACACTTCCAACGGGGCCTCGACTTACCTTTTCCCCTGCTCTCTGGAATCTGCCTCCTTTTAACTTCAGGGACAGGGTGAAGACCCGGGAGCCCCCCAGCTGTTCCACCCCTGCTGCTTAGATCTTCCCAGCCCAGCCCCCACGGGACACCCCCTGAGCCCAGCATCAACCACCTTGAGCCCAGTCGGGGCCCTGATTGTGGGAGCTCACGAGAAAACGGTAGTCACCATTTTACACCACCAAGTTTGGGGTGGTTTGTCACGTCCTACAGATAATCCGAAGCTATCCTAAAGGAGATTCACTGCTCGCTCACCACCCCCAGATAACACCCAGGCTGCAGTCAACACAGAAAGTGGACCCACGTGCACCGGAGTCTCTGTTAGGGCCTGAAGGGCGTGGGCAGTGAGAAGGCGTTGATGGGCAGGGTGGTAAAGAGGCCATGCAGGGCATCTGCCCTCTCTCAAGGGGACCAACGGGTGCAGACCGCAGACTCGAACCCCCTGAGAAGAGCCCACTGGGCTCAGATTCTGGCTGTGCTACTGGCCAGACGTTCGACAATGAACCAATGACTTAACCTCTCTGTGCCTTAGTTTTCCCATCTGTACAATGGGAATGACAATGGAACCTACGGGGAAGGGCTACCTCTTGGGAAAACTGAACGCCTTAGATCAGAGTAGGTGCTGTCCCCGTGTTAAAAACCAGCAGGGCAGCCCACAGCCTCCCCCCACCGCCTACGCAGGGACTCACTTGCTCACTGCTGGGCTGGGCTGGGCAGGATGGTGGGGGGGGTCACTCTCCACTCTCAGGGAACCTCAACCGTAAAGGCAAGCTCTGAAGGGCAGGTGCTCCCAGGAAGCATTTACCCAGAGCTTAAAAGCAGGCCAGCCGAAGCCATAGGTGGTCTCTGGTTAGAGCCACACGCCCTGAAAGTCTGAAACATCAAACTCTGATAGAGGGTTGCTCTGGGGTGGAGGGGGCCCGAGGCGTCTCCCCGCTGCTGGAGCAATGCCAGCAGGAACAGGCATCTGAACTGGCTGATGCTGGGAGCTGGGCCGTGCTGTTATCTCATTTAATCAACAGCCCCAGGAAGAGGCGTTCCCGCCATTATTCCCACTGTACAGATGGGCAAACGGAAGCAGAGAGGTGCTGCGCTCGGTTGGGTAGCGTCCCCCTAAAATTCACGTGCACTCGGAAGCGCAGAACGTGACCTTACTTGGAAATAGGGTCTTTGCAGATGTAATTAATTAAGACGAGGTTACCCTGCATTAGTGTGGGCCCTAAATCCAATGACGGTGTTCCCTACAAGAAGGCCATGTGAAGACACAGACCACGGGACAAGGGAGGCACAGACAGAAGGGATGCATCTATAAACCCAGGATGCCAAGGATGGCTGGCAGCCACATGTGGGAGAGGGGTACGAACAGATTCTTCCCCGAGCTTCCACAAAATAGCAGCCTTGCTGACACCCTGACCTCAGATCTCTGGCCTCCGAGGTTTGAGAGAACACATTCCTGCTGCTTTAAGCCACCAAGTTCGTGGGCATTTGTTACGCCAGCCCCAGGACACTACTGCAGGTCTGTAACAGAGCTATCTGCCCAACGGCGAACAGAAAAGGCCCACCTGATGACAGTTGACAGTTCTGTGGCTGCCAAGGGGAGGGGAGGGGGAGGGGATTGAGGACAAAGGGGCACACAGAACTTTCTGGAGTGATGGAGACAGTCTACGCGATGATGTGGTGGTGGTTACGTGACTGTATACGTTTGTCAAAACTCACTGAAGTGCCTCATGCGTTAGGCACTTAAAACTCACGGGTTTTACTGTATATAAATTATATCTCAGTAAAGCTGATCAAAAAAGATAAGATAATTTAATTGGCACGCACGCACACACATAATTATTCCTCACAAGAGAAGTAATATCTATTATTCGCCCCCTTTTACAGATGAGAAGTCAAAGCCCAGAGAGGTTAAGTAATTCACCCCAAAGATGCACAGCAAGTAACCATGGATGTGGGGTGCCGGCACCTCCCAGGCTGAGGCTGGTTATTCTGTTTACCCCTCTGCCTCCTTACTGGGCTCGGAGGGTCAAGGGCAGGGCTGCTCTATTTCTGTAAAAGTCCCCACAGCCTGACCCAGTCAACCCGAAGCCAGCGCTAATAAAAGATGGAGGGGAATAAGGGCCCTTTGTGGTAACGGGAACAAGGGCAGTGCTCTGTGCTCTGAAGGGAAGGGGGCAGAGCCCGGCCAGGAGTTTAATGACCCCACAGAAAGGCCTGGGAGGTGGCTTCTCGGCCCTGGACAGCTGTGACAGGCCGGACCTGCGCCCCCAGCCTCCTGCAGGGTGACGACAGCGTGGGGAGGGTCTCCCGGGGCTCAGGGGCTCTGTCAGCAGCTGGGGCTGGCGGGGGAAGAGGGGCTGGGATGAGGTTCGCCTGCCTGCCATGGCCCTGAGCCCTGCGGGCACGTCCACCCTGCCGGGGCGGACAGCCCTCCATTCAACACCCCAGGATGCCAGGGCGCACGGGCAGGGGTGGAGACGGCAGGCGTGGTGTCCTCCCCCACCCCGCCCAGGGCAGGGAAGGAAGGGAAGAATCCAGAAAATGCCGCTCGCTCGATTGCCTCGGGAAGGAAAAAAATACAGCAAGAGCCATAGGCACAAAGGCGCTCTTCTGCAAAGCGGCCGCTGCGCAGGGCTTGTGCTGCCCTGGGTCCCCCGACCCCCTGCTTCTTACCTGGGCCCCAGACCCCGTGCGGACAGTCAGGGACGTGTAAGGGTCTGCTGTCGTTCCTGTACCTGTTTGGGGCCAGCAGCCCTGCCCCGGGCGTGCTAACTTGGCTCTGACGGTGGAGAAACGCCTCCCTGCTACCCTGCCCTGGAGCGCTAAGCAGATACCGCTGAGTTGCCCGCTCCTGGGGGGCTGTGCAAGCTGGCAGTGGCTGGAGGAGGGGCACAAAAGTACAGGACGTGGTCCCTGCCAGTCATCTGGTCAAAACGCAGAGTAACTCAGAAACTGCAGGACAGCGTGTGGGGGTGGCCGCATTCTATCCTCTGTGTCTGTCTCGACCCCCGCAAAGGCTCTTCGCAGTTGGTTAACATCACGGATTATTACAAAAAGAGGAGCAAGGTGTAAATTAGAGGTTTATGTGAGAAAAAGGTGTCCTCCTGCTCCAGGACACATGGCTCGGCGTGTGGTGTGTAGGCTGCATTTCAGCTGATGTCCTTGTGCAGTGTGGAGCCTGCAAAACTGTACTTGGGAGCCCCGGAATAATGAATAGAAAGCCACATGAATGACAAGGGGTTTAAGGCATGTTCCTTGATCTCTAGAGGCCTAGCATCTAGGCCTGGGAAAGAGACGCACTTAGGTTTCAGTTAACAACGTAAAGCAGCACGTGACTGGTGCTGAAGCCTGGGGGCAGGGGATCCCTGAAGGCCAGCGCGTTCCTGGTGCAGTGGCCAGGCAAGGGGAGTGACGTGGACAAGGTCGAGCGATCAGAGGACAGCCTCGGGGGCACAGGAGACAGCTGGCCAGGACGAGCTGGGCCAGCTGATGGGCCCAAGGGCCCTCAGCTGTGACACGAAGATGACCCTCCCTCTAGGGAAAAGGCTTAGTTGTCCAGTAACTGGCATCCAAACCACTTCTCTTCTGCGTCAAGGAAAAGGCAAGCAGCCCTTTTGGGAGGAAGAGGAATGCCTCCTCCCCCACACGGGCAGCCTGGACCCAGACCCGACCTCATCCGGAGGGTTCCGGCTTCCCCGGGTTCTGCACCCCAGATCCCGCTCCTGGCTCCGTCCCCAAACACCTCCTCCCGACCTCCATCTGAGAGGACACACGCGAGAGAGCTGAGACTCCAGCGAAGGAGAGAAGAAGGAGCCCTAGGCGCTCAGCCAAGTCAGCAAAAATCTCTCCCGGAGGGGGAGTCGCGGTGGCCCGCCCTGGGGCCGCGGGCCCTCAGCCTCCGGGACAGGGGTCTTGGCTGTGAGCAGGGGCCTTACATTCCCTCCGCACCCCCCTGGATGGAGTGCCATCCCTCCCCGCTCCAAAGACTTGGACAGCTCTCGATGATGACCCATCCCCTTCCCAGGGGAGACCGAGCTGGCCCTGGCTTGGAGATGACCCTCACCCCCAACCTTCAGGGGCTCCCCACTGCCCACGGTTACTTTCCAACAAGGCCCTCAGCCCCATCACCCTCGGCTTCTCCCCGGAGACCAGGGATCTTCACCCACCAACAGCCCCTGCCTGTCCAGGCCCCCGGGGTCTCGACTCGCCTCTCCCTCTCCAAACACCCCCTTTCTCTGGCCCCTAAAACACAGAAGCCACACAGGTGTGGTTCTGGCCTGGGTGGTCCAGGCCCAGACGGGGGTGGATTGAGCCTGCGAGGCTGAGCGGTTTCCCCTCTCACTCACAGCTTTTTGGGTTGCCATCAGTCCAGAAGCCGACCTCCCCTGCCCCTGGACCTGCAGTCTGAATGTCACCAGGGCCTCCAGGAAGCCCTTGCAGACAGATGTCAGCTGGCCTCTGCCCGGCACACAGGTTCTCCCACCTGATTCAGCCCTTTGTAACCACCCACCACGTTAGCATCAGCATTACGGTGGCATTTTGATAACATGAGTCAAGTGCTCAGCGCTTTCGTAAGTACCACACAACCCTCCCATTTTACAGATGAGGAAACCGAGGCGCAGAACAGCTAAAACCTCGCCCCAGCGACACTGTGGCCTGACCGCCGCCTCCTGGGTCCGGGTGCTGCACGCAGCCACCAGACCGTCCTGGCAGGGGCCAGGTGATGCCGGTTCTAGCTAAACACCCAGGGGTCCCATGGTTGCTGTGCGCCAGCCCCTGGGCCGGCGTGGAGGGAGGGCAGGCCAGGAAAGGCGGCTCCTTACGCCTCCCTGCCCAATGAACCGTTGCCACCCCTGCACTGCGTCTCCTTGGCTTCCTGACTTCCGAGTTTCAGCCAGCAGCTCCCTGTCACCTCCTGCCTGCGCCCCCCTCCGCCGGTGAAAGGTCGTGGAGGGCTGTGGCTGGCCTGATAGGAGCCCAGAGCCCAGGCTGGCTTCGGTTTTGAATGTTCAGAGGCACAGTTGTTATTTGCACGTGAGGACTTGGAATGGAAATGAATGGGGGGCCAGCTCAGGCCCCACCTGCCAAGTGACCCTTTGGGAAACAGGAATGAGCCGCTCTGAGCTTCATGCACGTGTGGGTGTAGGAGGGGAGGTGTCTGACGGATGGAAGCCCGGGGGACGTGCTCAGTGCACCTAACCCTCTCCAGCCCTTCCCCATGCAAATCCCTCAGCAGCTGTCACAGCTCACCCTGCAGGGCCAGCTGCACCAGCTGGGCAGCGGGGCCGAGCGGTGTGGGCCTGGGCTCCCTCCCAGGGCCCCTCCCCACACTGCTGGCTTTGTTTTGCATGGGGGCTTCAGAGAGGCCAGGAGCAGACTCCAAAGAAGCTTTAAGCAAGGTCTTCTGGGCCTGACAGCAGAAAGCCTGCCCTCCCCGCCTGGCACTGTTCCGGAAGCGGCAGGAGGTGCTTGGAGGCCCTGTGGGGTGTTTTCAGCCCTGGTGGTTAGATGTGCCCTGGGAGTCGGGCTGCCCTGGTATGAATCCTGGTTTTACCATTTCCTAGCTGTGTGACCTTGGGCAGGTTACCTGCCCTCTCTGGGCCTCAACCACCCCTTCTGTATCCTGGGGACAGTAACGGTCTCTTAACCTCCAAGGATGGGGTGAAGAATAGGATGAGACAATCCTTGTAAAGGATTAAGAACAGCGCTACCTGACCCTGGACCAGTGCTCGGAAAACGCCAGCCAACAACAGTAATAAATCACGGGTGCCAATCTTCTGAATCCCCCCCACCCCCGCCCATTGCCAGTGTCAGGAGAGGCCTAACTTGAGAGTTGGAGAGACGGTGGAAGCTTCCATATCCCAGAGGAACAAAGCAGCAGGAGCTGCTCTCTCTAGCACCCTACGGGGACCTGTACCTACTGCACTGCACGTGGACTCGAGTCCAGCGCCTCTTGGCTGTGTGACCTCGGGCAAGTTCTCAACCTCTCTGGGCCTCGGTCCTCATCAAGCAAACAGGGATGAGAAAGCCCTTCTGAGGAGACAGTGTCAGGAAGACTCAGGAAGAAGCTCTGCAGAGTGCAGGCTCCGTCCTCTTCAAACCACCCTTTGCAGTTCTCAGAGTTTGCCCTCTCTGGGCCTCATCCAAACCCTTTGTGCATCTCCTCCTTGGGGCTGCCTTGGGAGCTGGGTTGGGGGTCATATCAGAGAAGGAGCCTCATTACATGACGCTTGCCTCTTGGTCCTGCTCCACGTGGCACCCACAAAACCTCATTTATTCCAGGCTCACTGGCAACTACCGCTGGCTGTTTCCAGAAATCAGTCCCCACCTCCCCACAGATGAGAGCCTAATGGGTTCTGAGGAACTGCTAAGCTTCCCGACATGACCACGGAAGGACAGGAGGCCTGTGAGTGCTGGCAGGTCACCGAGCTTGGGTCCAACCTGGGGGTGTCCGTGCCGTAAGCGCCATGTGACTGAATAAATGCACTCTGTCTCCGCGAAGTCACACGCTGACTTTTCTTTCTTCCTGCCTGGGGAGCCCCGTCCTTGTCCATCAGACAGAGGCTTCTCAGGGCTCCTGTGAAATACCATCTCCTCCGGGAAGCCCATCTGGGTTGACGGTTCTCAGCAGCACCCTCACTGCTCGCACAGCAGCGCTGCCCCCACTGTCCCGGCTGTGCCCCTCGCCAGGACCGGGAACTCCTGCAGCGGGCTGCAGCCTCTTCCTTCATCTGGACTCTGCAGTCAGACCACCTAAGTCAAAGCAGTCACAGGCTGCTTGCTCCCAGGCCCCAACAAACAAACACGTGTGCTGAACACCACGCTGGGATGAAAATGGGGGTTAAAACGGGATTCTAGAATACTACCTGTAACGGAACTAACAGCCATAATTAATTTTTAAAGATCTTTACTCTTTTCACGCCACTTTCACACACCCATCTCCCCAGGGCCTCCCCATGTCCTCCACAAGCTGTGGGCTCCCTGCCACCGACTCCACACCTTCCTGTCTCCACCACCTGGTTGCTCACCTAACTTCCCTCTCTGCGACCGTCCCGCTGCAATTTCACCTGCCCAACATTTACCAAACGGGCTTAGAAAGCTCCAGTGCCCGCACCAGTTAGAAGCTGGTGATGGGCACAACGAACCCCAGCATCCCTGAAGGCAGGGCCCGGGTGTCAGTATTTTGGAGGCGGTTCCTATGGGCAGCAGGCGTGCAAACGGTCCAGCTCAGTGGTTCTCAAAGTATGGTCTGTGGCCCAGCACACTGGCCTTCCCTGGGAGCAGGTTAGGAATGCAGAGTCTCAGGCCTCACCTCAGACCTGCACTTCCACGCGGGCTGAGGGGTTTGCGCACAGTCCCCTTTGAAAAGCTCGGCTCCGTGAAGCATGAACTACGAAGGGGACACGCTCAGAGGTGAGGGGAGCTGAGCTGGACACAGGTAACCGAGGGAGAGGTGAGTCCCGGGGGGCACAAAGTAGGAAGGGTGGCTCAGGCTCACAAGGGCCGGACCCCACTGCTCTCTCACCAACTACCTCTCCCCGAAGCATCCCAAGTCAACTCTCAGACACCCACTTCTCACGCCGACGCAGGCCAGGTGGGGCTCAGGGCTCCGCCGGCAGAGGGGAATTCAGCCACTGCACCCCACTTCGCAGGGCGGGTGCCTTGCGTGGATGCCCACAGCCTGGCCTCCCTGCCTCTACCTCTGTCGGGGCCGAAATACCTCCCACCCCAGATCCCACTGACCCAAGCACAAATGCTGCCTCCTTGGAAGCCAGCCTGAATCCATGCCGCCTTTGGTCCCTCCTCTAAGGCGCAGACTGAATCCCGACTTCCGCTGTTCTAAGTGGCAGCGGTGTCTCCCCCCAGACACGGGGCACCGTAGGATCAGAACCTCCTGGAACCTCGTCGGGTCTCCAGCCGGTGCTTGACGTGTCACAGATTCCCAGGCTGCCACGTCCTCACCAGGTGGCTGAGACTGCAGGCGGGAGAGGTGGGTGCACGGGTGCTGGGCGTGGCCTCAAGCAGCTCACTTCCTCACTCAGGGTCTCTTGCCCACCTGCTCACTTGGCTTTGTTGTCTCTGAGGTTCCCTCCCCCCGCACCATCCACACACCCCCACCCCCGGCTCTGACATTCTCCAGTGAATTCAGAGCCGGTGCCTCCTTCCTTATTTTTTAAAGGTCAAAAAGCGGGGAGGAGAAGGTCAGTACTGCTTCTTCCTCACTGATGTTCATTTCCTCCTTCCACAAATATTTATTAAGTACCTACTGTGTGCCAGGCACTGACCGCAGCACCGTGCACACAGCCGTGAGCAAATCGGGCCATCTCTGCGGACAACGGAGCTTGGTCAGGTATCGGAGGGACTGGGGGAGATAGGTGCCAAACAAGTAAAACAGTACGTTAGGGACACACGTGGAGAAGGAAAATAGAGCTCAGGAGGTGGGAGAGGTGTTGTTGAGCCGGGGGCTGGAATTTTAGATAGGATGGCTGGGGGAAGGTACCAATTAAGGAAGCCCCGGAAGGAAGTGAGGGAGTGAGCCATGCAGCTGTCAGGAGGAACAGTATTCCAGGCAGAGGGAACAGCACATGCGAAGGCCCTGGGGCAGCGACACGGCTGGCACATATGAGGAACAGCAAGGAAAGGAGCTGGGTTAGAACAGAGTAAGGAGGAGAGAGCAGGCCAGAGGCAGGGGTATGGGCAGATCAGGAAAGGCTCAGGGGTCACTGTGAGGTCGTGAGTGGTTGGTCAGCTTCCTGGTGCTCCAACAGGTCCTCCTATAAAACCCTGGCATGGGTGGCACAGGGGGCAGGCAGGTAGCGTTTGCTTTGGGTCGCACCGAGTCGGCCGCGAGGCCACCCTGGAGCCCAGGTCTCTGCAGGCCCGCCAAGTGCAGCGTGTCTTGCACAATTTCCGGGAACCAAATCTGACAGAGCCATCTGTCTCGAACAGACCCCAGCGCCTGCCTCCAGCTGGTCCCTCGCACGAGCCAGAGTTCTCAGTGACACCGCAGAACAGTCATTTGCTGTCCCCACCCCCTGAGACGCTGGGGGGGTGAGGGGACAGAGGCGGTGCCCAGAGCTGTGTATGCAGCCGGGGCAACAGCCGTCCCCCGCGGCAGGTGGGTGACCCCCCAGCCCTTGGTCCTTCCCAGGGTGGATGCACATTTTTCAACAGCTCGTCTTTTTATTTCTTTTAATTATAAATTTATTAAATTTATTTATTTTTGGCTGTGCTGGGTCTTCGTTGCTGCACGTGGGCTTTCTCTAGCTGCGGCCAGCGAGGGCTACTCTTCCTTGGGGTGCGCGGGCTTCTCATCGCGGTGGCTCCTCTTGTTGCAGAGTACGGGTTCTAGGCGCACGGGCTTCAGTAGTTGTGGCACACGGGCTCAGTAGTTCTGGATCGCGGGCTCTCGGGCGCAGGCTCAGCAGTTGTGGCTTGTGGGCTCTAGAGCGCAGCCTCAGTAGTTGTGGCGTACGGGCTTAGCTGCTCCGCGGCATGGGGGATCTTCCCGGACCCGGGCTCAAATCTGTGTCCCCTGCATCGGCGGGCGGATTCACAGGCAGAACCGCTGCAGCTGGTTCCTGCAGGGCCCCAGACCCCAGGAGAACCCCGAGCCCCACGCCACGGAATGAGGAAAACACTCACGTGTTGTTTTCACTTTTTTTCCTTTCTTTCTTTCTTTTTTGAACTCCCTACGCAGGGAATAAAACACCCCACTCTGGCTGATAATACAAACTCGACTGACTTGAAACTTCCCGAGCGATAGCAGAACAGATGTTCCAATAGCCCCCCAACCTTTCATCTTTCCACACACACAAAAAAAAACACACCCCCCACAATCCGATCTGAAGCTGTTGGGCTTTGGACTCACAGATGTGTCCGCCGCGGCGCCAAATAATTTTTGGCAAGCCGAGAACTCCTCGTGGCGATGGTTACAGCTCAGACGTGCCTGCTCTTTATTTATTATAACAGGACCCAGCCTTCCGGGCCAGGCGCTCGACAATGATCTACTGTCAGGATGGACGTCTCCCGGTGAGAGGAGTAGCATCTGGAAGCCCACCTCGTGAACGGCCACCCTGGCACGCCAAGCCCCCCATTCGGCCAGGTGGTGATTTGAGGGGAGACCGGCCAGGCACGCGGATACAGACACCCCCGTTTGATTTTCCAGAGCTGTGTTGTCACACATTCCCTCAAATAAATGTTCCCGTTTCGAGTGAGTCACTTGGCAAAGATACCGGGCGCTGATGCCAGCACGTGGGCCGAGCCGCCTGAACCCTTCCTCGGAAAACATCGAGTGGCCACTGTGCTCCCACTAACGAGCTGGGGGGGACGGGCCCTCTGGCCGTGCGCGTTTTCCGTGGCAGGGTCTGCTGCCCTCCTCCTGCGTGAGTGAGACGCCCACGCGGGCCCTGGCTTGTCAGTTCAGCAGCTTGGGACGAGGGGCTACTGGAGAGAGCAGGAGCTGTTCTGTGACGACGTGTCAGGACATCACCTCTCCTGTAGCAACAGTCCAGGGAGCCACAGCCAGTCTCCCTGATAACCGGCCTCCGTGTCCCCATTTGCTCCCATGTGTCTGCCGGGGTCCTGTCGCGAAGTTCTGGTTTCCCGGGATGCTGAAACTGACTGGATCGAAACCACATCCTCTGGGAGCTGAAAGGTGCTTTCAAATTCTTGAGGGAGGCGTTTGCAGCCTTCACTGTGCTTGTGGAGCACCTGGTGGGGGGGTGCGTGCTCCATCAAAGTGCAAGTTCTATTCTAAGTGGGGGCGGGGGCTTAAGACGCTGCATTCCTTACATGCTCCAGGGAGGGGGCTGCCGCTGGATCACAGACCACGCTGAGCACCCAAGGGCTGGTCCAAACCCCCTCCCTGTGCAGAGGCAGCTGGGTCAAGAAGCACCCACTCTCCTTAGTTTACCAAACAGGTCATTTTCGGCAGGAACACCCCAGAAGTGACGCTGCAGCCTTCTCAATGTTGTCTGATATCTGGAGTCCCCCGATGTCTTGTGTCCCACCCTCACGATGGTACCACGGATCACTTGGCGTGGGTTTAAAGTGACCACTCTCCCCTTCACGATCAAGAAAGATCTCGAGGAAAGATGCTTTGAGACAACGCGTGCATCTCACTTCCATCATCCTTCTGCCCACTGATTTCTGTAACCATTGATGATTCCTGCCCGAAACAATGATGGCTGTGCTGTCTGCAAACGGCGTTGCGCTATTTGCATCATTCGCTAATTTTCTGATTCAAATTCCGGTCTGTTGCTGTACATCTGATACAAAAAGGAGGCCACGTACGGCTGAGCTGAAGTCTTCCCAATGCCTGTTTGCTGCCGGCCAGTGAAAGTCCGCACACAGCCGCTGAGCAGGCAGCCTCTGTTTGCACGGTGGCCGCGCGTGCCAGCCCTCGCCAGGCATTGGCAAGCCTTCCCTTTATTAGTCCTGCGCCACCATTTTCCCAACGATCCCTCCGGCCCGAATGATCCCGACAGGCCACGGACCACGACTCCCCAGCAGCGGGCGTTTAACATCTAGTTAGTGGCTCTCACCACCCCCTCACTGGCTCAAACACAAGGTCTGCACCGAGTTCCTGAGAAGCATCAACCCGGCAGATCCCTTAATTGGCGGACATGAAAAACCCAGGGCTGTGTGCTGTAGTAACAGAGTCCTGGGGGCCGGGGAGGCTGCACCTCTCGGAGGTCAGGTGTCTGGGGCGGGAGCAGAGGGAAGGGCACCGGGGCAGGTCTCCCCGGCCACCTGCCCGAGTGCTCTGAGAGGAGATGTAAGCGGAGGCTCCCGGGCCCGGCCCCCACCGGCTCTGCCCTCTCCCGCCTTCTCTCTTGTCTGTTCATCCTCTGCTCATGTCCTTTGTCCCTGAGCTACACGCTGTGATTACACGCCAAGAGTCGTCCTGCAGTGACAGCTAAAGCACAACCCGTCGGGCAGATTCTCAATTCTCTCGGCCTCCTGACCCGCGGGGCCTTCTCCTGGGCCCGGGGGCATCTTGAAAGCAGAACCACGTGCTTCGGGGGACTGGCAGGCAGCTGTCCACGCAAGAGAGCCCCAGCCGCGGGCACGCACGGAACCGCGGGAGGAGGCACAGAGCCTGTGCGGTCCCGCCCCCCACTCGCCACTCCCCGTCACTCACGCGAGGAAACCGAGGCTCGGAGGGGCAAAGAGATGGGACACCCAGGCAGGAGGGGTACACGCGCAGAGTTGATCAGAACTCTGGAGCCAGACTGCTTGGGTTCAAATCCCAGCTCCGCCCTTTCCTAGCTGTGTGGCCTTCAGCAAGGGTCTGACTTCTCTGGGCCTCAGTTATCTCTAACATGGGGGTAATAGCAGTCTGCACTCCCCAGGGGTTGTCTGAGGGTTATATGAGCTACCACGCTTAGGAAGCACGGAGAAAGAGCTGCAAAGGTTCTTTTCATTCTCAGCGTAGTGCCCTTGCCCGGGTCCACGGGCCTGACGAGGCTGTACAGTTCGGCAGAAGCCTGCCCTCCTGCAACTCCAGCTCACCCCCGGGGGAGGCATCTGAGGATTTAGCACCGGCCCAGCCCCACTCTCGATCCAGGTCCCTCTGGGGCCCCGGCCGCCCGCTCTGCCCGAGTCAGAGCATGCGTGAGGGCAGTGGGTCTCATGAGGCCCCGTGCTCCAGAAGAAGACTGTGTATGGCTCCCCCTCGGCTGCAGCCCCAGCCGGAAGCCAAGTGGAGCTGAGCAGCTAGGGGCACACGGGGCTGGCACCCACTCAACTCGAGCTTCTACAGCGCCAACTCCACCCCCGCAGGGTATTTCCAGCTTCTGCCAATTCAGCACTTGGTTAGGACAGAGCAAGGAGGGGTGAGTTGGAGGCCGGCGAAGCAAGAGCAGGGACCTGTGTGGCCAGCGAAATACGGTGGAAGGGACAGTTTATGACTCCTGAGGCGAGGACATCAGAGGTTTTACCCCTTCCCCCCCCCGGCTCTCGTGGGGAATCCAGCCGCTGTGTTGTGAGGTCACTCAAGCAGCCCCGCGGAGAGACGCCCCACGGAGACAGGACCCAGCTCCCCTGCCATCCGAGGGCCCACCTTGGAAGCAAATCCTCCCACCCTGAGCCAGCCTGCAGCTGGGTCCAGCCCCCGCCGACGTCTCGAGAAACCCTGAGCTAGAACCATACCCGGTCAAGCCACTCATGAAGTTCCAATCCACAGAAACCGAGAGAGACAGTCAATGCTCACTGTGGTTTTAGGTCACTACGTTTGGAGGTGACTGGTTTTGCAGTATCAGTAATTAGTAACACAGCACTGAAGTGAACAAGTTAATCAGGAAACAAAACCTTGTAGTAGGCAATAAAGGTGAATCTGGACTTCAACCTTGGTACAGGAAATGTATAAAATTATGGACAGAAAGAAGGAAGTCACATTCATGATAAAATTCTCCTAGGAAACACAAGAGCCTTTGGGGTGCCCCGGCTCCAGCAACACGTGTTGTTGCAAACCCCATTCCTCTGGGGGATCGGCGTCCTTGGCATGAAAACGATGGGCTACCTGCACGCTTCTCTGGACCTCTCTGACTCTGCTACTTGGCCATCTGGGATTGCAGCCCTGACCTGGTTCTGTAAACCCCCTGAGTCCCCCGGAGACCCAAGAACTCTGGAGCAGGCCTTTTTGATAAAAGCAACTTTCACAAGCCTGGAGGGAGGAAAGCTTTAAAATGAGTCAACCCCAGCAGGAGGCAGGTCACTGGCAGGTCATGTAAACTAATAGTGAAAAAGCGTGGTGACCAGAGGGTGGCCCCCTGAGGTCGCCCCCAGCACCGCCCATGCTGCCCAAGACCCCAGAGGGGGCAAATGTAAGCCCTGAGGCTCTGAGGAAGTGGCTGAACCCAGGGACCCCAGGATTTCCGGCGAAATAATCCTGCATGCCATGGGAACCATACACCTGCTCAGAAACGTGAATCCCTCCAGCGTTGCTTCTAGATCTTTTGAAAGTAGGAGAGCAGCAATGACGCTTAGAAGGAACTCTAATCTCTTGCCCCTCCCCGCTTCCTATACCGTAAAGACATCACCCATCACCTGGGAAGTGGGCCGAATCACCTAAGAAGCAGCAGAGCCAGCTCCCCTGGACCCCCCCTCACTCCCCCGCCGCCATGTCCGTTCCCCTCGGTTCTGCCCACAGAGACCAGGTTGGACAGAGCTTGAAATTTACGTTCTTCTGGGGTTTTCTTTTTCTGGAGCATCGCGTATGGTTTTTTTTTTTTAAAGAAAACAACAAAACTGGAGTCTTTGAAAGTACTGGAAACTAATAGCCCCGACTAATTAAGAGGCAAGTTAGATCAGGCTCTGATGTACAGTAACTTCTCTATGGGGCATTTAATACACTTGCTCAACCCCTGTGGGCCTCGGTTTAACCACCTACGGAAGGGATATGAGTAATAATTATCTCCTTTGGAGAGGTGCTGGGAGGGTTAATTAACTCGTGGCTGGGAATGCTTTGAGCCGCTCCACGCGAGGCCGAGGCCGGCTGGAGGCGGGCGGGGGTGTGAACACCACCCCCAAGTGCTGTTCCAGAAAGAAGCCATCACTGGCCTGCTGACGAGAATCTGTGACCTCGGATTAAGTCCCCAGGCCCCAGATATCCCCCCTCAAGGTCCAGCACTGGCGCCCCGTAAGATCCCTTGCAGCTCTAAAGCTCAGGGGTGCTTGGGTAGAAAGAGAAGCCATCTGCTTCTTCACCTTTCTGGATCTTTCCTTAAGGAACTTTAGAGCAGGGAGCAGCATTCTTCCCAGACTTCCCCACAGCGACCAGAGACGCGAGCAGAGCAAGGGCACCTGACCCAGCTCTTCCACCTGGTTTGGCCCTTCTCAGGTGAGTTCTCACCTGGCCCAGCTGCAGGAACACACTCAGCCAGGGTGGGCTGGGCAGGCACCCTCAGAACCGGGAGAGGGTTCCACCCTAGGGTGCCAACCTCGGCCGCACCAGCTCAGCCCATGGGACCCACTCTTTGTACCCGGGCCCTCTGCTTGTCTCTGTCTTGTTTTTCTAAGAAACCAGATGTGGCAACATAAGACAATGTCCTCAGAGGGCTTTGAGAAAGAAAAGGCGTTTATGCAAACACAAGGAAGCAAGGGACACGTTTTGGAAACTAATGATAAAGTTTGCAGGAACGACGTTGGTGGGGGCAGTCCCCCAATAAAAGAGATTGTGGGCCCCAGTGACCTCCGCCAGAAGATGAGCCCCATGGGAGAAATCAGAGACTGCAGCGCTGGGACGTATCTTGGGCAAAGAAGCCTCGTCCCGGATCTGTGAGGGACTTTGTCAAGGTCACCGAGCAGACAGAAGCAGAAGCTGGGTGCACGCTCCCCGCACCCTCCACGCCCTTGGCTCCGAGCTCCCCCCAAACACCTCAGGCTCCACCTGCAGGGAAGCTGGGTCCCCAAGGGCCAGCTCCGCCGCTCCTAAATGACATGGGCTTTGGAATGAGAGCTGCAGACCTTCTAGTTCTGGGAAAACTGCCAACGAAAGTGCTGACCTCAGCAGCTGTGGGTGAAAGGGAACGCTTTCTGGGGCCCCGGGCAGGGCTCAATATCCCCCCTCAACTCTGTGGGTGCAAAGAATGAAGTCACCCCACTGGGAATTCCTGGAGTCACACACTTTGACTCAGTGAACGCCCGTCTCCCCGGCCAGCGATGCTCCAGATTAAAGCCGGCTGTTTGCTCTGAGATGACGTTCCTTCCAAGAGATGGGCTTCGCTCATAATTCAGGTCCTAACTTGGGCAGGGAAGGGTCAGTGTCTCAGGGACTTGACTGAACACAAGAGGAGCTGGAGTTCAGAAAAGAATCACCTGCAACCCTTGCCCAGCTCCTGGGGGATTCACAGGCATTCAGATACCGGGGCTCAATTGCTACCCATCAACTCCAAGAAGCAGGCAGGGAGGGTGCGAGCCCTGTTAGAGGCGAGCACGCTGCAGCGCCAAGCTCTGGAGCTACCTTCGGTGGGATCCGTGGCAGGCTTCGCGGAGGAGTTTCATGCCTAGGAACGGGAAAACACGGGTCCCCACCCCAGGGACTTAGACCTGGAGCTCCCTCCCTCCCCGCATCAGCCACGACGCTCCACACCTGAGCTGGAGGAACAAACCAGGCCCCGAAAGCCTCTCTTCCACGTCACGTAACATCGCATCGTTTGCATTTTTAAAACTTGGGGGTGGGCTTCCCTGGTGGCGCAGTGGTTGAGAGTCCGCCTGCCAGTGCAGGGGACACGGGTTCGATCCCTGGTCCGGGAGGATCCCACATGCAGCAGAGCAACTGGGCCTTTGCGCCACAACCGCTGAGCCTGCGCTCTGGAGCCCGTGAGCCACAAATAGTGAGCCCGCATGCCGCAACTACTGAAGCCCGCGCGCCTAGAGCCCGTGCTCCGCAACAGGAGAAGCCACCGCAGTGAGAAGCCCCAGCTTGCCACACCTGGAGAAGGCCCACACGCAGCAACGAAGACCCAACGCAGCCAAAATTAAATTAAATAAATAAATAAATTTAAAAAATTGGGGGTAAGAGGGAGGAGACAGGGGATATCTGTACATGTGTAACTGATTCACTTTGTTATACAGCAGAAACTAACACACCATCGTAAAGCAATTATACTCCAATAAAGACGTTAAAACAAAACAAGAACAACAAAAAAATGGGGGGTAAACACATACCCCCCAAACATTTGAGGTAAAAAAACAAAACCAAAAACCCCTCAGGAATTCATGCTCACAGGGGAGGCACAAGTCAGTCCGGGATCAAAGGATTTTTTTGTTTTGTTTTTAAATCTGCATTATTAGGTGCAATGTCACCTTTCTCAAAAAAGCTGATGAGAAACAAGCAAATAAAAACGGGAAAAGCGCCATTTGGTAACGGGCACCGAGCCCCTTCCTCAAGCAGCAGGCAAGGACCACTCGCTGTTGCTCCTGCCATCTCTGATCCAGCTCCACAGCCAGGAGACAGGGTCTCAGGCCGAGACCTGCAGCGCCTGGGTCAGTGAAGGGTCCCCCCACTTAGGGAGGGTGAATCCAGGGGAGCCCCTTGCCCACTCGGAAACAAATCCTGTACTTTGGCCCAGAGAACCGAGCACCTCTCTCCTCAGTTTTGTCATCTGTAAAATGGGTCCTAACGATGACTATCCTTATGGGGCAGCTGTAAGGTTCAAACGGGACCATATAATTAGAGAAAGAGTGGCCACACCTGTGTTTCCCAAGAATGGACCCAGGAAAGTCCCTGAGGGCTGTTTTACAACCCATGTCCCCCCTGCATACAGAGATGGCACCAGGACCCCACGTCCCCCAGGCAGGAAGGAACCCCGAGGTGGAGGCTCAGAGGAAACCACAGGCCACCCCAGTCAAAGGCCCTGCAGCCGGACGTCCTGGGGTCACTTGAGGTCTCCCCCACGCGCACACAGTTTGGAGGACGTGAGCCGGCCCCGACACAGCCCAGAGTCAGGGGCGGGAAAGAAACTGTAGGCCTGAGCTGCTGGAGACAGACATAAAAAAGAGAGGAAATACTCCATGGCTGAGGCCCAGGTGATGGAGGGTCCCCCCCCACCGACCAGGCCCCTACCTGCCCCGTCCCCTGACAGCTGCCCAGCTGCACCCCAGGGGCTCCTCCAGGTGGCGCCTCAAAGTGAGGCCTAGACCAGCATCACGGGTATCACTGGGAGTTGTTAGAAACGCAGAGTCTCAGGCCCTTCCCTGGACCCACCAGACCCCGGGTACCTGGCGTGCACATCTGAGCAGCCCGGGCCTGGGGTGGGCCTAGGTGGGACCCAAGAGTGCGTTTCTGAGGCCTCTGGGTGACTCCCACGCGGCTGCTCACCTTCACGCCCCCTGCCCTGGAACCACACCTGCAGAAAGGCTGCTCCCCATGCCACCTCTGCGGCCTCTGTCCGGCCAGCTGCCTCTGGTCACTCCTGGTCGTCACGCTCCAGAGGCCTCCCTGACCCCACTGCCCTTTCTGGATCAAACAGCCTTAACGCTGCCCTGAAGAACCGGGCAGTCTCTTCCTTGGCCCCGCTGCCGCGGTAACTGTTCAGTGACTGTCAGCAGATTTTATTCACGTTTTCCTTCCCCAGCAGGCTGCAGGGGCATGGGGGGTGGGGGAGGGTTGCTGGCACACAGTAGGTGCTCAGAAAACTGTGGGTGAATAGATGACTCTGAACCAGACTTCCTGGCCCACCCCAGAGCAGCTCTGAGGCTCCTAGGCCACCTTCCTCAGGTCCTTCTGCCTCAGTTTCCTCCTCTGGATTAAGTTCGGAGATTTGTGTAAAGTCCTCCAACAGTGCACACAGCAAGCACTCAGCTAAGGCAGAAGGGTCTTTGCAGCCACCAGAAGGGTCTTCCAGCTGCCCTGCAAGGTGGACACAACTGGCTTGGTCTAGTCCTCCCAGCTGTGTGACCTTGGGAAAGTAACGCAACCTCTCTGGGCCCCAGTTTCCTCGTCTGCAAAGCGGAGACGTGAACCCCGTCAATGCAGCCTAAGAGTTGAGACCACCTCCTCTGTGGCTCTGGCTGTCATGCTAGCACGTGGCTAAATTATCTATGGGCTCCCCACCCTCAGAGGCAGGAAATGCGCCCATTGTTGGGATGGGGACCGTGAGGCCTAGAACTAAGGAGCATCCCCTCTGGTTTTGCCCACTGCCCTGCTAACGCTGAGACTGGGCCTGTGTCAGGCTTGGTACCCACGTGTGCAGAAATAAACCAGGTCAGAGGGCAGCGTGCAGGCCTGCAGCTCAGCCATCTGCCTCTTCCCTTCCCGGGCCAAGGGCGCCATCTGCTGGGAGCGTGGGGCTCGGCACCCTGGTGCACCTCTCTGCTGGGCTCGCACCTGGATCCAGGCTGGGTGGGGTCATGACCATAACGTAACCACGCTGGGCCCCTGGGCGGCGTCCTGACTGGTTCCTCACCCCAAGACAGACCCCTGGGATTCGGCCTTGACGCCCACGGACCTGGGGGTGGAACGCTGGGCGCCGACTCCTCTCCTTTTGCTGGCGTGGTTCAAATTCACTGGGTATTTACAATGAGCCTGGTGAGGCGGCTGAGATGCAGGCCAACGCACTTCCTGTGTGTGAGCCGGGCCCTGCCCTCAAGATGCTCCTGCTGGCGCGAGGGCCCGAGCCCCTCCCCAGGCCGTGCTCTCCCACCCCCAGGCCCTGGCCCTGGGCTTCCTCTGCGTCCCCCTGCCTTCTACACGGCTTTCAGGTCTGGTACTGAGGGGCTGGAGCTGTGGCTGGCTGTCCTGGCAGGAACTGCCCGTTCTCCTCCCAATTCCTGGGGCTCTGGAATCTTCCTCTGCCCATGGGGGGGGTCAGGAGGGCAACACGGGCACCCCCCTGCACCCGTGGCCGGCTGAACACGCCACGCCACGCTCTGCGGGCAGCCCCGGCAGAACCCTGTACGGCTTCTCAGTCCTGACAAGCTCCCAGCGCTGGACCCGGGCTGCCAACGAGCTATAATCAAGAATACTTTGATCCTCAAGTCTGCTGCTGGTGAAATGGCAGGATATGCCTTGTCTTCCCCATGAACTGCAGAAGGAGCAGGGCCAGCCCCCCAGGGAGCCTACAGGGTCCAGGGCTCGGCTTCTCGCACCGAGGAGGCGGCAGGTGACCTGTTCCAGGGCGCAGGTGCCAATGATCGGACCGGCCCAGACCAGCGCTCTGGGTTCTGTCCCTCCCGCTGGAGAGAAGGGAAGGGGCACTTGAGCCCCACCAGCATTGCAAAGACTAAGCCGCCCATCAGCCCTGCTTGCAGAGGGCGGGCAAGCCTGATGAAATGCCGCATCCCCCGGGCAGCAGGGTGCACGGCTGCTGGGACCCCGGGTCCCAAACCAGGCCTCAGGAGGGCCATGCCAGCCATCACTGATGGGTGCCATCAAAAACACCCAGACGCCTCATCGCCCTCCCTCACCTCTGTCGTGGTGGTAAAACACGCACGAGATACACCTGAACATTTTAACCACGTGAAAAGCAAACAATTCAGGGGCATTTAGTACATTCTCAGTTTTGTGCAGCCACGACCTCTGTCTACTTCCAGAACATTCTCATCGCCCCAAACAGAAACCCTGTGGCCGTCCGCTGTCCTCCCCACCCTCCTTCCCCAGCCCCCAGCCCCCGGCAACTCCTAATCTGCTTTCTCACTCTCTCCACGGACTAGCTTGTTCTGGACCTTCCACGTACATGGAATCAACCACGTGCAGCCTTTTGCGACTGGCCTCCTTCACTCTGTAGGCTGTCGTCAAGGTTCACCCACGTTGCAGCCTATGTCAGTGTTTCATTGCTGTTTATGGCTGAGTAATATTCCACTGTGTGGATGGACCCCGCTTTGCTTGTCATCTGCTGATGGACATTTGGACTGTTTCTACATTTTGGCTATCGTGAATCACACTGCAGGGAATATTCACGTATAAGTTCCTTTAAAATGTTTAAAGGTCAAGCCCACTGAGGTGTAATTACACGCCGTAAAGTCCATCCTTCTCAAGCAGACACTTGGCTGAGCTTTGACGGTCCCATGTCTCCTCTTCCGACCCTCACGCCCCACGGGCAGTGGGTGATGCTCACCCCACGTTGGATATGAGGACACTGGGGCCTGGAGAGGGTGAGTAGTTGCCTGGGGTCCCCCAGCTCTGGGGAGCAGGGCCTGTGTGGCCCCGCTGGCGCCACCCCCCTCCAGGCCGTCATCGTGTCATCTCCCAGCCAGCCCTGGCTTCCGTTCCTGCCTGAGAAGATGCAGGGGCGCTTGGCACAGATGGGGCACCGTGGGGTTCTCCTCTGTTCCTCCTCCTGTCCCCTAAAACAGGCCCCAGAGCACAGCCAGGAGGGCCAGCTGAGCTCCGGCTCACCAGCTGCAGCCTGGGGCCACCTGGCGGCCTCTCCAGAAAGCTGCCAGGCACCTGGGGCCAGGGGATCAGGGCAGAAGGTGCCGATCAACCGGGCAGCCACTCAGAGGGTGGATGGAACGCCGCATGCAGCAGAACAGCACGCGTGGGAGGATCTCACCCAAACGGGACAGTTTTCCAGGAAAATAAAAACTGCCAAAACCCATCCAAGAAGCGGTAGAAACAAGAACAGATCTCAAACCGGGGAAGAAACAGCAAAAGTTGTCAAAGGATTAACTGCAAGGATGGTGAAGGCCAGACGTGTTTCCTTCGAAGTTGGAGGAACGGATCGTTCTCGTACTGGAAGCTGTTCCAACGCGCAGGCAGCGACGGAGCGCTCCCGGAGGAGAAGCCAAGGGCAAGGAGGGGGTGTGAGTGCCAATAACCCAGAACTGACACCCGTGTAGGAGAGGAGGACTGGGGCTTGCCTGTCCCTCAGCTCCCGGCAGACGAACGGCGACGATGATGAGCACGCTGGATGCGGGCCTGGGGACACCAGGGCACCCCTGGGTCCAGGCTGGCGGCCGCCCACTCAGGGAGGGATCGTCCACCTGCGGTGACCTCCATAGAGGGAAGGGGTGAGGCGGGAGGGTGTCTAGAAAAAGAGTCCTTATGAGAAGGCGCCCTGCAGACGCCGGCCCGGCCCCGAGGTCCCTGCAGGTGCCCCCAGGTTCCCCACCCCAGCCCTGGGGCCTCTGCCTGTTACCCCAGAACGAGGCACGTCTCAACCAGAATGTGACCCAGAAGCTGCCACCGGCCCCCTCCCCCCATTCCCTCATCCCCTCCCTCCAGGTGATGCTGTCCTCCCCACTGGGACTCTGTCCCAGGACCCAAGACGGTGGAAAAGGGGGGCGTGGGTCAGAAGATCCATGCTGCCCTGTGACCGCGCCCCCCCCCACCCCGACCCTTGGCCCCTCTGGGCCTGTTTCCAGCTGTACGACAGGGCTGGTTCTAGAGGCCCCGAAGGCTTCTCCGGATGGGGCGACACGCTGATGCCGCAAGTGACAGGCAAGCGGTCTGTGAACCTTAAAAGTTCGTCATGGCTGCCCTCCCTGGCCCGGAGGGGTTTTCAGGCTTTGGGGCGCCTCTCCACTCACCCCCCGAAGACTGCTGATGCCAATAACCACCATGACACTCTGCACCCCACCCAGCCCCGGGAGCAGACAAAGGTCCAAGCAGACATGTCAGAGCACAGGCAGGAGGTGAGGGAGAAGAGAAGAGAAGAGAGCCACGCTGGCCAGGTCACCCAGCCTTCAATCCTGCTCACCCTGCCGGGAGCTCAGTGGTCCCCCAGGACAGGAGGGAGCTGGGGTATCTATACACCAACCCAGGCCAGGTGTGCACCTGAGGCCCCAGAAGCACCTGGAAAAGAAAGCCATCCCAGGGCAGGTAGCTGGAAGGTGGGCCTGCAGGATGAAGGGGGGCGGGGTACGGGCGGGCCTGACGGACTCTGACGTGCCTCCAAACAAGCCACGAGATGGGGGCACCGGCTCCAGCGAGGAAACAGAGAAACCAAAGTCACTCCAAGAGGGGGCAGATCTCTGAAGCCAGGCGCGTCTGCCCCCAAGGCTGTCTGCTTCCCAAGTCCTCCTGCCCTGGTCTAGCCTGGGATGGATGGGCTGTCGGAGGCTGCAGACAGGCACATTTAAAAACCGCTCTTTCCGGAGGGGATGGCAAGACCTCATACAGAACTGCTCCCACCCCGGAAACACCCAGGGCGACATTCTCTGCAGCTCGCGGGAGCCAGGCTTCCGAGGATTATTAAATGGATTTTTCCTCCCTCTGGTGTGTGTTTCCTTCAAGGCCGCACGCAGGACGGAGCATTAACAAAGCAGCCAGCCCAGGGCAGCAACAATCCAAGAAGTACAACAGCGTGCGAGCTTTGATTTAATAAAATCGGCCCCCACTGGGCCACTTTAATTGTTTCCAGATTCTGAAAACATTTGAAAAGAGGACGCAAATGGAAAAATCCACCTCTGGCTACCGCAGCGTCCGGAGCTCGCTGTGCTGAAGGTCCACGTGGGCTGTGTGCTCGAAGAGTCACCTGGGCAGAGGGAGTGAAACCCTGATGTCACTGAGACAAACGGCCCAGGAGGAGAAAGCCACAGGGAGGGGAGGATCTCTTTATCCATCAGACCAGGCTCCCGAAGGACGTGGGAGGGAGAGCGGCCAGTCAGCACGGTCATCGCCCTGCCAGTGAGCCCTGGAGGGACAGGGCCCGGGCGGCGTTGCGTCACCCCCCAGAGACCAGGCAGCTGTGCCATGGTGGGCAGCACGAAGGCCAAGCCCCAGGAGTCTGCACAGGGAGCTGGTGGCCCAGCGAGATCACTATGGAGCATCCATCTGGTCCCTTCTGGCCAGAGTGACTCTCTAGGAACAGAGCCACACCAGGCTCTGGGCAGAAGAATGCGGTGTGTGGAGTCCAGTGGACGTGAGTCCAGCTGTGCAGCCTCAGGAAAGTCACCTGCTTTCTCTGGGCCTCAGTCTTCACGCCTGCAAAATGGGCTGGCTAAGCGAACTCCAAAGCGCTCAACAGCGCCCACTGGTGGGTCAGTGGCACAGCATGTGCGCGGACCACAGGCGCCCCACCTATAGGGCCATCTCTCACCTGGAGAACCCCGGGCAGACCTGTGGCCGAGGGCCAGGGTACAAGGGCACTTCGGCTACTTTCCAGGGGCACTGGGAGCCCTTCCCCATGACTTGGGTTTGAAGGGGGCCGGGAAGGCTGGAGAGAGGGGCTTCTCAGCGGCCAAGAGAGGGGCTGGGCAGGCAGAGCTGGGAGGAAGGTCGGGTCAGGAGTCCTGGGTCCCCAGCCCTGTATGCCACCTGCACGGCACTTGCAAGGATCTCCCTAATCAGGAGGGACGGTTTGTCATCTCCATAAAACATGAAGAGAGAACACGCAGCACACATAGGACGCACAGCATGAACGCGCGCACGCACGCGCGGACACGCACACACACACACACTGACAGGTGCTCTCCCACCCCGGGCCTGACACAGATGACAGCCTGTCACGGTCTGAATGTTACAAGTCAATTACGCCCACCTCCCTGCCAGCCTCTGATGCCGCCAGGGGCAACCATCACACCGTATCGGGACACAGAGAAAGGACGTGGGATGCTCCCCCGGGGGGGGGGGCCCACCAGCCCTCAGGAGGCCGCCACCCGTCAATCAGGAGGAAACTGGAGGTGGGGCGGCTCATTTATTCTCATCCCTCAACCTCCATGTTAAACAGCATGGCAAGAAAAAAAGAAAAAAACAGGGTAGTTCCAGGGTAGCCTCGGTCAAGCTTCCAAGCATCCCTGCCCTCAGTTTCCCCATATGTACCACGGAGTCCAAGTCCACCGCAGGATCGCCCTATGGAAGGGAAGCCCTTGGCTCAGAGGGTCAGTCTCTCCCTGTCCTTGAATTTTCTGCAGTTAAAATCAGAGCCTGCTGGCAACAAGGAGAAAGCGGGCCCAGCCACCTGGGCTAGACATGGGGCTCCTGCTTTTGTATTTTTATTTTTTGCGGTACACGGGCCTCTCACTGCTGTGACCTCTCCCGTTGTGGAGCACAGGCTCCGGACGCACAGGCTCAGCGGCCATGGTTCACGGGCCCAGCTGCTCTGCGGCATGTGGGATCCTCCCAGACCGGGGCACGAACCCGTGTCCCCTTCATCGGCAGGCGGACTCTCAACCACTGCACCACCAGGGAAGCCCGGGGCTCCTGCTTTAAACCCTGTGTCTGGGCAGCTCTGAGTGTGGAGAGACGCGCCCCCCGCCCCGAACGGTGACACCCACTGCCCACACTGCTCCCCACAGAGGACCCATGCAGAGGGAGGGGGCCGGTGGCCAAGGGAGGTGAGGGGTCGTGTGCGAAATGCAGAGTGGGGAAGGGGTGCTCGTCACGCAGACCCTGTACGGTGGTCACCGCTGTCACTTTTATCATCACCATCACGTCATTGCCTATTAGGAAGAGGATGCTGGGGGAGTGGCACCGCGGCATCAGAACAGGCAGATGCTCTGTGTTAAAGGACTGCTCTGCACCTACGTTCTCCGGGGCGCCCGACTGCCCAGGCCTGTGCTGCCCCCCGCCGCCCCAGCTCAGCGAACACAGCTGGTCCCAGGGCCCAGGCACGGACAACCCACCAGGGTAACAGGACGGACAGCGCCACGTGAACACAGAGGCAGGAGACAAGGCTACCGGGGGGGGCAGGGAGCTGAGAAAACCACCCTTCCTCACCACCAGTGACAAACCCTGACATGACAGCCCCTGGGTTGTGGCAGGCACGGACCCAAGCTCATGACACATATGACTCATTTCATCTTGATGCAGGCACCTCTGTCATCCCCACTTCACAGATGAAGAAACTGAGGCTCGGAGAGGCAACTTGGCCAAGGTTGCCGGCTAGTTCGCGGTAGAGCAGGCTTTGGACCGGGCATCCAGCCCACCATCCGTGTTTAACCAGCACACTCTGCCCCGTTATACGGCAGCGCGTATCAAGGCGGCGTGCAGCTGTCTGAGGAGGGGCCACCTGCAGGGGGTTCTGCAGGGTGAACAGTGGTTGGCCGGCAGAGGAAACAACTCAGGGCTTGGGGAAAGTGTGGACGTGCTCAAGAGAACAGAGACAAGTGAGTACAGGTGGAGAGAAAGGCAGGTATATGCCTGGCACACAGTAGGTGCTCACTAAATATTCATGGAACGAGGTGCTGGAGGTGGGGAGAGCATGAGACGCAGGCTGGGAGGGGTAGGCCGAGGCAGTCAGCTTTACCCCACACACACACCTGGGTGCACGCAGAGTACCTCCACACCCCTCCCCCTCCAGACACGTTCACGGCCCTCACTTACTTCCTGCCGATCCCCAGCGGTGCCCCTGCATTGCCCAGGGCTGCCCTGCGCCACCCCTCGCTCCGCCTTGCCGAGCATCCTTGGGGACGGGGTGCACAGGGGTGCAGCAGGGATGGGGAAACTGGTCCACCAAGCCTTGGATGTTTAAGGACTGGGAACTACACTGCACGGAAGTGAGGTTAGCTGCCCGCTGCCATCCCCGCT
Source organism: Phocoena phocoena (assembly GCF_963924675.1). Taxonomy (NCBI): domain Eukaryota; kingdom Metazoa; phylum Chordata; class Mammalia; order Artiodactyla; family Phocoenidae; genus Phocoena; species Phocoena phocoena. Next base: position 55,837,638 of record NC_089238.1, on the reverse strand, counting down.
TCCCAGGAACCTCAGCACTGGGTGTGGAGGGGGCCTGGGTGCACTCTGCCTCCATCAAGGGCTGGGAGTCTCAGGGGAGGCTGGCCGAGCGGCCACCACTGCTGCTCCGATAACCTTCAGCCCTGACCTCATCTCCCACCGAGGCTCGCGCAATTTCTTCCAATTTTCCACATAATTAGCTGAGCGGGAGACACATCCCCCCTTTCTGAGGCAAGACAGAGCCAGCGGCTCCAGGGCTGCAAGCTTGTGGCTGAGGGCAGGGCCGGCCTGGCGGGCACTGGACAGCGGGCAGTGGGGGGACAAGGTAGGAAGGGATGGGACTCGGGCAGGGGTTCGAATCTCTGCTCCCCAACCTGCTGGCTGTGTGACTTCGGGTCGGACGTCAGGCCTCTGAAAGATGCGAGTCACACAGGGTCTTTCCCAGGACACAACCACTCGGCACTCAGAGGGGCCACTAGATCCTTGTCTCCACCCCACCCCTCTCAGCCCCCAACACACTCCCAGAAAACATTCACCCCTTTTTCCTGCTTCTCTCACTCTATTCAGGTCTCAAACCACCCTCTTCCAGTTAGGAGCGTGGATCCAGGCCTGGCACCAGCTCCATCTCCCATCTGCTGTGTGACAGTCAGCAACGCAGACCCGCTGGTCTGGGTCTTGCCATCTGTGAAGTGGGCACAACAGAAGCCACCTCGAGGTTGGGAAGAAAGAGGTCCACACGTGGAGGCCCCGGGCACAGGCTGCCCAGCTCCTGGAAGCCACTGCAGGGGCCATGATGAAGCACTGGCGGCGCCAGCTCGGCTCCAACCACGGGGTTCCTTTCGAGGGATGCTGTCATCCCCGCCCAGTTCTGGGGGGCCCCGGGCAATCTCAGCAATGTTCGCTGTCAGCGATCCCCAATTTGGCTTAACAAAAGCAGGACTGAAAGAGTAAAGGCCTCCCCGGTGGGCCCTGACAAGCACCAATTCGCTCCTTGGGCCTCGGTTTCCCTAACTGGGCCTCGGTTTCCCTTCCTGACTGCAGAAGGCATCCCAGAGAGAGAAGATGCGCCTCCCGGCAGCCTCCCTCTGGGGCAGGAAGGGGTCCCCATGGCCCTCAAGGTGCCCCACAGCTTGGGGAGGAGGCCGGCTGGGGTACGGCGCCCCCCGCCTCCCCGAGAAGCTGTGGGCTCCTTGGAATGGCCTTCCCGTGACAGCATGAGCGATTCCCTTCGCCCCTCCGGAGCCAGAGGCAAGGCCTGGAATCCATCACGCCGCGGCATCTGTCTAGGGCTCTGCCGGCCGCCAGGCCGCTCTAACGGGGAGCGTGGCAAACGTCCTCAGGCAGCACGGGGCCCAGAGAACGTCAAGGCTGCGCACAGACACCTGGGCCCACACCTGCCCCATGACCGTGGACGTGCGGCCTCACCTCCTGACCCTGGGATGCTCTTCGGAAAACTGCACTCACCTAGGTTTCATGAGCCCCGAACACCTGGGGTGCAGGGAGGGACGCAGGCACCCCTGTTTACCGTGCATAACAGAAAGCCCCCCACGGCCTGATCAGAACATGCCTCCCTCACGAAAATCGGCACCTGCCCTGAACGTGGGGCTTTCAGTGCCCTCCCCCAGCAGCAGGGGTGGCAGTGGCGGCGGGGGGGGGGGGGGTGGCACTCGGTGGCCTGGAGCCAGGCTGCATGCCCAGGGCAAGAAGCTGCCTGGGCTCCCTCACTGCAGGGTCTTGGTCAGTATCACAAGGCAGCTTCCCACACCCGGGGGGCAAGGGACCTGCTGCCCTAGGTGGATTGTGAATCCCAGGGCCTTTGGGGACCTACATCCTAGGACCTAGGGGCAGCCACTGGTGAAGGCACAGGGATGACAAATAAAGGAAAGGTCAGGGAGGCCTTCCTGGAGGAGGGGGACTGAGGCTGGCCGTGGAAGGAGCGAGGAGAAAAGGTGGCCCAGGGCGGGGAGCCAAGATGTGACAGCGCCTGTGATCTGGAACTCTCTGCAAATGGAAATGGATTGGGGCAGGTCTGGGTTGGGGAGGGGCTGGTGGTGATACCCCCCCAGGGATCTGCAGAAGGCTTCGCACCCTGTCTTTGCACGGACCCCCACGCTGGGAGGGAGTTCCTGGGTAGAGTGACAACTCTGTTTTCCAGTACCCAGGCCGGCCTGGGGTTCTCTGCTAGTCGGGGTTATGCCCCAGAAGAAAGCAACCTATCGTGAGGAGTGCAAGGAAACCATGCCCAGCTGGGATCCAGTTGCCCCAGGAGAACTTGGGGCAGAGAATAACATCATTCATTCATTCACTCATCAAATGTAAGGCCCCTGGCCCTCCTGGTGCTGACCACACAGGAGAAACCAGAGACACAGGCCTTGGCCTGAGGAACTCACGTTTCATGGGGGAGACAGATATGAAACCAGTTCCTAGAAAGCTGATCTGGAGGGAGCTATCATGGGAGACTTCCTGGAGGAGGTGACACCTAGGGTGAGTTTTCCCAGAAGAGAAAGGAGGGGTGGGGGGATCCCAGTTACAAGAGACAGTCCGGGCATACTCAGGGGGAGGCCAGAAGGGGGCCTGGGCTGGGAGGCAGTGTGTGGGAGGGTTCCGGAGACCAGAGACTGGGTCCCAGGAGGTCAGACTCGGCAGGAAAGGCAGCATGTCTGAGCAGCCAGCTCCTATTAGCAGCAGTCATGACCGCCTCCACCCACTGCAGGGTGGCCGCAAGCTCCTTTCTGTTTTGTTGATGAAACTGACGTGCCAGGCTGCCAAGACCGGTGACAAGTTTTTCCTGCTACAAACAAGTTGGTTTCAGCCCCTTGTCTACACCCCCTGCATCTACCCGCAGGCCCTTACTCCTCCAATTCCACTGCTCGTGTGCTCTTTAGAGTAACAAAATGATGTTTATCCCCCCCCTTCCCGTGACTCCCAATTTGGCGATAGAGGGAAGCAGCCCCCCACCCCGAATGTTTACCGTGCATTTACAACACGCCACCCACCGCTCCGAGCACACCGGGGGCACCTGCCTGTTCACTCTTTACCACACCCCCACACGGCCATTCTACTGTCACTGTCCCATTTCTCAGAGGCGAACGTGGGGGCTCCGAGAGGCGAAGTCACCAGACTGGCATCACACAGCAACCCAAGTCAGGACCCAAGACGTCTGATCTTGAAATGCAAGGACTTAACCCCGCTGCTCCGGCCCTCCCGGTCCCAGCTGCCTGCATGCTCTGGACACATCTGACACCCGGGATTCTCAAGAGAGGGAGGGCCCAGTTTCACATCCTTCTCCCTGACTACCCACCTGGAACAGCTGCTGCTGGGGGAGCTGGCGGGGAGCGCGAGGGCTCGAGCCCCTGGGGCCACCACACACAGACGGACAGCATAGAGTGAAGGCCCCGGAGGCCGCACCCGCCAGCCCCTTCCCCACCCTGCTGCCCCAGGCTGCTCTGAAAGTGGTTCTCAGGCCTCCGAGCAGGCTTGGGGCCAAGGATGCAAAGTGGAGGGTGCCCTGAGCATCACTAGGTCAGAAATAAAAAATAAGGAGATGGTGGGGACAGGGGGACCACTGTAAAATAAAGATGGCCCCGGAAACCCAGAGAGGAGGTTTGTGACACCCCAGCAAGGGCCAGCTTGGGATGCAGCCAAGGCTCCCGTTCCACCTGGATCAGCCCCTGGCCAGCAGTGCCAGGCATGTGGGGTGGGGGGCTGCTTCACACCGCTGTACTGGGCCAGTCTGAGATGGGGTTCCCCACCCCCAGAGTTTCCTTGTGCTCCGGAAAGGATCTAGGGGAAGGCAGAGTCATATTCTGTATCCAAGACGTGCGTCCACGCAAAGATGTTACACCTCATCCATCAGGGGCCCCCTTTGCCCTGAGGATAAAACTCCAGGATGAAATGTCCCTGGCAGGATTATCTGAGGCCCTTGGAGAGGGGTCCCAGCCCCTCATCTAGCTCCCCACGAGCCCTCGCCCAGCAGGTTGGGCCCCAAGCTCACTCACTCCTAACCAGTGGACAAAAGGTCCCCTCCACCTGGAACACCCATCCCACCTTCCCTACCTGGTGGCACTGAGAGTCTATGGAAATACCACTCAGGTGTCACCTCCTCCTGGAAGCCTTCCCTGACGCCCAGGCTGACCTCTCCCACCCTGGACTGAGCTCTATGCCCGCACACAGTGTCCATACGTCTGTCCTCCCTGCTAATCAGCAGCTCCATGAGGCCAGGACAGCTGTTCAGACCCAGCATACGTGGAACGGAACCAAATGCAATAGAACAAGAGGCGGTTTCATACAGTTTGATCTGATCCTCGGTGCCTCGGAAGTACGTGTCACAGGACTCCATGGCTCTCAGCCACATCCACTAGGTAGAAGGAAGTCAAGCTTTTGTGCATGAGACAAGTTTATTCGCGGCCCAGACCAGGGGTCCCTGAGCCAGCAGCCTCAGGCATCACCTGGCAACTTGTCAGAAATGCAGATTCTGGATGAGGAACTCTGGGGGAGGCCTGGTGACGTGTTTACCAGGCACCCCAGGGGATCCTGATGCCGCTCAAGTGTGAGACCCCTGCCCTAAAAAGTATAAAGGAATACACCGTGTTTTTCTAACAAGCCAAAATGCGGAGCGGTGGTTGATGACCTTTGTCATTCGTCCTCGTAAACAAACACGATGATGTCAGTGAGGCCTTTCCTGACCACGATGTTTGAAACTGCACCCTTCTCCCCTCCCCACACGCTCTACCCACCCCAGGCTTCCCTCTCCTCCCTGCCTCTAATCACCTCTAATTAGCTGTCAGGAGGATGCAAGCCAGCCCGGCCCCCTCCCTGACAACAGCAGGGATTACATATGCTGTTTCTCCTTCCCTTTTGGAAGGTCAGCAGCTTTTCTGTTCACTGCTCTGCCCCCAGCGCCCAGAACAGGGTCTGGCACTCGGTAGGCTGCTCAATACAAACTGGATCCATAGAACCGAGACGCTTCTTAGTTCTGTCAGCTCACCGTGTGACACATTCCTTTACCGGGTGCTTGCAGCGAGCTTGAGGGAGCCAGAATGAGTATCCCTTCACACCCAATTTGCAGATAAGGAAACTGAGCCCCGGGGAAGAACGGACTTGCCTGAGGACAAGCAGAGCCTCAGACTCCCACTCGGGTCTGGGTCCTAATCCAGAACCCTGCAACTGTCGGCAAATTCGGTCCCCAGGAATCCGCCGTTCCGGCCCTGCCCTCCTAACCCCAGTCAACAAGCAGGCCCCAGAGGGCCCGGAGTCCAAGGGCACCGCCAAAATGCAAACCGCTACCCTGGACACCTCCAAACCAGGGCTGGAGGCGGGAGGCCGTGGCGGGTCTCCTCTGAAGCCCTGGAGTGCGGCTTCAGGGCTGTGATGATGACGCCTGCCATATGAGAGGCCTCCCGGTGCAAAGACACACAGCTAATTAGCTGTCAGGAGCCATGCAAACTCTAGCTCGGCCCCTCCCCGACAGCCTCTCCCGGAATCGCCCTCTGCCACCTCGTGTCACCACATGATAAAAGGAAATATGTTCAAAGCTGAGGCACTAACGAGATGGAGAGGCACGCAGAGGCTGAGGGAAGCAGATTGCCTCTGACACTCTCCGAGGAAAGGGGGATAAATTAAAACCATTAAAAAAATAATGTGTCATCGTCAGTTTTCCGAAAGAAGTTATTCTTGAAGGGCACACTTCCTGTTCCGGGTGTGCCGAGCGTCGGCTGGGAGGGGCCAGCAAAGTGGCAGAGGGTCTGGGCTCTGCCCCTGCCACCTGTGTGACCTGGGGCAAGTGGCTCGCGGGCCTCAGTTTGCCCATCTGTAGAGTGGGGGTGATCAGAAGCCCTTCATCATAAGGTTTAGGGGAGATGCTAGGAGATGAATACATTTATGGGAGACATCGTAAGCGCTTCTACGCCCCTGCTGGTGCCAGTCCCACGGAGTTATGGAAATCCTCAAACCCTCGACTGCTCTCTAGAATAGGGGTGACAACAGCTCAGACCTCAGAGATCGCAGGAGAACTCAATGAACGGGCGCCTAGAACACACCCGAGTAGATGGCTACTGTTCTGATTATCCGTCCAAGGTCATTTGCTGGGCCCCGTGGACAGTGTCAAAGGTGGGTGGCCTCAGGAAAAGGGGGACCAACAAATGTCAAGCCCTCTCCTACCAGCAGCCAGGGCTCCAGCAGACGGGGCTCAGCAAATGACCCCTCACCTGAGCTGGCTCTCCCCTCTCTCATGCAGCCCCCACGGAGTCTGCTGGAAATGCTACCTGGTGATCAGAACCAGCTGTACCACCTTGGAGATGTGCATACCCTCTCTCTGTCCCCCTTCTCTGCAGGGCAGGGAGACACACATGAATTGCTGACCCTCCCTGAGCCCTCACGAGAAGTCAGGCACAGTTCTAAACTCCACAAGAATTCACTCACAGAGATCCGGCAACAGTCCATTATACAGATGGGAACACTGAGGCACCAGGAGGCAAACTCATTTCCCCAAAGTCACACACCTAGTGAGTGGTGGCACCTGGACACCTACCCCCCAAGAGCCCTCGTAGGGTGTTACAAGGAGTAAATCATGCACGTAAAGGGCTCCATGTATGCCTGGCACACAGCAAGCACTCAATAAATGTTGGCTGGTGATGGGGTCGGAGGAGGTGCCATCGGCAGGAAAGCATTCGCTCTGTGCCCGGGCTGTAGGAACACAAGCAGAGACGGGGTTTGCCAGGGCAGACGGACAGCGCCTGGATCATGGGGGTGGCCCTGCGGGGTGAGAGGGGAGATGAGAACGACTGTGAAGACTGGAAGCTGACTGGAACACCCAATTCCCACGTGGCCGGAGCTCCTGGAAAAGGACGATTCCCACTGGGTCACAGATTGTGTGAAAGTGGGCATCTCAGTTGAATTCCTGCCAAAATGCCAAGACACACCCCTCCCTCTTTGCTCTGCAGCCGGGCGGGGCGGGTCAACGGACGTCCCCACGAAAAAAACACGAGCCCATCTTGATGCTGAGACTGAGGCCACACATGGATTCCCTGTGTCCTGGTGGACAACAGCCCCGTGTGCTCACATTACCGGGCCCCACCAGACAGAGTCCTGGCCTTCACGCAGCACAGTCTGGGGGGCGATGGGCGAGCCCAGAGCGGTTACAACTCACGGGGGAAGGGCTATGACAGTGGGGGTGCAGGCAGGAGCGCAGAGAGGCTTCCCAGACAGGGGAGGGCTCAGGGGGCCGGGAGGCTCCTGTGGGTCAGCCCCCGTTGCCATGGACACCCTCTCCTGCTAGATAGGTCCACTGAGTTGAAATATCTGACCTGACAAGCATCAAGGTCACTGAAATTAAAGCCATGGTGTAACCCCCTAAGACCAGAGGTGACCACAGGGCTAGGGGCCTGGGAGGGCTTGCTGGAGGGGGTGGGGCCCTCTCCGCCCCCGCCCCATGCTGTTGGAAGGCAGGAGGGCTGCCATGGGGCCCCTCCCATGGGCCACTCCAGCCTGGGGCCACCATCCAGGGTCCTTTCAGGAACTTGTGCTGGGAGGCGCATGGTCCTGTCCCACCCCTCACTAGATGCCCCCCACTTCCACCAGGCCCCCCACCCCGGCCCTGCCATTCCTTCAGCTCCAGCCAGTCTAACCCCCTAGGGGGGTGTGCAGCTCCAGGAGGCCGAGTCGGGGGCGCCACCGCCTCCGAGCTGCCCCAGCGCTCCCCCTGGCTCCGCACGGGACCCCCCGAGCTGCCCCAGCGCTCCCCCTGGCTCCGCACGGGACCCCCCGAGCTGCCCCAGCGCTCCCCCTGGCTCCGCACGGGACCCCCCGAGCTGCCCCAGCGCTCCCCCTGGCTCCGCACGGGACCCCCCGAGCTGCCCCAGCGCTCCCCCTGGCTCCGCACGGGACCCCCCGAGCTGCCCCAGCGCTCCCCCTGGCTCCGCACGGGACCCCCCGAGCTGCCCCAGCGCTCCCCCTGGCTCCGCACGGGACCCCCCGAGCTGCCCCAGCGCTCCCCCTGGCTCCGCACGGGACCCCCCGAGCTGCCCCAGCGCTCCCCCTGGCTCCGCACGGGACCCCCCGAGCTGCCCCAGCGCTCCCCCTGGCTCCGCAAAGGACCCCCTTCCCCTCCAGCTCTTACTTCTCGCTGGGTCCTCCACCTCCTGCACTGATGCTTCCACAGCGAGAACAGCCCTGCGAGGGCGGTGCAGCTACAGCCCTGTGCGGCTCGGCGCTGGTCGCTCACCCTCTCTGTGTCTCTGGGAGGGTCACCAACCTTCCCGGAGAGCGGTGACTGCAGTCTCTGACACCAGTCACAGCTGACACCGCCGTCCGGCTGTTTCTAGACCCTCGGCCTCCTAACCCAAAGAAGAGTCTTCTGGAGCCTGGCACCCAGAGGAGCGGGCTGGAGCACACGGTGGCGGTGACACGCGGTAGGGGTGGCTGTCAGTGGGGCTGCGGCGGACCTCCCAGGGGCGGGGGTGCCGCGCAGATGCCTGGCTGAGAGGCATCCACCAGGCCCTTGGAGACCCAAGGGCACACGCCCCCACCACGGGGTTATTTGATTTTCTTTCTGCCCTCGCCCCACCCCCGGCTTCCCACCATCTCCCAGGCCACCCAGTGACACCCTCATTCTTTGCCTGGAGCCCCCATCCTCCGCTGGCAGTGGTCAAGGCCTGGCCTAGGCCCAGGACCCCGAGGGGCCTCTGGGGGAACTTCCCTCTGCCTGGCAGCCCCCGGGGCCTCCCCGAAGTGGCTCTGGCCCCAGAGAGAAATGAAGAGGGAGCAGCAGGCCCCGCAGACATGCTGACGGATCGCCATGGCAACCGTGCAGGGCGGGCCAGCTGGCAGAGCAAGGGGCCTGGCCTCCCACCAGGGCCGGTCGGGCTGGGGCGCGGGGGCCAGGGGGGCGGGGCAGGGGCCAACAAGACAAGGCCGCGTCCTCTCCGAGGAGAGCACAGGGACCCTGCCCAGGGGTCACAGGGCAGGAGTGGACATCTAGGGAAGCCCACCTCCCTTCTGCTCACCCCCGGGGGTGAGAGCTCTTGCTGGAATTCTCTGATGCCTTCTGAGGCAAAGGGCACCCCGCCCCTCCACCCCAGCTGGGAGGGGCTTCACGGCTGTGCCGTCCAGGAGGAGCAGCTTCACTGGCTGTGCTCCCTGTTTCTGCAGCACTTGGGAGGGGCCCAGCGAAACGGGCCGAATGGAAGGATGAACAAACGCGCATGTTCTCGGCCACCTGTGGCTGAGGCTGGGGCGGGGCGGGGACGGGGGGGGGGGGGGGGGGGGGGGGGGCGGGGACGGGTGGGGGGGGGGGAGGACGCGGGTTCGTGCCCCGGTCCGGGAAGATCCCACATGCCGCGGATTGGCTGGGCCCATGAGCCATGGCCGCTGAGCCTGCGCGTCCGGAGCCTGTGCTCCGCAACGGGAGAGGCCACGGCAGTGAGAGGCCCGCGTACCGCAAAAAAAAAAAAGACCCGCTGAGATCAAACTCGATCTGTCTGACCCCGCCCTCCCCTGCCCCGCGGATGAAGGTGGCAGCACCCACCCCTGCTGGACCCTTCTTGCTCTCACTTGCGCCCCTGGAAGAACTCAGACCCCTGCTATGAGAACAGGATGCCAGGAAGATGCACGTTCCCAGGGAGATCCTGGTCCCTTTCCCTCCCTCCATCCCATGACAGGGGAGCCGGGCTATCCTGGGCTGTGTGACGGGCCTGCAGGAAAATGGCCCAACTTGGCCCGGGCCCGGGTGGCGTCGGCGGTGCAGGGCGAGGCGGAGGGGCCTCGTGGCCCAGCTCTGTCCATTCTGCTCCTTCTCACAGTGGGCGAAGAGGGCCCTGCTCCCACCAGGCCTCCGCCAGGTGCTACACACGCACCCCAGCCCCACCGAGATCCTCACCTCAGCCGGGCCTCTTCTGCCTATTCTAGAGATGAAGAACCCTGAGGCCCACAAGTGAGTCAAGCTCGCTGAACTAAGCGAGGCTGAGTCCCCGACCTGTGCTCCCCACTGCCCCGCCCGGCCTCCCGGCACCCCCAGCTGGGGGCCCAGGAGACCGCCCCTCATGCGGATGTGTAAACTGAGGCCTGGAGGAAGGATGATAAACATCCCAGATGTTCAGAGAGATGCTCGATTTTAGTTTCTTTCTTCTTCTCGATGAAAGCAATCTGTAAAATGCTTAATCAAACATGCCTTCACTTTTCATGTCTTTTAAGACTTCTTTAAATCAATTTACAAATATAAAAGAAGTTTCCCTGCCCGGACCGTGTGCTCCAGCTCAAGGCTTGGTAGAACAGAACAGACTGAATTCCTGGGGAAACAGGCCGCAAAATGCAGGGAGCGGTGCCACTATGTTCCTGCCTGCCTCTTAGAGTAGGACAGCCCGAGCAGCCCACCCTGCGTCTCTCCAGCTCCCCCAGGAGGCATCCGCGGCACTCCCCAAGAGGACGTTCTGTGGGGATGGAATGTTCTAGATCAGTGCTGCCCGACGCGGTAGCTGCCAGCCAGCCGTGTGTGGTTACTGACCACTTGGAACGTGGCCAGTGCGACCAAGGGACGGAATTTCTAGCTGTCTTTCATTAAGTGGCCACATGTGGCTGGTGGCCACCCCCCTGTTCACTCCCCTCTCTGGAGTAAACTTCTCTGTTCAGCGCAAGCGCGGCTGAGGTCAGAGGGTAGGCAGGGAGGGACGAGGCCCCGAGGCTGACAGCACAGCAGGACCTAAGCAGCCCCTGGGACTGGGACAGACGGGATGAGGTGGTGGAGGGGTGACCGGATCTAGGATCCCGGCCGGAAGCACTGAATCAGCAGATATGGGGAGGCCGGACCAGGTGATGGAGGTAGGCTGGACGAGGCGAGGGCCTGGTGAAGGGATGTGGGAGGTGACCCTAAGCCAGTGCCTCCACCGCTCTGCGCCTCAGTTTCCCCGTCTGAAAACTGCACCTGTAATGGTACCAAGCCCAAGGGCGCTGTAAGGTTGAATGAGTCCCCGCGTGTGAGGCACTCAGAACACGCCTGGCTGTGGGAGCACGCCATGAATGCCGGAGACTGCCATCCTTACATGTTTGGCTGTGGTCATCCTCCCTACCTGAGGCCTCCCCGCAGGGCCATCTGAGTCTCCCTGCCGACGGCACAGCCCGTGGCTCCTGGCATCCCCTGCCTCCTACGTGCTTTTACCAGAAAAAACTCCTATCAGCACCGCAACGCTGCAGGTTAGGTAGTATAACTCTCCCCGTTTTACAGATGGGGAAGCCAAGGCACAGAGAAGTTAGGGGACCTACCCAAGGTCACACAGCTCCATGGAGTAGAGCCAGGATTCAAAAGTAGGCACCAACATGACCCCATCTTACAGATGGGGAAACCGAGACTGGGAGGGGCGTCCTCAGTGGTCCTGGGTCACACAGCCAGGAAGAGGCTGAGCTGGGCTGGCAGCTGGGACTTGGGCCTCTTCAGGCCGGGCTCTGACCACTGGGCTCTCAGGCCTCCCAGGCGGGCTCCAGGCAGGGTGTTTTGGGAAGAAGCCTGTGGAAGGGCCAAGGAGGCAGGCCAGGGGGGGCAGGGGGAGGTGGCAACAGCAGGCTGGGCTTCTGCCACTGGCTTCCGTCCCTGCTTCTCACACCCGCCGCTGCGGGGGAGGCAGAAGCTGGCGGCACCAACTGTTGCTGCCTCTCCCATCTGCTCCCGCAGGATCGGGGTGGGCGTCAGGTCCTCGCCTAGACCGCCCGCTGCTGTCGCAGTGGGGGTGCTGTCCCCCATCCTCCCCTGCTCCCGGGCCTGGGGATCCCCGGGGGGGGCGGTTTGGGGGGCACAGTGCTTGGGATGCCCCCTCACCTCCCTGAGCCCCGCCGTCACACGTGTCATGGGCATAGCACACACCATCCACGTGGCTGTGAGCTCTCAGCCAGCTCCCACCCGTCAGTGGACCCTGCAGCCCTCCCTCGGGGGGTTTTCTGACCACGGAGCCCTTCCCCCTGAAAAGGTCTCCTGCTGTCCCAGAAACACAGTCATCCTTGTTTCCCAAGGTGTGACCTGACTCACAGCAGCAAGGTGAGGGGCACGTGTGGGCGGGGACCTCTGCGGCTCCCCCGCTGGGGGCAGAGGCCCGCGGAAGCTGAGAGCTCAGAGCCGCCCGTCTCTACCGTGACACCCTTCGCCAGACCTCCTGGGGGCACAGCAGACTGTTCCCCGCAGTACAGCCCCACTGAGGGACCACCCAACAAGAGCAGAGCACGTACTGGACGCCCGCTGTGTTCAGGGCACTGAGTGAGAGGCCAAAGGACAACCTCGAAGGGTCAACGTGCGTCCCAGTCCAGGCAGCCACGACGACAAGGCCTGCAGGGCACGTGGGCCGAGGGGGACACAGGGAGGAACACGGTGGCAGGTGAGGCTCCACAGGCAGGAAACCTGGGCCCTGACGGCTGGGGAGGGCTCAGTGGGCACCCAGGGCCTCCCCCTGCTCCCCTCGCCTCTGACACTACCCCGTGGGAGGGCTCCATACTGGCCCTGCCACTTCCTGGCTGTGGGAAGGCAGGCCAGGTACCTGGCCTCTCTGAGTACCAAGGGGAGGCTGCACTGGCAGCGCCCTCCCCCCCGCCCCTCCGTGGGAGAGACCCCACCCCATTTCCAGGGCCTGTTAGGCTGTGGGTCCGCTGAATCTTGCAGGGGACAGCGACATCTAGTGGGCCGAGGGCACACTGCCCCATCACCCCAGGAGGTCCCCCCAGCGCACCCCAAGTCCCCAAGGGGCGGAGGCTCACTCTCCAGGGAGGACCAGGGCGCGCGCAGGCGACGTGCATCGCTGGCACCAACGCCGGGCTCTGCTCCGTCCCTCCAGAACTCCTGTGCCTTGTCCCGTGGACGGCCGTGTTCCCACGTGGCATATGCCCGCCATATGCTCTCTCGCTGTCACAGCACCCTCAGTGGGCCTGCAAGCAGCCTGCCGGCGGGGGTGGGATGCCTCTGAGCTGGAGCTCACCCCAACTGCAACACGGAGCAAGATGCACGGGGAGCTGATCTGAGGAGGGCCAGCCGGCTGTGAGGGAGGCTGGCCTGTGATCCCATTTCACAGACCACCAAACTGAGGCTCAGAGAGGCCACACGGCTTGGGGTCCTGTGGTCCACAGCCTCCGGCTGTGCATCGGTAACTTGAGGGGGGCTGGGAGGGACAAAGCCCTGCAGGATTCTCGGGTTGCTGGAGGCTCGGTTTGTTCAAAGCTTTGCCTTTTCGAGTCTTACACCAGAATACCCCCATATCCTCCTCCCCCTGGAAGTGTCAGGGCCCCCTTGGAGGCCTCAGCCTCGCTGGTCTCCTCCTGTTCGGACCACTCCACAAATGGAGACTTCAGGGCACTCTGGGCCAGAAGCCTGAAAGTGACTCATGCTTCCCACACTGGGTTCCCGGAGCTCCGGTGTCCTGCACACGGGCTTGGGGTCTGCCTGGGAAGCTGGGGGGAAATCGAGGGGTTGGGGGCTGGTCCCCTTAAACCACAAAGTGTCTAGAGATGATTTCCATAGTAAGCACATGGGCACACAGTCTGAAGTGGGGGGGAGAGGGGAGGAAGATTCTGGAGCCTTGCACACCATGGGAGCTAAGAGTGAGCGTCTGGTAACAGGCCCAGGGCCCTAGTGCACCAAATTCCCTGCAGCAGCCCGGCTAAGGCAGCTTCACGGTACCTTTTCATTGGCACAGACCCTTATGAGCATCTACTGAGGACCGGGCAGGGTCACTGAAGCCCACATGCAGGGGTTAACTTCGTGGGGGGGCGGCGGGGCTCAGGAATCAGAATCCCAGGCTTTGAATCCTACCGCTGCCACTTGTCAGCTTATGTGGCTCAGGTGAAGAGACTCCATCTCCGTACCTCAGTCCCCTCATCTCTGAAATGGAGCCAATAACAGTTCCTACCTATGGATGACGGAATAAACGAGTTCACGGACTGACTAAAACAGAAATGTATCCTTCTCACAGCCCTGGAGGTCCGCAGTCTGGAATCAAGGTATCGGGAGGGCAGTGCTCCCCACAGAGGCTCTAGGGGAGGGTCCTTCCTGCGTCGTCCCGCTTCTGGGGTGGCCTGGCTTGTGGCAGCACGATTTACATCTCTGCCTCGGTCTTTACGTGGCCTGCCCCCACCATGTGTCTCTGTCCCCACATGCCACTCTGTTTGGGTCCAGATTCCCCTCTTCTTCTAAGGACACTAGTCATTGGATTTAGGGCCACCCTCATCCAGTGTGACGTCATTTTAACAAACTACATCTGCGAAGACCCTCCTTCCTAACAAGGTCACATTCTGAGGTTCTGGGAGGACAGGTATTTGGGGGGACTACTATCCAACCATGACATCCATCTACCAGTTAAGAACAGTGGCTGGCACACACGTGGGTTTTCTGCTCCACACCAGAACACCCAGAGGGTGTTAAGAGGCTCACTCTTAAGTATGAGGACACCACGGTTGAGAACGGAGAACTGTCTGCCAGGACGCAGCCCTGCAACGTGCGGCTGGTTTTGCACCTCCACCGCCCGGGCGTTTCCTGGCCTGATGTCCCACCCTGGCCACCTGTCTAGGCAACACAGGCATCACACACTACCCTGGAGGCCAGCCCATCCGCGGAGGCTTGCTGCCCATCTGGCCACCACACCAGCCTCTCTGATCTTCTGGGTTGCCTTCTGTAAATGAGAAGACGGACGGCTCCAACCTCAGAGGAGAACGGGAGGGCGTGGCCTGTCAGGGGCATGGCCTAGGGAGGGCGTGGCCCGTGTGAGGGCGTGGCCCCGTGGGAGGGCGTGGCCCGTGGGAGGGCGTGGCCCCGTGGGAGGATGCAGTTCATTGGGATGAACACAGCAGCCTCGTCCTGGTACAGAACAGGCACTAGATAAATGTGGGCTCTGATGGAGGAAGGGACAGGAAGCTCAACCTGACCGCTAGGATCCCATCTAGCAAACAAGCATGGAGCCCCGCCTCTGTGCCAGGCAGGTCACTGTGTCCACATCACACACCAGGCAATGCCCCAGCCAGGCCGGCCCTGCCAGGGAGATGCAGGAGAGGAGCCCAGAGCATCTCGGAGTCTGAGCATGTTACCCAGAGGACCAGCAGTGTGAGAGGAAGTCCCTAACGCAGACAGGCAGCTGCCTCTGATGGAGACGAGGACAGGGTGGGGCTGAGGAGAGAGCTGGGCGCCGGGCCGCTGGGGCAGCTTGCTCTATTACTGAGGCCTCTGGACACAGAATTACCCAGGAAAGAAGAAAAGCCTTCTGCGTTTAGCAAAAGCCTCATCTGTATCCTGGGAAGCTGGGGACCCGCCCACAGCAGGCAGGCTCAGAGGGCCTGGCAAGGCTCCAGGCCTCCTCCAGGGTCACCCTGATCCTCTACTCCGGCCCCGTCTGGCTTCCGAGTGAGCCTGAGCAGGGATCAGAGACCTTGGGCCCCATCACCTCTGCTGAGCTCCAGTCAGGGACACTGGCAGTGTCTGCTCTACTGGCCGCTGACAAGTGCCAGGTCCTGAGCGAGGCACTGGAGGGAAGTTAAGGCCCCCTGGGCAGAGAGGTGGCCAGGCTAGCAGAAGCACCAGGTCTCATGGCTCAGTCATCCACCCTGTGTTTACTGAACACCTACTTTGTGACACTGCTGTGCTCAGGACTGGGACAGAGCGGCAGACAAGACCCAAGTCCTTCCCCAGAGGGACAGGCTACACTGCCCTTGGGGTGTCCATGAGGGAACCAGACAGGGTAACACTGGGGCAGGGCCTAGAAGAGCTGGCCGAGGTGCTACTGTGAAAAGGGGCCGGAGCCTGGAATCGCCCAGCAATTCCAGTCCTGGGGGTGTGAACCCAAGAGAAACGCAAACACACATCCACACAAGACCTGTCCGGGCGCGTTCACAGCAGCCCAGATGCCCATCGACGGTGAACAGATGGACCAAACGTGGCATGTCCGTCCCATGGCATATTACTCAGCCACACAAAGGAGTGATATACCGACCTACGCTACCGCGGGGATGAGCCCTGAAAACATTCTTCCAAGTGAAAGAAATCAGTCTCAAAAGGACACACACCTGTGTGATTCCATGTGTATGAAATGTCCACACTAGGCAAATGCAGAGAGACTGAAAGTAGATTCGTGGTTGCCAAGGGCTGGAGGGAGGGGAGAGCACGGAGTGACTGCTAAGGGTAAGGGACTTCTTTGTGAGGTGACGAGATACCCCAGAATTCAATGGTGGCGATGGCTGCACACGTCTGTGACCAAAATCCACTGAACTCTGTACTTCACATGGGTGAACTGTTGTAAAATTCCTATTTAAAAACCGCTTAACACGTGCAAAATGCCATTTTTCAAACAGTGGGGTGTTTTCGAAATTACAGAAATTAAAAGAAACGAGTACGTGTTATCCTCTGGTCAGACGTAACACAGGTGCTTGCAAGGCTTCCGTGACAAGGGGCTTTGCGGGCAGGGCCGTGCAGGCTCAGGGAAGGCAGCAGAGGCCTACAGCAGGGGAGGGGTGGCCAGCCAGTCCCCGCCAGCCCAGCTCGCCCTGGACCCAGCCAGCTGGCGCGGGGGGCGGGGACTGAGGACAGGCGCCACAAGGCTGCTGTCTGCAAACCATCAGTGGTCCTCGGGGGGCCTGGCCTTGGGGGGGCGTGTCTGGAGCTGGCAGGGGCCTTGCCAGGGATCGAGGGGAGTATGGGTGACCACCAGCCACCCTGAACGGGGACGCGTGGAAAGGGGTCCGAGGCCCTTCTGAAAGACAGGCCACCGTCCTCTCTTTGCAGTGGGCAGGGAGCGGGGGGGGGGGAGGGGAGGGGACGGTCCCTCCAGGGTCAGCCAAGGGCTCGGCCGGCCGAAGGATGGTGGACGCAACTAGAGAGGACTGCTAAGAAGCTGCCTGAGGCCGTGGCCAATATAATAACAACATCACATAGTGCGTGGCATGTGCCCCATGGGCGCCGTTCTGCAAACCTCCCACTGCCCCAGTGAACCCGCAACAGCCCGAGAATAGGAACCAGTATCACCCCTGCTGTACAGACGAGGAAACTGAGGCACCAAGGGGTCCCGGTCACACCACTCTCGGCCCCAGAGCATCCGCAGCTGCTGTAGCAGTGACACTGGCTGTTCTCCCGGGGGTGTCCGGGCGCCGGGCTGTGGGGCTGCGCCCTCCCGCCCCATCGCAGGGCCAGCCTAGCACTTGCTTCCTGAGCCCCACTCAGGGCCAGGCCCTGAGGCTCCCAGAATAACACCCCTCCCTACAATGACCATCCATTTCTACCCGCAGGACTGGGCGTCCCACGATGTTACTCAGCTCTGACGCTAACACCCAGAGTTAGCACGACGCCACGGGTGGACAACGGCCCACAAGGGGGCCCCCCGGCCCGCTTCCGTGCCCATCGCCGGTGCTCCCCCGCTTCTAGCTGACCGGCTCTCAATCGGGGGCTCCCACGACCCCTTCCTCGGGTTTGAAAATTTGCTAGAATGGCTCACAGAACTCAGGGAAACAGGACTTGCGAGAACCGGTTTACTGTGGAGGATACAGCTCAGGGACCGGCCCCTGGAAGGTCCACAGCAGCCTGCTGGGTGGACAGCTGGGCAGTGGGAGCCCCGGTAACACCCTGGTCCTGAGGGCGGCCTGGCTGCCCGCCTGTCCCACGCGGTGGCACAGAGCCCGGAGCTCTGCTCTGAGGAGCTGTCGTTTCCACTGAGTGACTTCCAACGTGCAAGGTCCCTGCTCCGGGGGCGGGCGGTGACCTCAGAGGGAGATGCTCCCCGGCCCCCGGAGCTGGGGGTCCTGGTTTGCATCCCAGCTGTGCTGCTTAGTTTCTCGGTCTGTGAAACAGGCTAATGCCGTCCTCCTTGAGGGCTGCTAGCTACGCGAGGCCCATAAAACCCTGGAACGCAGCCTGGGCGTGGCCCTCCGCGGATCTGCCCCTCGCTGAGCCCCATGCCTCCTTCTGGAAGGCCAGGGGAGGGATCTGCAGCCGGGGAGCCCCACTGCCCCCTGGGACCTAGGGAAGGGGCGAGGCGGCGGGTGGGCTCTGGCCTGGCATCCTCCCTCTGCAGCAGTTTTGTTCCTCCTGACTGGGTATATTGGGCTACTAGGTACAATGAAATCTGAACAAACACCCCTGTTGCTCAAAAACCTTTCATGCCTGGGTAAGGCAGGAGTTCTCAGTTGTGCCCCAAGCTGGCTGAGCAAAAGACGTACTCGACTTGGTAAGTGAGGAGTCTGGGGCAGAAGGACTTCAGGCACGGCTGGATCCAGAGGCTCATACACATCACCTGGGAGCTGCCTTCTGTCTGTCTGTCTCCTCCACCCACACCAGCCCTGAGTTCTTCAACCTTGGCCTTGCTCTTGGGGGACTCATGCCACGTGATGCCCCCAGAGCAGCAACTGGAGGGGATGCTGAGTGCCCAGTGCCCACCCAGGCTGGTCCAATCAGACCACCCCCAGCATTGAGCCCATACCTCCCAGGACCCTCAGCCCAGGGCCTGGCATCCCCACCCAAAGGGAGCAGTTCCCACTGACCAAAGACCTTCTGAGCGGGTGCCAATGGGGGAGATGGCACCAGCCAGAACTGCCTCTCCCAGTTCGGCTCCAGCCAAGATAAGGCTCCCAGAGGACTAATGCTGGTGTGTAAATATTAGATACTTCTGTCTCCTGTGAGACCAATTACACAGATCATGGCGGCTCCCGCAGGACTCTGCCTTCCACTTACTGTATCATCATTAACAGCCTATTAGGTAACAGCTGCTCAGAGAGTAGGGGTGGGGGGCAGGCGGAAGAGAGGGGAGAGAGAAGGGAGATAGAAAAAGGGAAAGAGACAAAAGGAGAGAAAGAGACAGAGATAGCGAGGATGACAGAGACACAGAGGGAGAGAGACACACAGTGACAGAGAGTCAAGGAGCAAGGAGAGATAGGCACATGGAATAGTCAGAGACACAGACATTCGGGGGAGAGCCAGGGAGAAGGCAGCTGTGAGCGCTCCAAGGGGGTGTGGGGCTCCTGGGGCAGAAGGCCCACCTGCCCATCAGGGTCCCCTGCCTGTCCTCGTCCGCCACCCCTGCAGCTGTGGTCACCCCATGCTGCCCTCAGTCCCACAGGCAGGCCCCAGGAAAGCCCTTCTAAGGCCAGGGCTGCCCTCAGCAGGCCTTAACCCCGCACCACTGGCTTATTTAACCCCCAGGGATTCCTACAGCCAAAAGACGAGAGTCACTGCGGCACAGAACCCCAGATCCTTCTAGGGAAAGGCCTTCGGGTGCATGTCCAGCCTGGCCGCATGCCACACCGTGGGTGCCCAGCACTTCTCAGAAGAGAAAGCCGGGGATCACTCATCTCCATCGGCCATCACGGACCAGCCCCCCTGGCACGTCTGCCAGGCACCCAGCCCCTCCTTGCGTCCCCTCTTCGAATCCCTGGGACAGCCCCATGGGGCAACCTATGCAGAGGTAAGGAGAAAGGACACACAGAGGCTGAGTGACCGGCCCGCCCAAAGCCACCCAGCTGGGGAGCCCCATGCTGGAGTTCAAGGCCAGGGACTCAAGGTCAGGGCCACGCTCCCGAATCCTGGCACAGTGCCTCTGGGAGCAGCCAGTCCTCTGCTGGAGGCTTAGGGACAAAACGCAGCCCCCCAGGACCAAGGGCTTGAGCCAGGTTCCCAGAGGACGAGGGGCAGAGCATCCCCGTGTGTCCGGCCAAGACCAGGACTCCTCTGGTGAACGGGCCTCTGCAGACCCTGATGCTCTCCAAGGCCACCTCCCCTTACTTCTCCCCACCCACGGGGCCCCCCTGCTTCTGCGCGCTGAGGTCCTGTCCACCCCAAGCCTCGGCCTCTCAGCACGGCTGCGGGCTTACCACCCGTCTGTCTGTCCATCCAAACCACAAATACTTACTGAGCACTCCCTACCCACAGGCGCTAGTACGGGCACTGGGGACGGCGCGAACGCGGGGACGCAGACCCCGCCGGCGTGGGGCCAAGGGCACCGTGGTCAGAGATGAGCGCCAAAGAACAGTGTGGCCCAGTGGCCAAAGAAGGCCACGGTGACGGCGTGAAGGGGCAGCACCCGCGAGACGACTTGAAAGCCGAGGGAGAACTAACTTACACGTCCGGGAGGTAAAGAAGCCAGTGGTGCAGGGGGATGTGGGGTGGGGAGGGATACAAGATGAGGTCAGACAGGAAGGGGGCGCTCGTATCTGGAGACACCCCTGGAACCCTAAGGCGAGAATTGGACCCAGCCCGGGCCCCCTACAAAGCTGCTCGGGCTGAGTGTGGGAGACACACCACTGAGGGCCCCCCGAGCGCCTCCCCCCCTCCATCACTCAGAAGAGGTGGCAGATGCCCCCCACCCAGCTCCGCTCCCCAGAGAGCCCCCCTCGCATCACTTCCAGGCGCAGAACCCTTGGCTGCCCCCTCAGTCCCCTCTCCAGGCTGCGGGAGGTCTGGGGCCTCTGAGGGTGCAGATGGGGAGGGCCTGGTGCCCTGGAGCCCCCGCTGGGATTTCGGGTTCCCAGCCCTGCAAAGCATTATACTTCTCCTCCTTCAGGGCTGGGAATAATTAGGTGACCGGGAACATAAATCACGGCCTGGTCCTCTACATCTGCTAATCACATCTCCTGAGGATGGGCAGGCGGGGTGGGGTGCAGGGGCCTCCTGCAGGGGGGTCCCCGCACCCCACGTCCACCATGCTCCCCCAGTGAGGGTGTGGGGTGCTGGTGGGGAGGGTGTGGTTCCAGGTTCCCTGAAACTCACACCCACGCACAGACACACACACCACCTACACACTCACCCACTACTGACAGCACACCCAGAGACAAAACTCCCATACACACACACACACACACACACACACATTCACACACATACATTCGCATATACAGACATATCCTACACACACGCACACGCACACGCACGCACACAGGATCCCCCTAGTGAGGAGCGGGAAATTGCAGTTTGGGGATTTGGCGCCGCCTAGGGTCTGTCACTGGAACTGCCAGCCTGAGACCTGGCCCGCCCCAAGGCAGAGCCCCCGCCCTGCCTCCTCCTTCCAGCCAGGAGGAAACTTCTTTCTATTAAAGGCCCGATAATCTGTATCAATTCTGGTATATATGCCTACAGGAAACACTCAATTAACTGGCAATGGGAGGGAGGGTTAAGGGCTATTTCAAGAACTAAATATATGAAAAATTTAAGGTAACTGCCTAAAAGACTAACGCATGTAACTTTATCTCAACAATCCAACCAAAAGGGGCTCAAAAGGAGTTTTTATGACAGCCAGGAAACTCCTTCTCCAAAGACAACAATAATAATAACGGGCCAGCCAGGGCCACTGCTGCCTACCCCAGTTGTGATGCAAAGGATTCTTTTAAAATAAATGTACTTGGGACTTCTCTGGAGGCCCCCTGGTTAAGATACTGCGTTTCCAATGCAGGGGGCGAGGGTTCGATCCCTGGTCGGGGAACTAAGATCCCGCATGCCGTGTGGAGTGGCCTAAGTAAAGAAATAAATTTTATTTAGGGAAAGGAGGATCCTCTCTAGATAAAATTATGAAACGAGTAGTGGCGTAAGTATCGTGTGAGGATGAATATGCCAAAGCAAAAGGTGGTGCTGGAGACGTCCTCGCGGGCGTGGGAGGGGGGCTCTGCCTTTGGTGTCCGTCTTTCAGGGAGAAGCAGTAACCCAGGAAGGTTCTCTGACCGCCCAGGTCACTCAACTCAGCGGCACAGCTGGACATCTGAACCAGGACAGTGTTTTGGACACAAAATGGTCCCCTGGCCCTCATCTCGCCCCCTCTGCTTCCAGGCAGCACATGGGGTCTGGGAGGTGCACACACCAGGTTGACTGTCCTCAGGTGTACCGCGCAGGGCCACCGGCCCACGGTGTTCCTCTCAAGTCAGTCAGTGGCTCAGTTTACCGCTTCATCCACCCTGCAGCCTTTCACACACCTGACCCTTGAGCTTTTCTCTGTCCAGACACCTCGCAGGACCCCCTTACAAGCTCCCTCCAGCAGACACCTGGCCGAGTGGTGACCCTGCAGCAACAGGACAGAGCAGAGGGGGCAGCCCCGCCAGCTCCGAGCATCTCGAGGGCGCGGCACCCTGGAGGCACCCACCACCCGACATCTCCTGGGCCTTCCCTCCACCTCCATCACCGCCCTAAGGGAACATCTAACCAGAGAAAGCCACCTCCACGTTACTGGCCTTTGAGCCCGTAATAGAAAGTCCCCTGGCGCCTGGTAACATTTCATTTTACACCAAAGGCTTTTAAAAATGTTAAATAGCAAGACACGTGACTTTTAAAAAGCCAAACAGCATAGCACTCTGTACCATTACGTGAGGGTCCCTCGGACTTCAGAAGCGGCCACTGTCCACACTTTTCTGCACCTTTCCAAAATCCACCATACACACACGTGTGTCTGTGAGTGGATCTGCTCCTGGCTTTCCCACCGAAATGCCTCCGGGAACTTTCCGCTCAGCCCCGCCTGCTGCACAGGGGCCCGGGTTGATTTCACAGTCCTGCACCCTAGCAGGGGCACCCGGCGGCCTGGGTGCACAGTGCCGCAGTGGGCATCTGTGTACCCCACCTTGTCTGAATGTGTCAGGCTGCTCTGGGACATGACGCCCGCCCCCCCGAGGGCCCCTCTGGGTGAAGTAACAGCAGGGGACGCAGTCCTGGCAGCAGAACTGTTAGGTCAGAGGGATGTGCGTCCCATAATACCCGCTGTCTTCTGATGTCTCTCCCGCTCCGGGTGGCCTCTAGAAGTTAGAAAAGAGAATGAACAGATTCTCCCCTGGAGCTTCTGCAAGGAACCAGCCCTGCTGACACCTTGATGTGAGTTTCCACCGAGACCGATTTTGGACTGCTGGCCTCTGGACATTACTATTCAGATATTATCCAACACAATTAAGATTATAAATGGGTGTTGTTCTAAACCACTGTTAGTGTTCTTCTGTCACAGCAGCCACAGGAAACTGGTACCCTTGTGGGTTCCCTCGCTGGCTACCCAATACATCCCCGTGGGGAACTTTACAAACACACCCAGGCCTCACCCCAGACCAGTCATATCGGAATCCCCTGGTAGCACTGGCAACTGGATTTTTCTAAGGGACACTGCCCGGACCTCCTGCTCCTGGAGCCCCAGCACGGGCCACGGGCACACGTCTCCTTCCCAACGGTGGCAGACCAAGGCAGGCCGGGGCGGGGGCTGTGCTGGGGTGATGGGGAACAGACAGGGACCTGGCTGGACTTGGGGGCGCAGGCAGCAACTGGGAGGGATCAGTGGCCTTCCAGGGGCTGGCTCCCTCCTGCAGCCACCAGAAACGATGGGCAGGCTGCCCATTTCCGGGCCAGAGGGCGCTTGAGGAGGGTGCCGTAAAGGGTGGCTGGCCCACCCTTAGTCCTAAAGCCAGAGTCGGGGATAGAGCTGTGTGAGAGAACCCTTCAAAGCCTGGCTGGGAGCCCCGCCACCTCCGAGAAGCCCTCCCTGACCATCTTTGCAGGACTGAGGACTTAAAGCAAAGAGTTCAGGATTCCTGCAGACCTCAGCTTGAATCCCTGTTCTGTCACTAACTGTGTGACATATTCCCAGGTCAAGGCACTAGTGGGGACACACCAGGTAAAAGACACAGTTCTTTCTGAGACTCACTGACACTCCCTTCCCAGTGGTGTGGGGTAAATGTTTAACAACCAGCTTTCTGAAAAGATAAAAACAGAAAAAGAGCAACTCTGATTCATAGCATCTGCCGATTTCCGTGGTGTAAATAGCCCCACCACAGCTGACTTGGGGACAGGTGTGCAGGGACGGGAGGCGGCATGAGGAAACACAACTGCAGTGAGCATCTAAAAGTGCCAGGTGCCCGGCTGGGGCTCCTGCGGTGAGTCCGCACCACGGCCCTTCAGAGTGGGAATCACCAGCCCCATTTTACTGATGCAAAGACTGAGTCTCAGAGAGGGAAAGCAGTGAGCCCGTGGCACACAGCTAGAAGGTTCATACCTGGGTCTGTCTGCCCCCAAAGGGGGAAGAAAGGCTCATGACAGCACCCCCCACCCCACCCAGGAAGACGGGAACCTGCTTCCTCGTGCACCCTGGGCTGGACCGATGCTCCAGGGTCTCAGGACCTCAGATGTCATTAATAAGGCATTTTTCCAAAGCGAGCCTGGACAGTCAAAAGCAGGGTCAGAGCATCTCATCTGCCATCTGTGGGGTGGAGAAGGACCCAGCCTGGCACCCACAGGGAGAGTGTGGTCAATTACTGTGGGGTACACGGAAAGCACCCGGGGCTACACGTTTAATCAGAACCGCGCCAGCCGCTGAGCACTGCACTTGTGTTCACTTACTTCATCTTCCCAAGAGCCCTAGGAAGACAGCACCCATGTCCCCACCTTACAGACAGTGAAGCTGAGGCTCAATGACACATAAAGTCACCCAGCTCACCGATGATGCCACAGGCCCACAGCCCTGATTTTTCCAGGCCCTCGAGCCTGTATCTTCCCAACAGGCTACAGACTTTTATAAATAGTTAAGGGCACACAGTTCAACATCCTGCCCGGTGCTTAGGTACAGAGGGACATACCCTGTACCCAGCAGATCGACACAGAACATTTCCAGCCCTGAGGGCTCTGTGTTCTTTCCAGACTGACAGGTCTCACCGCTGTCCTGATGGGCTGCTTGTCTGTCCTGGGATCCAATGGAACAGATTCTTGACTCCACCCGCCGCCAGCCTAAAGGCCCCTCATTCTGGGATCTGGGATCTTCAGGATTCCAGGGTGGGGTTTTATGATCCGGTACCACGGGGCCCAGAGTGGAGGACAGATTTAGGCTGAACCACGGCAAGTGGCAAAATCACAGACTGTGCGTGGAGGAAAGGGAACCCTCCTACACAGCTGGGGGGAATGTAAATTGGTGCAGCCACTATGCAGAACAATATGGAGGCTCCTCAAAAAACTAAACATACAGTTGCCGTATGATCCGGCAATCCCACTCCTGGGCATGTATCCAGACAAAACTCTAATTCAAAAAGATACATGCACCCCTGTGTTCACAGCAGTGCCATTCACAATAGCCAAGACACGGAAACCATCTAAGTGTCCATCGACAGAGAATGGATAAAGAAGGTGTGGTACCTATATACGATGGAATACTACTCAGCCATAAAAAAGAAGGAAATAATGCCATTTGCGGCAACACGGACGGAACTAGAAGTTATCATACTAAGTGAAGTCAGTCAGAAAAAGACCAATACTGTATGATGTCGGTTACACGTGGAATCTAAAATATGACACAAATGGGGCTTCCCTGGTGGCGCAGTGGTTGAGAGTCTGCCTGCCGATGCAGGGGACGCGGGTTCGTGCCCCGGTCCGGGAAGATCCCACGTGCCGCAGAGCGGCTGGGCCCGTGAGCCATGGCCGCTGAGCCTGCACGTCCGGAGCCTGTGCTCTGCAGCGGGAGAGGCCACAGCAGTGAGAGGCCCGCGTACCGCAAAAAAAAAAAAAAAAAAAAAAATGACACAAATGAACTTATCCACGAAACAGAAACAGACTCACAGACAGAGAACAGACTTGTGGTTGCCGAGGGGGAGGGGGAGGGGGAAGGGAAGGATTGCGAGTTTGGCGTTAGCAGATGCAAACGATTATATACAGAATAGATGAACAACAAGGTCCTACTGTAGAGCACAGGGAACTATATTCAATATCCCGTGATAAACCGTAATGGAAAAAAATATTAGAATTTATATATATACATACATATGTATAACTGAATCACTTTGCTGTACAGCAGAAATTAATAAAACACTGTACATCAACTCTACTTCGACAAAAAAAATTTTAAGGCACCCAAACAACTTAAGAAAAAAAAAAAAAATCACAGACCATGGGTGATGCCCCAACTGTGTTCACAGGGGAACGGAGTTACCCAGAAGAAGCCCCCCACCCCCTGGCTGTGTCCCTCCCCGCCTCCCAGCCCCAGCTCCCCTCCTGCATGGTGGCCATGGCCTCCCTGGAGAGCTGTGGCTGGGGCTCAAGGGCAAGATGTCTGACCCTGAAGGAGCCCGAGCCCCAGCTCCAGGGAGAGGCTCAAAGGAGGGGGAGGGCCAGCTAGGGGTGCGTCCACATCCCTTCTTATGGTTCTTTCAGGACCCCCTTCTCCCCACGCCTACCGACCCCCCTGTGCAAACTGCCCAGGGGAGTGGCGGGGCGCATTTCTGACTGCTTTGCTCACACCCTGTACCTCACTCCACACAGTTCTGTCCCCGCGTAGGCACCTCAGCCACCTGGCCCCCTTTCTCCATGTGAGTCACGGTGGTCTGTTACAAGCCACTCTGGTCAGGACACCTTCCTTGCTGCCTGTCTACAGCTCTGCTGGGCGGGTCTCGCCAGCCAGTACGTAGTAGGTCTTCCTTAGGTGTCAGCTGGATGAACTGACTAAATGAAAGTAGGAAATGAAAAGAAGGGGTGCGGCCAGGGTCTGGGGAGAGGAAAGGGTGCATGTTGCACATGCCTCTGTTCTGAACAGGCCCGGGGTCCTGGGCCACCAGGGAGAGTCCGGCGGCCCAGTCTGGAGCCCACCCCTGCGGGGGCTCTGACCAAATCCTGCCTGGGGGGGGGAGGGGGGGTACGGGGGAGCAGGGAGAGGGGCCAAGACAAGCAGAGGGCCATCCAGAGCCCCTTTCCAGGACACACGGAGGTGAGGGCTCCTCTCACGCACGGCCAGGATTCCACCAGCAGATCCAGGATCCAAGGCTGACGAAACCCCGGTGCCCGAGGATGCCACCTGCCGCCCGGGGCCCGAGCCTCCCACACCATGCCTCCACGGCTGAGGCTTGATGGCCTTCGAGGGCAGAGGGATGTCTCCAGAACACCCCCCCCCCCCCATGACTGCCTTCGTGGGAGGCAATGGTTCTGGAAGAAAAACAAACAGGCGCTGGGGAAGGTCAGGGCAGGCTGGCGGGGGGCTGGGCTGGAGGGCGGCCCCCCGGGGTGCCCTATGGCGCCAGGCCAGGGTCGGGCCCTCAGGCTCTTCTGACTGGGCCTGGCAGGGAACTCGGGCAGAGAAAGTGTCCCTGGCAGGATGCCACCCCCCGGGGGTCCTCCTGTGCCCACGGCCAGTGCTCCCCCGCCTTGGGTCTGACGGCACCATTGGCTGGGTGGCCCAAGCCAGGACCCCGGGCGCTACTGTCCCCTCTTCCCCACTGCCCCGTCTGCGGCCAAGCCCTTGGCTTTGCTCCCCCCCTCCACCCTCTCTTCATTCCCTCAAGCAGTAATTACGGGGCTCCTAGGATGTCCCGGGTCCACTCAAGGCACTGGGGTTGGAGCAGCAAACAGACCCATCCTGCCCCAAGGAGCTTCACTCGCCCACCTTCAAAGGTCCCCAGTACCTTCAGGATAAGGCAAACCCCCAAGCGTGCACCCAACGCTGTCAACTGCGAGTCTGAACTCCCCTCTCGGGACGCCTGCCCTGCCCTGACTGTGGACCTGCTGGAGCTCATCCCCTCCTCCAAGCCTCTGTCCACGCCAGCCACTCTGCCCGTGGCCCCTGTCCACTAGCCCTTCGGGAAGTCTCCCTCACCCCCTCCACAAGAGGCTAGCTTCAAACTGAAGACCCCTGGGG
The DNA here is from genome assembly GCF_963924675.1 of Phocoena phocoena. Classification (NCBI taxonomy): domain Eukaryota; kingdom Metazoa; phylum Chordata; class Mammalia; order Artiodactyla; family Phocoenidae; genus Phocoena; species Phocoena phocoena. The sequence goes on along the minus strand of NC_089238.1, from coordinate 55,810,102 downwards.
TGAGGGGGAGGTGACAAACGCGCTCAGGGTGTACGTGATTCACAGGAGGCCTTGCAGGAGGAGAAGGGTGCGGGGCCTGAGGAAGGGGTAGCAGAGGCAGCTGGGCAGAGGTCCCGCGGGGCCTGGTGGGAGCCGGAAGGTCGGTGTGGAGCAGGGGTGTCCCCTCAGAGTTCCTGGGGCGCTCCACCTAAAGTGGAGAAGGAACTGCTGGCCAGGGATCCAGGCCACTCTCCTGCTCATGAACCTTCAAGGGCTCCCTACGGCCTGGCCACAAAGTCCAAGAGATGCTGGGTGTTGGCACCCAAGAGCAGACGTTCCTAGCCTTCACACTGGCCGCAACGTACCCAGCCACCTCTACTCCAGACTCAGGCACTCACACCTGCTGTTCCCTCTCCAAAACACACCTTTCTCTCTTTTCTACATCTGACTGTGTTTTCACAGCCCCCCTCTTCCTCTCAGGGAAGCCCTCGGTTCCATCCCATCCCTCCCTATTCTCAGGCCCTGAGCTATTTGTGTTACCCACTGCGTCACACTCCTTGAACTAGGAACGCGGAGCAGCCCATGTTACAGCCAAGGGTGAGGCACAGAGAAGTTAAGTCACATGCCCAGGTCACACAGCTCGGAAGTGATGAGGCTGGGCTGGGAGCCAGGCTGGGCTCCTGGGTGCATTATGCAGCTTGGACTGTCTCCAGCCTTGGCCTTGTGGCGCTCGCTTCGCCGTTCATTCGTTACTGTGCCCCCAGCCGGGCCCTAGGCCCTGGAGCTTCTAGCCCAGCCAGCCAGAGGTGAAGACCCAGCCAGGACGATGCCACAGGGGGTGTGATAATGAACCACCGTGGGTTCTATCAGACTCAGACCTGAACGATGGGAGGTTAACGCCGAAATCACCATCTGCCCTACAACCGCGGCACCACAGGGGAGGCGCGCGGCCCTGGCCTCAGTTTCCCCCTCTCTGCAATGGGGGCCAAGCAGCTGGTCCCTAGGTCTCCCGCCCCAGGGGAGAAAGCCACATCCCACGGCCCTTTCCATCCCGCAGCCCAACGGGGGGCCTGCCCGGGAGCCACACCGGCAGCCGGAGGAGGGAGGAGGCAGGAAATCCGGGCAGGGCGGCGCCCACCCCCAGCCCCGGGCCAGGCGCCGGAGGGGACGCCGGCTGCCCCCAGAAACACGCTGCAGATGCGCGAGGCACTGCCAGCATTCCTGGAAGGTAACGCCAGGCCAGGCGGGGGGCGGGGGTACAGCCCCAGCCCGCTGCCAGATGTGCAACGCGAACAGCTGCCCCCGGCTAATAAGGTCAGCTCCTGGCTCCGGCGAGCCGCGCACTCACCCGCCGCCTCCGCCAGCCTGGCACCCGCGCCGCCGCGCTTCCCGGGGCGGGAGGTGCGCCACCTCCCCGTGGAGGGGCCAGAGCCAACCCCAGCCCTGCTGCGGTGGACGGGGGGGGGGGGGGGGTTAAGCCCACCCCCACGCCCCGTTGATGGGGAGGGGCCAGAACACCTCCCCACCCCCTAGCGGTCGGGCGCGGGGAGAGGTAAGAAGCCGCCCCTCTGGGAGGCAGAACTCCCTTGGGGGGCAGGAGGCTGGAGTGGGGCAGAAACACCCAGCCCGCCCTCCCACCAAAGCCAACACTTCCCTGCTGCTGAAGGAGGGCTGGGGGGTTCGGGCGGGCTCTGATTTTCTATTTTACGGGCTGTTTCCCTTCTGTGACCGAAAGGGGAGACCTGGTGCTGAGCCTGGGGCCGTGGCTTGAGGGGGAAGTACTCGCATTCCACGTGCCCCCAGGTTGGGGATCCCCACCGCGGCCTGGGCAGGTTGCCTGGGAAGGGCAGCTGCGGGGACCCTGGGGTTCCTAGGATTCCCTGCCCCCTCCCCCAGCCTCACCCCTCCAGCCTGCCCCCTCCACCTCGCCCCACCCCAGGAACACCCTGTCCTCCATCCAGAGAAGTGAGGTCACCTCCCTGAGGGTCGAGGGGCGGGTAGGGGAGCCAGTTTCGGGATCGGGGCCCAGATTCCGCTCCTCCCTTCCCCCCAGGTCCCCCACAGGGCTGAGGGCAGCCCCCCTCCTGCCCCGTCCCAACCCTCCCACCAGATAAAGGCGCCGGCAGCCGCCTTTGTTTCTCTGGTGTAAACCGAGCCAGATGCGGTCTAATCCCCCAGCTGGGCTGGATCTGCTGGCGGCTGTGGCTCCAGCGCCTCCCAACCCCTCCGGCCCCTCCCGTCCCCGCTGTGTCCGCTGCCTGGCGTTCCCAGGGTTGCTGGGGGCTGGGGGAGGGGGCGGAAGGGAGCAGGGGCCTGGCAGCCTCAACCTCACCTATGTCCCGCCCGAAGGCCAAGGGCAGACAGAGTAAGATCACGGGCTTTGGGATCAAGCCCTCCTGGGCCCAGCCACCTTAGGTGAGTCATGTGACTTCCCTGAGCCTTGGTTTTCTTGTCTGTAAACTGGGAATGATGAGGTCACAGGTTGTAGGAGGCTTGGTAAGCTCAGATGCTATTATTAGGATCTAGAGTGATACCTCCCTGACCACCCACTGTGCACCACATGACCCCATCTAACCACACATCCCATGTCCAGGGCATGGAACAGCAGTGACAGTCATTGAGGTGCCCATGGGACTCCTCAGGCATGGCGCATTCCCTCCTCCCAAGGACCTGAGAACCCGAGGAGGCTGGTGCTAGTATTAACCCCAGTGCACAGACGAAGCTGAGGCCCAGAAAGCTCCCAAAGCTACTAAGAGACAGGATTATTACTAAAAATGAGGAAGTGGCCCAGAGAGGTAAAGTGACTTGCCTAGGGTCACACAGCAAGTGAGAGGCAGAGAGAATGGCTGCCCTAGGGGCAAATATAGGATGGGGCAGGGGAGGGCACCTTCCCAGCCTTTGCTTCTCTTGTAGCACTAGGTGGGTTCTTCAAAGTGCAGTCTGAAGCCCTCCGGAATCAGACCCCTGCAATACTTTTTAAAAATGCAGATTCTGGGGCCTTGGTCTGGTCCTACCGGTGGGGGCCGCCCTGGACTCTGCATTTATTACAAATGTGGTGGGGGATTTGAGGCGCTGCAGTCCGTGCTGCCACCCAGGTGGTCCATGCCATGTATGAGGGGCAAGGCAGAAAGGGCCTGGGGCAGGCCAAGCCGAAAGCAGCTCGGAAGGGGGCTCTCTGTCCCCTCTGGGACCGGCCTGCCGGCCCTGGGCCACCGGGCTGGGAACACAGCCTCACCTGGGCTGGTTCAGCCCGGAGGCAGGCGGGCTGCCAAGCACAGAACGGGCCAGGAGCGTCTGATGGACACGGCGCCTCCTTCCAAAAGCCATTAATCATCCAGAGAAACTCCCTGTCAGTCTGTCTGTTCCCAATGCCTCCACCCATGCACAGCACGCACACATGCACCACTTGTGCCAACACACGTACCACGCATGCAGGAACACCCCCCCCCCATGTTCACAAGCCACTCGTGTAAGCACACACACTAGGCACACAGGCTCTGCATGGGTACACACCACACACCACACACCCGCACTGCACACTCACGCCACATGCACGCACATGGGAACACACACAGACATGTACGCGCACGAGTCTGTCAGAGCAATTCCCACCCGATGAAAGGAGACAAACGCGGCCCCTGGAGCTGTTCTAAACACCCCAAAAGGAGAAGCAGCCCCCTGCAGCGCCCCCGGAGGGCCCCAGCCGGGTTCCGGCTCCTCATTCCTTTGCTTGGGGCAGCAATTCTGTCAACCTGGTACCTCCCCGGTGCTTTTCATCCCCATCCGAAGCTCTGGCTGGTCGGCAGAGTGATTAATAAAAAATGAGGGAATGAATTAATGATTGGCTGATAAATGTGGTTTGGCAGACGCCTCGTCTTTGCAAGCAGAGAGGGAGGTAACTACCCGGGTTCTTGGAGGGAGAAGGCTGGTACCCAACTTCCCCATGCATTTCACTGATGAGCACAGGCCAGGGGCGGGGGCGGGGGGCCCGGCCACAGACAGCAGCCCCCAAGAGGCCCCTGAGCGCAGGTGCCCTGCCCACCGCCCCCTATGACCCATGGCCGCACACCCAGAAGCCCAGCCACGGGTGTCCTGCTCGTGTGCGTCACACGCTGGAACCTGGCGCCATTCATTCACGCAGATCAGAAAGGACACAAACACAGGGTTGAGATCCTGAAGATGCAACCCAGGTGGAGAGAAGCTTTCTTCAGCTGGAGTAGTCAGGGAGGCCTCCTGGAGGAGGTGACACTTGAGCATTCAATGAAAAGAAGCTGGTACTCTGGGCAGGAGGGCAGGTACCATGCTGTATCTGAGGGCAGGGGGGCTGCTGTTTCGACAGGACCCCCCCCCACCACTCCTAGAGCCTAAGAAGGAGCACAAAGTGAGGGTGCGGGGTGGGGGCTGCCTTCTCTCTGCCTGACACCTCACACAGAAACTCAGCCGGACCTCGTTAGGGCCCACGTGGCAGCAGAGCCGGCCTGAGGGTCTGTCTGTCCTGCTCCCAAGCCCAAATCCTCTAAGCAGGACAAGGCACCGGGGAGCAGTCCTGTCCCTCTTTGCTCCAGACACTCAGAGCCCATCGACACCCTGAGCCCCCATCCGCCCGCTCCTCTGAGGGTATCTGACAGGGTAGTCTGAGCTCCTGCCCGGGGGTAGCAGATTGGTGCTAAAATGGGCAGAACATTCCCATTCAGAGTGTGCCCCCCGGGAAGCACCTCGTGGCTTCTTTGGGATTCACATGTTCTTTCGGGTTTAGAAGGCAGCTCCCAAGAAAGAAGTCATAAAAATGCTTGGTTCCATGTGGCCTTGCGGCAACAAACGTACCTCTGAAGAGATGCACCAAAAGCCAACAACTTGGTTCTCATCTGCCTGCCAAAAAGGTCACCACTGTTCATCTCCCCAGTGGGAGGAAGCCAGCATCTCCCCAACTGGGTGGAAGCAAGTCTGGCCGGGCCCAGGCCCCAGCATCCTGGCACTCCCTAAACCGAGGGCACAGGGGCCGCCAGGCACTGGCGCTGGCGGCTGTCAGAGAAGAGCTACAGAGTGACCCCCACCAGCTGGCAGCACCGGGGGTCCCAGAGGCCAGTACCATGATGACTCTCCATTTGCTTCTGCAAGTTTTTCTAAATCTTCCAAGTTTTCTAAGATGACCAGGCATGGTTTTGTGCTGAGGAAAGAGTAAGTGTTATTAAAGACACTCACAGGGGCTTCCCTGGTGGCGCAGTGGTTGAGCGTCCGCCTGCCGATGCAGGGGACACGGGTTCGTGCCCCGGTCCGGGAAGATCCCACATGCCGCGGAGCGGCTGGGCCCGTGAGCCATGGCCGCTGAGCCTGCGCGTCCGGGGCCTGTGCTCCGCAACGGGAGAGGCCACAACGGTGAGAGGCCCGTGTACCGCAAAAAAAAAAAAAAAAAGACACTCACAGGAGGAAGGAGCAGAAATGACCTTGATACAGAAGTGAAACTCTGAAGGTTTCAATGGGCTTTGGGGCCTAAGCACTTAGCTGCCTGAGAGCAAGACCCAGTGGAGCCATCATACTGCTCACGCCGGCAGCTCTGCCCAGGGAGCCCCTAGGGACGGGAGGAGGAGGGGCTACAGGCAGCCAGCCACCCCCCATTCCAGCCACGCATCCAGCTATCGGTCCATCTATCCATCCACCTAAGCACCCATCTGTCTAACCATCTGCACACTCAACCATGCATCCATTCATCTGTCCATCTTTCCATCCATCTAACCATCCACCCAAACATCCATCTGTCCATCTATCCCCATCATCCCATGCTTCCATCCCTCCATCGATCCACTCATTCATCTGTCCATCTACCCATCCATCCACCCATCATCCATCCATCCTTCACCTTTCCATCATTCTGTCCTTCCACTCACTCATCTGGAGTAAGCAACTTTTTTCATTTTATCTAACCAGCATCCGTCCCTCCCCAGCCTAGTGGGCCTGTCCACCAACACACTCCTTTTCCCTTTACAGCGGCAAGCCAATCAGAATCTTCCCTGGGACACTTGCTAGGAACTGCTCTCCCCATCCCTCTTGGGAGTCACTAGATACCAGCCTAGAACTGTTCTTAGCTGTCTCTGACATGTGAGGAGAAGCTGCCCAAGAATGAATTCCACACAGGAGAAGGCGGAGCTGAGGATGGAGACAGGGGGATGAGCCTGGGTCCAAGAGTGCCTGGGGCCAGCGTCACCCTCACCACGTACGTGGGGCAACAAACGCCCTTTTGGAATTGGGTTTGTGGCATTTGCAAACAGAAAGGGGCGTGGGTAACACAAGCCCTTCCAATACAGTACAAGGTGATTTAGAACCTTCTAGATGTTCATTCCTGAGTCAGACGAGGATGCCCAAAAGACAAATAAGCCCTGTTCTGGCCTGCCAGAGGCCGACCCCCAGTTGGAGTTGCAGCTCTAAAACATGAACAAGGAGGAAAGCCACCCAGCCCAGCTGCTCAAGGCCAGCATGGGGTCAAAGGCCAGACAAGGCCCCTATCACTAAGCCTCAGTTTCCTTTATCTGTAAAATGGAGACAGCATCCCCTATGGTGCAGGGCTGCTTGAAGATCAGGCTGACTGGGCTGCTCCCCCACCAGCCAATCCTACCCTCTTTTTTTTTTTTTTTTTTTTTTTTTTTTTGCGGTACACGGGCCTCTCACTGTCGTGGCCTCTCCCGCTGCGGAGCACAGGCCCTGGACGCACAGGCCCAGCGGCCACGGCCCACGGGCCCAGCCGCTCCGTGGCACGTGGGATCCTCCCAGACCGGGGCACGAACTCGCGCCCCCTGCATCGGCAGGCGGACCCTCAACCACTGCGCCACCAGGGAAGCCCCTCCCCCTTCTTTTTTTGATGGCACAGCCTGCTCCGCATAAAGTCTAAGAAGGTCAGACACTCATGTTCCCAGTACCCCTGCAATTACAAACGGGCATGTGGCCAAGCCCGGAAAAGTGGACCTCAGTTTGCTAAAATCTTCTGGGAAACACCCGTGCCCCAAAGGGAAAAGGGCAAGGGAACCCCCTACCCTTTCCCATCCTGCTTTTGGATGCTATCCTGGGGGAACGTAGTGCTTGGAGCTGTGGCAGCCAGCATGCAACCACGAGGCAAGGGCCAAAAGAATTATACTCAGATTTACTTTGATTTAAGGAAAAGGCCATCTCTTGTACACCTGGGGCTGTGGGCTGAGGTCTGCACTCTCACTATTGGTTGTAGGAGGTGGTCTCGTGAAGAAGTTAAAAGCATGGATTCTGGAGCCAGCACTATCTACTACCTGCTGGCTGTGTGACCTTTGGCAAGTTACTTAACCTCTCTGTGCCTCCGTCTCCTTCTCCATAAAACATGAATGATATTTGTGAGTGTTAAGTGACTTAGGATACATGAAAACATTTTGCACGGTGCTTGGCACGTAGAAAGTGCCCCCGATAAACATTAGCTCTAATTAGCCATCGCTGTCAAGAGAATGTGGGGATGCGGGGGGCGGGGGGGCCGGGCCAGTGGGAAAGCCAGGCGGGCACAGAGGCCCAGGCCCGCAGGAGCTGAACAGGAGCCACGAGCCTGCTCCCAGCCTTGGCACTGCGGAGGCCACGCTGACTCTCTCTGTGTTCACCCTGCCAAGGCCAGAGCAGTGGGCTCCAGCCTGCCGATGCCTGCAGGGAGAGATGCCCCGCGACGCAGCTGCCCGCCTCCCTCCACTCCTGCCGGCCCAGAGCCAGCCTGGCAGCCCCGCGAGGTGGGCGCCCTGCCGGCCTGGGGGGACCTCAGCCCGGGCCTGGAGATGCCCTCCCACCTCCACTCTGCAGGCTGCACTCCTGACTCCCAGCCGTGTGACCACCCTTCGTGGAGAAGGTGGTATCCCCTCCACCCCTCCCGCCGGAGCCGACCGTGGAAGCGATTCCACTTGGCAGCCACGCTGCAGGGAGTCGAAAACAGTTGTTTGGCTTGTCGGATGCCCAGGCCCTGCACAGCTCGACACAGGCTGCCGGGCTGGGGGCCGTATAACTCCTTTGGGCGTGTTCTCTCTCTGGGGAGGGCGGGAGACCTCAGGCCTTTGCAACGGGGTAAACTGAGACATCTTTCTGCACACCTCCTCATCGGACACAGCGGAGCTGCCCTCCTGCCTTCCGCGTCTACCCACGACTCATATACAGTTCTCACGGGGCCTGGGGAGCTGCCAGGATCGATGCGAGGCTCCTACACACGCAGGGACCAGGCTGCTTACACACAACACCGCCTGGCATCTCCATGACGACCCCAGAGACAGGCACAATCTTCACGCACATTCTGTAGGTGAGGACCCGAGGCTGTCAGAGAGCATGAGTGAGTACCTTGCCTGGGTCACAGCAGTTCACGGCAGGGGAGGGATTCAGCCCCAGGCTTGGCTGACCTTAAAGCCTGGGCATTAACTGCACTGACTCAGCATTCCCAGAAGCTTCCGGCCCCAGGGCTTTGGCCTCCCCCGGCCATCCTGCACGTTGCTGCCCAAGAACAATGCTTACAAGCCTCCCCCGCTCAACAACCTTCAGTGGCTCCCCAGCACCCACAGGAAAAAACCCCAAATCCTGGTAAAGCCCTCTCCATCTCTGACTTCTTGACATCACCCCGGTAATCTATTCACTCCTCCCCACAAACCAAGTGACAGGGGTGCTTGAGAGCCTGGACTAGGCACCACCTCCTCCAGCAGGCCAGGCTCGCACCCACCACAGGGCCTTTGTGTGTGCTGTTCCCTCTGCCTGGAAGCTACTCTCTCCCCACTGCCCCTCTGCTTAAGGGCCCCCTCCTGGGAGAGGCCATCCCCCCGACCCCGCTCTCCTGCAGTATTTTCTCCACTATGCACTTCTCACTACCCATCAGGGAATTCTCGTGGCACTGATTTGGGTTTAACGTCTGAGGCCTCCGATTAGACTGTGAGCCTGTGAGGGCAGGACCTTGCCTGTCTTGTTTCCTGCTGTATCCCCTGCACCAGCCTGGGTGAAAAAGTGAGTGAGTGAGTGAGCGAGTCCCCTTCTCCTGGGGCCCACCGCAGAGCTAGCATACATCTGGAGTCCCAGCTGGCCTGAAAGGACCCGCCTCCCATGTTCTCTGCCTATGCTTATCCTCCCCAACTCCCAAGGTTTCCCTCAAGGGGCCCAACCACCCCTCACTCTGGTCCCAACCTCCAAGTCCTTCTCCATGAGTCCCCCAGGCGCTCCTCAACGGTGCAGATGTCCCCACACTTGCCTGTGCAGCTCCCGCCACCTGAATCACCCTTTCTCCCTCCCCTACCCGGCCAGCTCCTGCACAGCCCTCAAGAGCCCTTCAGGTATTCCCTCCCTTGCAAGGCAGAACTGATTACGCCCCCTTTTGACACCCTCTGTCCAACAGACACACCCACTGCGAGGTCCTCGTGTCTTTGCCCTCACTGATCACAGCGCTGCATACAGCAGGTGCTCACTACACCGTTACAGGATAACCCACTATCTCCTCTCAGGTCCTTCACAACGTACAGGCCCCCTGACTGGACAGGAACTCTCTGATGGCAGGGGCTGTTTTGTTCATTGCCACATCCTCAGTGCAAAATCCAGTGCCTGGACTCCCCTGGTGGCACAGTGGTTAAGAATCCGCCTGCCAATGCAGGGGACACGGGTTCGAGCCCTGGTCCGGGAAGATCCCACATGCCGCGGAGCACCTAAGCCCGTGTGCCACAACTACTGAGCCTGCGAGCCACAATGACTGAGCCCATGTGCCACAACTACTGAAGCCCACGCGCCTAGAGCCCGTGCTCCCCAACAAGAGAAGCCACTGCAATGAGAAGCCCGTGCACCACAACGAAGAGCAGCCCCCGCTCGCCACAACTAGAGAAAGCCCGCACAGCAACGAAGACCCAATGCAGCCAAAAATAAGTAAGTTTATTTGAAAAGAAAATCCAGTGCCTGTTGGATGGATGGACAGACAGATGGACAGATGAATTGGGCAGATGGATGGATGAAAAGAAGGAAAAATGGATGCACGGACAGATGGATGGACAGGTGGATGGATGCCCAGAGGGGAAAAAAGGATGAATGGACAGATGGACAAAGAGAATGAAGGAATCAACTAAAACAGAGATAGGAATGGACGGAAGAAGGAAGGAAAGGCAGATGGGTGGATGGAAAGATGGGTGATGGATGCATGTGTTGATAATGGAAAGAAAAATGGATGGATGGGTGGGTGAATGGTTGGATGGATGGAAGGAAGGAAGGATGGATGGATGCGTGGATGGATGGGTGGATGGGCAGGCAGGCAACTGGATGGGGAGGATACCACTGCTTAGGTTACTTATTAGGTTTTCATGGGTAACCTCAGTTTTCTGACCAGATGAAGAACCACCCCCAGTCTTCCCCACCCTCACCAACAAGTGCTACCACTGCCCTGAGTGAGCAGAGGGGAGGGGTGGTATCTCCTTGGTCCTCCAGCTACACACACACACGGCGGGGGCGTCACGAGAGCCCCTCAGACCGTGTGGTGAGGCTGAAAGCATGTGTCATCTCCTAGCAGGGGACACTCATTGGGCCCTAACTCCCTACCCGGCCCCATGCCAAGCCGTTCTGTGGAGACTCTACCTGGGCTGGCAGCAGGCTGCTCCCTCACTTCATCAAGGGGAAACTGAGGCCCAAAGAGGTTAGATTATTACCCACGGTCACACAGCTCTAGGCAGCCGAAGCAGAATTCGAACCCAGAGCCCATACTCTCAGCCACTCTGACGCCCGCAGGCCCCACCCGTGGCCGTCATGTTCCACCTCCCCCTCTTAATTCTACTTACTTCATAAACTTCCTTAAGTCAACTCACTGTTTAAGCTTAAATAAATTTAAAATGTACATGAGTACTCTAAAAAGAAAACCAGTATTAAACAACATAAATAGAAAGTAACCCTAAAAATACATACTGTGAAAACGAAGCAATGCTATTCAGTTTTAGCCAAATACTACTCCCAGTGAAGGCTTGGGACCCGAGGCCTCTTCTCTCCCTATTAAGAATGGAGATCAGCAAGTGTAATGGTTTAAAAATATGTCCACAGATGCTTTGACATGCCTCCCTTGAAGAGGTAGAGCCCTTGAATTTGGGCCAGACTTAGTGATTCACTTCCAATGAATAGGACGTGGCAGAAGTGACAGTGTGTGGCTTCTGAGACCAGGTCATTTGAGGCACAGAAGTTCCTTCCTGGTTCTCTCGTGGGTCACTGGCTCTGGGTGAAGCCAGCTGCTCTAGGGAGAGACCCACACGGTAAGGAACTGAGGCCTCCAGCCAACAGCCCTGTGAGACGTCGGTCAAACCTTCAGGAAAGACCGCAGCCCCGGCAACATCCTGATTACAGCCTCATCAGAGACCTGGAGCCAGAAACACCTGCCTGAGCCACTCCCCACAGAAACGGTGAGAAAACAAATAACTGTTGTTCCAAGCTGCAACGTTATGGTGTATTTTGTTACACAGCAGTAGATGACTTGTACAGCAAGTGTTCGGGAGGCATTACAGACAGCCTGAGACTCTCCATGAAGTAGTCAGAATGATCAAAGGGCAACTGAAAGGGGAAGAAGTGGACCTTGACGGGACTCAGTGTATTCTCTGATGCCATGTCCATGCCTGCCCACCGCAGCCTGCCCCCCACTCAGCAGCCAGAGGGAGGGGCGTTACGTGAATCAGGTCACATTTCCCTGGGGAACTGCCCCCATGGATCCCCTTCCCACTTGAAACTCCCAAGGCTACATGTCCTCCAGTCCCACTGGCCTCTCGGACCTCCCCCTGGGATCTCCTTCCTCCCTATTCATCCACTCCAGCCATGCCGGCCTCCTGCTTTACCTACAAAACTCCAAGCTCATTTCCCATCAGGGCCTCTGCACGGAGCGCTTTTCTGTTCCCTCTGCCAGCACCACTCCTCACCTGGTCTGCCCCCTGTACCTCCACAGCATCTGTTAGTCAATCCCCACATGGCCCCTGCTCCCCGACTCCCTCCAGCCCTCACCATCTCCACGATGATAGCTGGTTGCGTATTTGTTCCCTTTCTTCTTCTCAGTCAGGCTCCCGCAGCAGAAGGTACACTGCATGGGGGAGGGATGGGGGAGCAGAGGCAGGTCTGTCTTGTTCAGAGCTGTCTTCCTTACTCAGAACAGTGCCCCACACATAGTGGGTACTCAACAGACCTTCAGGGAATGAATGATGGAGCTTCTGGATCCCACCAAGGGCTGGGCATCCAGGAAACCAGCAAGTGGGAATAGAAACGAACTAAGCTAAACTGGACCTGGACCAGACCCGCACACAATTTTCTGCCACGGTTTTCCGCTCCTTTGTTCTCGCCACTGTGTCCCTACACAGGAAGCCTCTGAATGTGCCCTGTGGGGCCTGGGCAGTGTCTCTGCCTCAGAACGCCTTGAAAATGGTACTGGAAATGGGTATGGAGTTTCTGCTCAGGGTGATGAGAAAGTTCTGGAACTAGACGGTGGTGATGGTTACATAACAGAATGAACATACTTGACGCCATTAGACTGGACCCTTTAAAATGGTTACAGTGGTAAATTTTACATGGCGTTTATTTTTTACACAATAAAGAAGTGTAAAAAAAAAAAAAATGGTGCCGGCCCCATTTGGCCGCCATCAAGTTTAGCAGTTTGCAGATTTTAAAATCTATAACACTGCTAGGTCTAAAGGCATTTCTCTGTGTTTTCCTGAGATAGACACATGGGTGTGATCGCTTTGATGCCTGCCTGCCCAGTAAACCAACTTCTCCTTCGTACAACTCATCAGAAAACGAACAGAAACATCAATCTGGTAAAACCACCTGGAAAATGAAATTCTGAGACATTTCACAAACATGCTTTGGGGCTATACAGTATATAATTTAAAAATTTTTGTTTTCCTCTTTCTTACACAAAAATTAAACTAGAAAGAGGAGAAGAAAAATCATGGTATGAATGAAGCCCTGTGGTGGATCCAGACCTCTGCGTGGGGAGGGCCAGCGCAGGAGGGGGACCAATGAGACAGAAAATAAATAAACGAAAGCTTCCCCATCTCCCAGGGAGAATTTTCGACGGGAACCACCTCCACGCGCCCAGTCCATGCAGCAAGCCAGGATGCGTTTTTTAATTGGGCCACGTTTTCAGCTCCCCGGGCTGCTCCAGGAGGAGTTAAAATCATCACAATTTTCAAACTGATCTGACAGAGACGCTGGTGCGTGGCTAAGGGGGGCAGTGGGAATCGGCTGTTTGGAAAATAGATGTAAACCTCGTGGGAGAGTTTTTTCAAGGCTTAAAGCTGCTGGTGGGCTCGTTTCCACCGTCCATGATGCCCCAGAGAACTAATGCACTTGCGCCGGGATGTGAAAATATCCCCCGTGGAGGCCACGGACCTGCGACCACTTCACCAACTCGCTGACGGGCGAGGGACGCAGGAGTCCTGCTCCGGCCCCGAGTCGGGGCTGGGGCTCCACACGCTGCCAGCTCTCGACAAGTCTGTCCCCAAGGTCTCCCTGCGCCCGGTTCGGGGCAGAGGCTGAGGGAGGAAGAGGCTGGGGCCTCCACCGTAGAGCACGTGAGGTCGTTCCACTGAGGACCCCAGAGGAGGCGGAGGGGCACTGGGGGCCCGGCCAGGTCCCCTGTCAGCACGGACGCGGCCGAGAGGAGGGGAGATGTGGAACCAGCATCCTGGCCTCTCCTCCAGGTCCCCCCGGCGGACCCTCGGCTGCAACGTGGCCAGCTTGGCGTAGGCCTCTCCTGTCCTCCCTGAGGCGGGCCAACGAGTCAGGGGTGACCCTGGGGGACGGGGACCGGGAAGGACAGCTGAGTCAGCACCCACCAGATCAACTGCAGCCACCAGAGGCAGAAAAACATCCCAGAACCGCCCAGGGCCTGCCATGAGGCCTGGCCCCCCGCCCAGGCCAGGGGCCGCGTGCCATCGGCGCTCCCCACCCCCGCCGCGGTGCCGGGGTGACTGGGGGCCGCGCTCCACCCGCCCGGAGAGCGCTCCTTGGGGACCCGGGGTTATTTACGGGGCTGGCCGCTATTTAAAACCTTGGTTTGTTTAGGAAGCAGGGCAGTGGGTGCTGGGCCCCTTAGGGGATGAGGCCGGGAAGCCCTGGCTGGGGGGTCTGGGGCTGGAGAGCCTGCTGGCCATGTGAACAGGCCCAATTAGTCCCTTAGGGGGAACGGGGGATGTAACTTGGCCTGTTCGCCTGCCGTTTGGGGCGGGGGGGGCACACGGTGGGGGGAACATGAACCCCGCTGGCGGCCCCCAGCTGGTCTCCCCAGCCACACAGCAGGCTCCTCAGAGGTGCCCAGGCCACCCACCGCCCAGCGGGGACAGCTGCGGGCCGCCCGGCCTCCGTGCCCCGGGCGGGGGCTGAGCCGCTTGACCTCGGAGGGCTGGTCCCCTCCAGGATTCTACGGTCGGGGCCTGGTGTTCCCAGCCACAGTGTCTCGCACAGGGGGCAGCCCGGAGGACGCTGAGTGGCCACAAAGGTTGGCTGTTCTCCCATGTGCCTGGAGCGGGGGGAGGGAGCCGCCGGAGGAAGCCAGGGAGCCGGGCGGGAGATGTGGGAAGGTTCCCCGCGAAAGGGAGCGGTGAGGACACCCAGAGAGACCCAGAAAGCGGGAGACGCACAGGGCCAGAGCCAGAGCGAGACAGGAGGACAAAGACAGAGGTGGCGGCAGCGAGACAAAGGGAGGACCGGAGAGCCGGGAGCAGCCGGGCCGCGCGGAGAAGGCGCGCGCGGCCGCCGACATGTGTGTGGTGAGGCTCAAGTTCAAAAGGGAGGGAAGAGGTGGTTTGACGACCAAAGTCATTGAAAAATTTCTGGCGCAGCTGCCCCGAGGCTCCTGGCCACGGGCCCGGCTCGGAGCTGAACTTAAACAAACCCCTGCAGCAGCCATCTGCTTGATTTTAAAATAAATCAAACAGTCTGCTGAGCCGGGATCGGGTTTCCATCTGTGCCGCCGCCCGCTCGCCGGCTTGGAGCCGCGCTTGCCTCTCCCAGCCAAGGCTCCTGGCAACATGTGGGCTGGTAATTCCTCCAGGAGCAGGGAAACTGGGCCCCCGCCGCCCCCAGCTCCTAACTGAAAGCAAGTGCTATTTTTACAGCCACCCACTGGAGCGGGGGGCCCCAACAGGGCTCGGGAAACCCAGACACGGGGTTAACGCTGACTTGCCTCCAGCCCAGAGGGGTGGGGGCCGCGCCATGGGATGCCCCCCTCTGCCTCCAGGAAAGGGGCGAGGGGCTGAGCGCAGGGGTGCTGGCCCCTCCCGGGCCAGGAGGATATCCGACATCACGTGAGACCCACAGGCCAGTCCAGATAGCTGTGGACCGTGGCGGGTGGCAGCGGCCCAGGGTCTCCCTGGAGTGGCTGAAAATAGCAGCAGGAATCCCCCTCCCTCAGGCTGGGGCCACCCTGGGAGGTGCCGCCCACCTGTCCCCTGCAGGGCCAGGCGACCAGGGTAGCCTGCCTTCCCTGACCCAGGCGAGAAACAGAGAAAGGGAAACACCAGCCTGGCAGGGTTCAGTAAGCCCATCTGTGCAATGGGCATAACACGGCCCTTCGGGTGGTGTCGGGGGAACAAGGATGGGGTCCTAGGATCTTGCGGCCGCAGCTGGCACACGGGGGCTCTCGATGCCACCTTGGAAAACGCAGGGAGGAAAGAAGTGACAACAGGAAAAGACGCCTTCCTGGAGAGCTGCCCATTCCCACCCCTAGGGATATCCAGTGATAAGACAGGCCCCGGCCCCCAGATAGGCGGCGGGGGGCGGGGTCTCCATGCCCAGAAGGATGCCTCGCTTCCACAGTGCAGACCGCCCTCTGACGTTTCCCGATGTGTGTGCCGGGTTCCAGCAGGGAGACGCACGGGTGCAGGGGCGACCCCAGTTTCACTCAAACTCCTCAGTACACGAACCAGGGCAGGCCAGGGGCAGAGCGCGGGTCTGCACCAGCGTCACCTCTCCCGCACATCACGTTCCGTCTGAGCCTGGGTCCCCCTACTCAAAAGCACAGAGGGGAGGCCTGGATGGCTCAGGACATTCTGCACGGCTCTTCCAAGGGACGACCAACCTTCAGATGCAAAGGCTTTTGTACCGAGAAGCTGCCTCTGGTTTGCCCGGCCAGCACTTTCCACCTCAGCCCCGAACGCAGGCCAGAAACAAGACAAGCCGATTCCACAGGTACGGAACGTCCTGTCCGCATCAGGCACCCTCTCCCCTCCTCTCCCCTCGTCACCTCAGGTGCAGGCTTGGAGAGCCTGTGCAAGGCTCCCTGGCCGCTTCACACCCAGTCACCTGTGAGGTTGGTGCTTTCACTGCCCCCATTTTCCACATGGGGAAACTGAGCCAGAGAGTCAGCTACCCCAGGACAGAAACGGTACAGCCGAGGGCCCACACAGGACCTGCCCTCCAACACCACGCCCTCAACCACTGCGCCCTCCTCCCTTCTCCATGGGCATCCTCCGCCCCCCCTCCCTCGGCTGGCCCGGCTCTCCCCATCCAAACCAGCCTTTGTCGAGATCCACGCAAACGTCCACCACGCTGCCTTCCACAGGCCAACTGGCTTATTTCCCAAGACGACCCAAAGGAGGGGTACTGCAAACCCATTTTACACTGGGGGAAACTGGGGTCTGGTAAGTTGCCCAAAGCCAGACGGCCAGCAAGAGGCAGGAGAGGGGACAGGAGCAGTGGGCAGTGGCCGGGCCTGAGACTGGCACAGCGCCCCTCCCCTCCCCTGAAGCCAAGCCTGGACAAGAAGGATGGCGCAGGCAAGGGAAGGGGAGGGGAGGGGAGGGGCCGCCCCCCACCCCCTGCCGGCCACAGGGTCATCTCTGAGAGTCACCCCTTCCCTTCTCCTCCTGCCCCAGCCCCTGCCCCTCTCATCCACTCAGCAAACCTTTACTGCGCACCCACTGTGTGCGGGCCCACAGCCAGCCCCACCCAGGAGACAAGGCGTGTGAAAGCCGCTCTCATCTCTTGGGACTCGCAGTCTGTAAGAGGGACGTGCCAGGCCATGGACGGAGAAAGAAGGGAAGGACCACCGGGCGAGTGCACTGGCGTCCCAGGGGCTGCCATAACTAATTATGACAAACCAGGTGGCTTAAACGAGAGAAATTCGTTTGCTCGGTTTGGAGAAGTTTGAAATCAAGGTATCGGCAGGGCCACACTCTTTCCAAAGGCTCTAGGGGAGGATCCGTCCTGCCTTTTCTAGCTTCTAGTGGCTGCCAGCCATCCTTGCCGGCCCTTGGCTTGTAGCTGCATCCTTCCCATTCTCCTCCATCTTCACGTGGCCTCTGTGTGCGTGTCTGTCTCCGCCTACCATCCTCTCTGCCAGGGTCCAAATTCCCCTCGTCTTATAAGGACACCAGGCAGTGGATTCAGGGCCACCCTCATCCAGTGACCTCATCCTAACTTGATCACATCTGCAAAGACCTTATTTCCAAATAAGGGCACATTCACAGGTTTGGGTGGACGTGAACCTGGGGGTACACCGGGCCCCAGCACTGTCCCTCGAGGCGCTGACCCCCCGAGCAGACCTCTCCAGGTGGACAGAAGCCGCTAACGTGGCGAAGGGGCCAGCGGGCACTCCACTCACCGAACCCAACACTTGCATGATGTCAATCTTTTTTCTGTCTCTGGACAGCCAGAGCCTATTATGGGATATTATGTACCCGGAGGGAGGACGCCGGTGCCAGCTCCCAGCCTGGCAAGAGGCGCCTGGGGATGGCCTCCACCTCGCCTCACAGCTCTCTCTTTCTCTCCCGCTCTCTCTCTCCCAGAACCAGCCACAGAAAATCTTTGTGGGGACGACCGAGGCCTCCGTTCCCACACGACTGGCTCGGCGCAGCTGC
Organism: Phocoena phocoena; assembly: GCF_963924675.1. Lineage (NCBI taxonomy): Eukaryota > Metazoa > Chordata > Mammalia > Artiodactyla > Phocoenidae > Phocoena > Phocoena phocoena. Next base: position 55,792,298 of record NC_089238.1, on the reverse strand, counting down.
CAACAGCCGGCTGACCTCCGCCCCCGGAGCCTGTGAGCCTGAGCTGCCTGCGGACGCCGGTTTTCCCACCCCCGGCCGAGGGGCTCCTCCAACGCTCCCCGCTCCTACAAGAACCTCAGCTCAGAGTCAGAGCCCAGAAGATGACCTTCAAGGTCGTGTAGTCCCCTGGAGGGCACTCCTGCCGGGTGTGAGCCCGGGCTCTGGGCTCCCCCGGCCTGGGGTGTCTTCCTCACACGGAGGGACCAGCCTTGCTGACTAAGGCTGTGAACGTGCAGGAAGATGTTCTTTGCACTGTTGTTTATAATCGTGGGGGAAACCGTCTAAACGTCCAACCATAAGGTGCAGTTAATAAAACCCGCACAGCCCCCTTCACACACCGCTGAACACGCTGCGGGTGCTGGACACCCCGATGGACGTCTGCTGCTCAGGCTGCCGTAACCAAGTGCCAGGCCGGCAGGTTCAAACAACAGAGATATATTTTTCTCACAATTCTGGAGGCTGGAAGTTGGAGACCAAGGTTGTTGGCAGGTTTGGTTCGTTCCAAGGCCTCTGTCCTTGGCTTGCAGAGGACCATCTTCTCCCTGTATATCTCACGGGGTTTCCCCTGTGTGTCTGTGTGCTAATCTCTTCTTCTCACAAGGACACGAGTGCTACTGGATCAGGGCCCACCCTAATGACCTCCGTAAAGACCCAAATATAGTCAAATACAGTCACATTCTAAGGTGCTAGGGTTAGCAGTTCAACATAGGAATTTGTAGGGGGGATACAATTCAGCCCACGACAGGGATCCTCCACCAAACGGAAGCCATTTGACAGGCCATGTGTCAAGTGACACTGGCACCAAGGTGACACAGAAGCTTTCAGCTCCCTTGTCGCATGAGATCCACGAGTTCAAAGATCCCACCGGCTCCCAGGAAGGAAGCCCTATCTGAAAGGCTCTACCCCAGGACGCAGCATCAAAGCCAAGGAAAGGGCCTGGGGCAGCTCCCAGCTCCAAGTCTCAGGAGCTGGGTGGCCTTGGAGAGGCTACCCCACACCCACCTCGTAGGTCGTCAATATCAGAGGCCAGGCTCCCTGCTTCACCTGGCAGGGGGGCCTGGTCTACAGCCCTCCACCCTCACTACTGGTCTCCTTAGGCTCCATGGTGACAATCCAGCTCCACACAGGGTAACAAGGTGTCACCCACAATACAGGCCTTGCAAGGCAGGCCCCTCCGGTTCCCATAACCCCACGGGCAGCTGTAGAGGTGCCGCCCCATTTCACAGATGGTGGAAGCGAGGCTGACACAGCCAGCGGCCTGTCCAAGGTCACAGGGCACGGAAACGCCTGCCTCACACTTAACACTAAGACACCTCGGTGATAGTGTTAACGCGTGTTTCAGTGGGAGGGGGTCCCATCACCTCGTGAAAACAGCCGTACCAGCTTTCCAAGTCCTCCTCCAGCCTGGACTTACATGGACGTATTTCTTTAAGGCTGTAATCAAGACACGGCTACAATGTTGTGCTCTGCTTACGTGGACTCAGCATTAGATCATCAGCTTCTCTGTGTTGAAATGGGCTCCGTGGCTGTCATCTTAAAGCCACAGGACATTCTACCCCCAGGGGTACACAACAGTTTGCCTAACTGTATTTTATTGTTGGATATTCAGAACTTCCCCACTATTATAAATAACAGTGCAAAGAACATCTTTTTGTGTCTTATCGTTTTCATTCTTGCAAGTTCATTCCTTTGGATGCATTTCTAGAAATGGGATTATTGGGTCAAAGTATGGACTGTTTTTTTTGTTTTGTTTTGTTTTGCGGTACGTGGGCCTCTCATGGTTGTGGCCTCTCCCGTTGCGGAGCACAGGCTCCGGACGCGCACGCCCGGTGGCCATGGCTCACGGGCCCAGCCGCTCCGCGGCCATGTGGGATCTTCCCGGACCGAACCCGCGTCCCCTGCATCGGCAGGCGGACTCTCAACCACTGCGCCACCAGGAGAGCCCAGTATGGAGTGTTTTTAAAAGCCCTGGATACACAGTGACAAATGGTTTGGGGAACAGACAATATGATACAGACTTTTGCTGCCACCAGCAATACAGATGAGCCATATTTTGTGAATTCACCAGCACCAACTCTTATTTTTCCTGATATTTTAGTAGTTTTTATGTAACTATTTCCCCATATATTATTTGTGTTCTCTCTCATTTGAATCACCTATCCAAAATTCCCAGTCTTTTTGACAGCACCCTGGGAGGCCAGAAAGTTCAGAATCAGCCTCTGGGGGCCCAAAGCTTCAGGACGCCAAGGGATCGCTTTCTGTGCCTGATGAGTGGCAAGGGACAACCTCTCCCAGGGACCCTTCAGCCACAGCTGCCCCTACCGCCAGGACAAGTCCAGCGGGCAACGTCGGGCTGACGGCTTGGGGCTTCTACTCCCCACCTCAGTCACGTGCCGTGGCTGAGCCCACGTGGCTTAGATATAGGGTTGCAGAATGTGGGCCAAGCAACTGAAGGGACACTGCTCTGCCTCGTGTGACCTGAGGGCTGGCCATGAAGAAGCAGGTGCTGCCGAAGCCATTTCTGGAACTTTGAGTTGCTCCAGAGGATGTCTCCCTAATGTGGGGCAAGTGAAGGTGATGGGGACAGGTTGGGAGAAGGCAAATGTCAACGGGGACGCAGGCCAGCCAGGAGGCCAAGAGAGACCCAGAAAAAGCCAGGAATGGAATCCGGGCTTCCTTTACATCCAAAATAATCCAGGTAGGGGCAGGCGGCAGAGAAGCTGGGCGCCAAAAGCCACATGGTGAGGCACCGTGGTTGAGACAGACACTGACGGCCTGGGTTCAAATCCCGGTGCTGCCCTGACCCGCTGTGAGACCACAGGCTGGTTTTCTCATCTCCCTGTGCCTCAGTTTCCTCACCTGTGAAATGGGTTCGCAGTGCCCGTCACGGGGCTGTTGTCCGAGTTCACACCACAGGCTGGTTTTCTCATCTCCCTGTGCCTCAGTTTCCTCACCTGTGAAATGGGTTCGCAGTGCCCGTCACGGGGCTGTTGTCCGAGTTCACACCACAGGCTGGTTTTCTCATCTCCCTGTGCCTCAGTTTCCTCACCTGTGAAATGGGTTCGCAGTGCCCGTCACGGGGCTGTTGTCCGAGTTCACACCACAGGCTGGTTTTCTCATCTCCCTGTGCCTCAGTTTCCTCACCTGTGAAATGGGTTCGCAGTGCCCGTCACGGGGCTGTTGTCCGAGTTCACACCACAGGCTGGTTTTCTCATCTCCCTGTGCCTCAGTTTCCTCACCTGTGAAATGGGTTCGCAGTGCCCGTCACGGGGCTGTTGTCCGAGTTCACAGAGCCAATATATGTGCACAGCTCAGCACGTCTGTGCTCAGAAAACAAAAACTTCAGACGCGGGTGATGCACAGACAACCCACATCCCACCCGGCCGGTCCGCAGGAGGCCGCGGCGAACCGCAACCCACCGGCCAGCCGAGCTGAGAATGGTTTTTACATTTCACATTGAAGAACTGCAAAGAATAAATAAATAACAGAGAAGAAAATGCAGCAGAGACCAGAGACGGGCCCGCAGAGCCTAAAATATTAACGACCTGGTCCTTTAACAAAGAGTTGGCCAAGCCTGGTCTAGAGGCACCGAACTTTCGGGTGGAATCACAGAGAGGGGACGGGTGGCGTGGGGCAAGGACCCGAGGACTTGGGAGAGAAAGCAGCAGGACATCAGCGTGCGAGCGGAGGGCTGCATGGGAGGACCTGCAGGTCAGAGACAGTGCCGGGCCCAGCAGCGGGCACCCGCTCGCGTGTCCACCGGGGAACCGGGCTGATGCGCCTCCATGGGGTAGAGAAGCAGCCGCTGAGACACCTTGGGACGAGGTCCAGCCACGTGGTGTGGCCCCCTCCATCGGAGCTCAGAACCCGGATCTGGAGGGAACCAGAGAGGCCGCAGGGCCGGACCCCAGGGAAACGGCCGGCCCGTCCAGTCACCAGCCAGTCGATGCTCCACACTGCACGTGGGCCCAGGCACCTGGGGCCCTCCTGAACACCCTCTGTCCCCAGAGACCCTAGCTGGACCTTCTCGCACAGGGCTAACCTGGCCTGGACAGGGTGCTCCTTGAGAGAGGCCCTGGGGTAGGGACGCAGGGACACCAACGCCATCCCTGGCTACACTCTAAGACTCACGTCTGCCCTTTTCCCGGCCTGGTCTCTTGGGAAAGCGGCCCCCGCTTCACGCGCTGCCCCTAAAAGCCACTCCGGTCTTCACCTGCCACTGCGTGCCCGTGTGACCCTGAGGGGGCGTTTGAATGAGTAAGTGATCGGCCCCAGAGGTCAGCTGTAAAGGGTCACAGTCCTCCTCCCACTTTCAGACAAGAGAGCAGAGGCCGGGAGAGGTGCAGGGCCTCATCTGAGGTCACACTGCTGGTCCGCGACAGAGCTGGGATCCGTCCCAGCACCGTCTGGCCCCAAAGCCCGGCTCGCTCACTGCAGCCAGCCTCGTGGGCGGACGGGGACCTGCAGGCACTGCGGGTGGGAAGGAGCTCTGTGGCTGGGTGGCGAGGAGACCTCCAAAGGAGCCCAGTTACCCCTGCCAGGGGACAGCCAGCCCCAGAGGACGGGGCCCCATCTGTCTTGCTCACTGCCGTCACCAGAGGTCTGGCACTGGCTGGGAGCTCCGCAGGAATCTGCTGAGGGACCGAGGGGCCCCCGAGACCTTCCCGGTGGGACTCTGGAGCCCTGGCCCTACAGGGTCTCCCGGGAGCCCGAGCAGGGGGCCAGGGTGCAGCTTCTGAAGGTGCTGGGGACAGGGGGCCCCTGGGCCTCAGCTCCACATTTCACCGCCTTGAATGTAAAACGGGAGGGAGCAAGAGAGCAGGCGAGCACAGACACAAACAGCCCCCAGCCGCCAGCCTGTCCCCATCACCAAGAACCCTCCGCTCGGCCCTGCCAAGAGCCGGGGCCAGCAGTGGGCCTGGAGAATAAACATGTCACTGCAAGGCCAGCCCGCCGGACCTCTGGAGCCAAGAACCGCCGGAGGCTGTAAACAGTCTCTCTCTTGGCCGCAGACTCTGGCCCACCTCTCTGCGCTGGGAATTAGCACTTTGCCTGCCATAAAGACAGGGCAGGGGCGGGGGGCGGGGGGGCGTCTGGGGAGGGGCAGTGGGCAGGGAAGCTGGGCTGGCCCAGGGCCAGCACCTCCATCCTCGCAGCCTGCAAGCTCCCCCTTTCTCAAGGAGGCAGTGGGAGGCTGTGAATGAATGGGCCGCAGCGAGGCCCAGCTGGGCAGTGCCGGCCGCAGGCTGGAGAAGGGACAGGGGAGGGGTGAGGCCTCCTCTAGGGGCCCTGGACGTGGCCAGGGGCGGCAGATGCCTTTCACAGCACCCCAAACCCCACCTGGGGCTTCCAGCTGGATCTCGAGGAGGCAGGGGGGTCCCTGGGCAGCAGAGGCCCAGGCCACGCTGAGCAACCTCTCAGCCGTCTCGAAAAACCTCTCTCACCAGCCCTGGGGAGCAGCCGCCACTCACTCTGCCTCGGACGGTTCCGGTTGCCCGTTCGTATCAGGCCCCCAAACGGCTGCCTTCATTCTGGTTCTACCCTCCAGAGCCACAGACCTTGTCGAAAGGCAAATCCAGCCATGCCACCCCCACTGGAACCCTTCAACGGGACCCTTGCCCTCCACATCACGGTGCTGCCGGCCCTGCCTGCCTCCTCGGCCCCCGCCTTAGACAGCCTCCCCACCATGTGCCCTTCTCCTGCCTCTGGGCCTCTGCACACGCTGTCCCCTCTACGGTGAACACTCTTGCCTCCTCTCTTATGCCTTGTTCACTTCCTCTTATTATTCAGACCTCGGATCCACAGTCACCTCCTCCAGGAAGCCTCCCAGACATCACCCCCCGCCATGAAGACAAAGGCCTCCATTACCTACTTTCCTCGCAGCACGTTCCTCTCCTTCCAAGCCCTTAGCCCGGCCACGAGCTGCTTGTGTGTCCGGTAACCAGCATCTGTCTCTCTCTCCCACCAGACTGGGAGATGTGCAAAGAAGGGGCTGTGTCTGGTTTTACACGTCACGGTTTCTTAATCACCAGGCACCTGGCCACACTCAGTAAATAAATCATTGTGGAATGAATGAATCAGTGAATGAAGGGGTCATCTGAATGGCAGTGTCACCTAGAAAGGTCACCCAAGCTCAGTTCAAATCCCCTCGCTGGTCTGGGAGGCCTTCACGAGCAGGCTGTGTCCCCTGCTCCTCAGAGCTCCCCATGGCTCCTGGCCCAGACGGACACCCACACCCGCTGTGGACAAGAGCATCCCCCCACCACAGACTGTCACGACTGCGGGGATGAAAGGGTTTGGGGGAAACCAAAGGAAGGGAGAAAAAGCAAGGCTGTGATGACCGTGGCCTGAGCATGGACTGTCCGGCCAAATGGGGGTTCAAGTCTTGGCTCTGCTGTGCAGCCTTGGGTCAGTGGTCTGACCTCTCTGGGCTTCAGTTTCTTCGCCCACAAAAGAAGGACATGACGATCACAAGGGCTATGCAGACGATCAAGCGAGCTAAGATGTGCAAGTACGCAACCAGTGAGAGTCTCCTGATTCACGATTCGGGAGAAGCACCTGTCCAGAACATTCTGGAGGCTTCAAGGGTTTTCTCCGGAATGTCCCAACCAGGGGCTTCAACGGCCTGGACTCTAGAACTCTGGGCCTGCGGGGTACCGCCCACCTAGTTCTTACCTGTAAGGAGCGCTGAGCACAAAGCACCCCTGGCTGCCTGGCAGGGGCAGGGCAGACCTTCATCACAGCGGATCTGGGGCTGCACGACCCTGCCTTCCAGGAGCTCAGCCTGCCTCTGGGGACACTGGGGTCCCAAGGAGGATGGCCCCATGGGGGGTCAGCTCCTGCTGGGGAGAAGGCACAGCCTCGGGGTGCAAAGACCACAGTTCAAATCCCACTCCTTAACCACAGTGAGACACCACTGCACCCCACCGAGGCAGCTAGAATCAAAGAGACAGACAATAGCAAGTGTTGGTGAGCATGTGGGGGACTCAGAGGCCTCACAGCTGCAGGTGGGAATGGAAAGCAGTCTGGCGGTAACCACGTAACCCAGCAATTCCACTCCCAGCTATCTACCCAAGAGAATGAAAGCATTACACTCACAGGGAGCCTTGCCCACGGAGGTTCACAGCTGTACTGCCAATAGCCAGAAAGCAGAAACACCCAACTGTCCATCATGTGATGAATGGATACACAAACGGATACATCCAGACAGTGAATGCAACTCAGCCACAGAAAGGAAGTCCTGACACAGGCTCCCGCACGGATGAACCTTGAACACAACAGGCAAAGTGAAAGACAGCAGATGCAAAAGACCATGTATGAAATGATTCTATTCATATCAAATGCCCAGAATAGAAAAATCCATACAGACAGGAAGATCCGAGATCACGTTAGGGCTTGCGGGGTGCAGTGGAGATTGAGGAGTGACTGTTCACAGGCACACGGTTTCTCTTCGGGGTAATAAACATGCTCTGAAACAGACAGCGGTGATGGCTACACGACCTTGCGAACATGCTAACCCTTGAGAGTGTGAACTGTACCCGCTACGTGGGTGAACCGTGCGGTGTGTGAATTCTATCTCAACAAAGCTGCTATAAAAAAAAGACGACCGCAGTCCCTAGCCTCGCCTTCCTCATCTGTAAAGTGGGAGTGGCTCCAGGTTCTTGCCCTCCTTGCCCCTGGCTCTGCGTCCCGTGAGGCAGAGCTGGGTGGCACGCATCGGTGGGCCCTGGCCCTCTGGCTTCCGGTGGGAAGGGCCGGCAGACGAGAGGAGAGCAGGGTATTGGCTCTTCAGCATCCTCCCCGCAGGGACACGTGGACCGGCCGTGTCCGGTGTCCAGTGCATGGCCCCGCACACAGACCCCATGGCTCGCCGACAGCTCCCTCCTCCTGCCCTCGGGCCCCGGGGCTGCCCCTGCTGCCCTTACCGGCCCAGGGAGCTGCCCGCTGTGCTCTTGCTACGCCTGCCCATGCCTGGGCACACTGCCCCTGCTTTAAGCTCTCCTCGGCCGTGAACACGAGCGTGCCTGTGGCTGCCAGGACCCGCCCTGAGCAGGCCTGATGCTCACCCCTTGCAGAGGAGCTGCAGGCCTAGAAGGCCCACAGGTCAAGGCCGGCCCTTTAGAGGCTCTGTCTGAGTGGCCATCGGGAACCGGGTGCCAAGAAGGACAGCTGGAGGGAAGAGGACAGGGGTGGGGCCCCGGGGCAGAGGCCCCAGAGCCAGGTGGGAATTCAGAGCTCAGGTGCCCCAAGGTCTGGCTCCCAGAGGAGGGGACTAGGGCCCGAGGAGCCACAGCATCTGGGGAGCAATCCTCCGTGGGGCCGCTGGGGCTGGGAGCCTCACTCCCCGTGAGCACAGATGTTCCAGAGGCAGGGCAGGAGGGGAGCGGGAGAGGCCGAGGGCTGGCCAGCCTCCCCGAGGGGCTGGGGCACAGCCAGGAGGCCTGCAGACTGTCACCAGGGCGGCGGCGGGGTGAGGCCAGACCCCCGTCCTCCTGTCCCGCCTGGACGCCCAGCCTCACTCCACCCTGGGCCTGGGGAGACCGCATCTAGACTCTGAGGAGGGTCCTCAGGCGAGAGCAGATGGAGGGAACTGGGTGTGATTTCTGTCCAAATGGAGGTTCCCAGGCCGTCAGCAAAGTCATCTCCAGACAGACACGCTCGGCCTCCAGAACCACAGAGGCCTTTCCAAGAGGCACGTGGGTCTCCGGGGTGGCAGGAGTGGGGGGGGGGGACGATTTCTTCCGTGGGTCCACCCTGAGGATCCCAGCGCACCGTGAAGGCTGACAGCCCCGAGACTGTGAGAACTGGAAACAGGCACCTACTCACGAACGCTGCTACCAGGCAGCAGGCCCCCGGCCTCAGGAAGCCAGGCCGGGCCTTCGGCAGAGGCCCCTGGTGTCCACACCCCGCGCTGATGCCGTGGAGTCTCGCCCGGGCTCCAGCGGGAAGGTGGCTGGGGGGAAACTCCCTGAGACTCTGGCACTCAGCTCCTTCCTGGGACGGTGCCGGATTCCAGAAGGCAGTGGGGACCCGGCAGGAGAGGGTCTGTGACGAGGACAGCCCACCCTCGGCCCTCACCACCCAAACTGACCGCCGCTGGGCAGGTGGGGCAGCCCTGGATCCCAGCTCTTCCACGCTGTGGACCACAGAGCTGACGGGCCTCCACAGGCCTGGACGGGGGGCATCCTCCCACCCCACCTCCCTGAGCTTGGTTAAGGCCCCAGACCACCCACCAGGCTCTCATTTATCTGAAATTTTCCTTTTCAAGTCACTACTTTAACCTTCTAAAGATTGAAAAAAAAAACCCATCATTCAGCATCCACAGATGGTAAGGGAAATATTAGGGATTTCGTTTGAAAGCGCTACTTTGTTCATCCTCAGTTCCAAAATCTAAAAGCCTTTGAGGGAAAAAAAATTCACAAGTTTGTGGCAAATTTTACTTTATGTCCATGTGACCACAATAATATATACATATGATATATATATATACATATACATATATATATATACAGAGAGAGAGATTTGAATAAGACTCCAGGCCTGACATGTCTCCCTGCCATAAAATCGGAAGTGGATCCCGAAGGACAGCTTTCCTGCCGTGTGATCCACGGCCAGTTCAACCTGCATCTCTGGGTTCCTTATAAGACGTCAGCCGTTTAAAAGCACCAACCACACCAGGAGATGCTGGCCCAGGGGAGAGGGCTTGGGACCCAGAGACCAGGGCTCTGAATTCAAGACTGGCCTCTGCAGTACAGCTGTGTGACATGGGGGAAGTCAAATGACCTCTCTGAGCGAGGTTTCCTTGTTTCCCTGCTCCCGAAACAGAGCGTCTGTGCAGCCATTGAGACAATGAGACCAAAGTGCCTAGGAAACACTCCACAAATATTAATTATCCCTATGATGACACTAAAGTAGTAGAGACCAGTGATACCGGCCTGGCCGCCCAAGACTGGAGATACGGAAAACATTCAAGGATTCTTCCAAGAGGTCCCTGGCCCAGAGGGAACTTGGAGCCCCGGGAGAGAGATAAAATTGGCTCACAAGGACAAGCCCCGTTAGTGACAAAAATGAGACCCAAGTATATCTGAAGGTGGAAGGAAGCGGGAAGAAGAGTGTGACAGGGAACAGGTGAGGGAGAAGGTGATTCTGTCCTCAGACAGCAGAGGGAAGGGCGACAGTCCCAGCTACTTTTATTCAGGGCAAAGTCAGGTAGACATGGTGATCACGTCTTCCAGCCTAAGAAGTCTGTCTCCAGGCCTGGCTTGCCCCATCCCCCAGCTGCCGTCCGCATCGCCCCCTCGTCTGTGCTGGGACCACTGCAGTAGCCTCCTGCCCGCTCTCCCAGTCACTAGGCTCCAGAGGTCACCTGGGCCTCCACACAGGAGTTGGCTTTGTCTCTGGTCACATCAGGCCCCCGCTCAAAATCCTTCCCCTGCTGCCCCTGGCTGAGGCACTTTGAGTGGACAGAGTATACCCTCTGGACAGAATGTCCCCATTTAAGCATTTCTGGATCCTGAGCTCCCAAACTTAGATTTCAGAGAAGAAAAATAAAAAAGGGGCAGAGGTGCAAACTCCGAGTTCCCACCCAAAGCACTTTTGACGGACAAGAAAAAACTGCCTATTTACACAGAAATAAAGGAGGGGGGATCTTGGTGCAGAAACTTGTCTCTCTTCGCAGCTAAGCCAATATGCCTCTGACAAAATAAACACAGTAGGACCTCTGTTGTGTATTCTTGGAGAAGGTGATTACAGTTCAGAATAAACACATCTCCCTCCCCTGAGTTTTTGGTCAAAAGGACTGGTGTCTGTGCCCAGGTCCATGTGAGACACACTGGGGGACGGCGGAGTCCCACGCCCCAGCACACACCCTGCCAGCACAGAGGAGGTCTGGCCAGGAGGCAGCACGGGGACCTGAGGAGCCAGGAACCCGAGCGTGTGTACTGGGGGTGGGGTCTCTGCACTGCTCGTCAGAATCAGACGGCAGCGTCCAGGGTTGTCTGGGGGAAGTCTGGAGCACCTCTGAAGCCACCAGGGCCTCTCGTGGGGGGAGCTGTCAGCATCCATCCCCAAGTCCAGCCTCCGGCCAGCAGGACTCAGGACCACCTCCTTCCCACCCTCCCAACTGTCTTACCTCTCCCACCAGCCACCATCGGACATGCTACATGCTCTACCTGTCCACTCTTTACCGCCCGTTTCCCTGGCTGCAGGGTCAGCTCCGGGCGCGTAGGGACTTTGTGTTGTTCATGGCTTTGCTCCCCCTGCCCGTCCTGGGACAGGGCCTGGCCTGCAGCTGTCACTTAGAAAATGTCTGCCCGGTGAACGCACTGGGCCGGCCCCTCTCATCCACCCATTCATCCGACCAGCAGACGAAGATCCCTTTCTCTTTCACATCTAGGGACATGTGAGCTCCTTTCTCTATGAGCCCCCGTCCCCATGGCTGGGGTGACCTGTTCCGTGACCCTAAGAGCCCCCCCAGGGTTACGGGACGGCTGGGAGCTGGACGCAGCCAGGGTTTCCTGTTTCCTTCCCTCCTCTCACCTCCAAACAGGCACCGGGAGCGAGGACCCCTGAGGACCACAGCTCAGCGTACAGCATCCTCCATGTAGGAGGACTCACCCAGTTACATATGTATGTGTAACTGAATCAGTGTGCTGTACGGCAGAAATCAACACAACGTATACCAACTATACTTCAACAAAAATAAATAAATTAAATTAAATTTTAAAAAAAGAAAAGGCATTCTTGGCTGGAAGTAAGAACTGCTGCCTCTTTGGAGAAAAAACGTTCAGTTTGTCACTGACTGAATTAGAAATTGCCCTGTACACTCATCACACATGGAAGGTGGAGTAAGTTCATGCTGACCTTGCTCCGATCGGACCAGCTCAGCTCCAGCCACGAGGCTGAGGGTCAGCCCTGGTACAGCTGTGCGGCACGGACGAGCTGCCCTTTTCCAGCTATCAGAGCTCTTAGAATTTTCCCATTTTGCCAACCGGGAGACAGAGGCCCTGGATTAAGGGGCTTCGCTCCAGGGTGACACAGAGCGGGGATGCCAGGACCAGGTTCCCTGACCTGGGTGACACATGGCCTTGATCCTGGGAGAGAACTGCCAAGTGACCAGGTGTATGGAGGTGTCGACTTTAGCCCTGCTGAGGGGCTGATGCTCTCGGGACCGTCGGCAGCTGGAGAAACACAGCCCCTGTTATGTTTCTTCTTGAATTGCCATTTGGTGAGCTGATTTCTTTGGGATTTGAGGCCCTCAACTGAGATACAGTGTTAAGATTTTAAAGCTGGAAGGGCCCTGGGGGTCAGAAGCCTTCCCCGCCCTTGCCCAGGTGAGTGAGGGCCTCCCTGTGTTTCCAGTCTGTTCCCCTGGGGCTGACCCCGGCTCGGCTCTTGTCCCACTGTCCTGGAATCGCTTGCCCATCTGTCCAGCTTCCCCACCAGGCTCTGAGCTGCTCAGGACTGGTGCTCTCCACCGTGTCTGGCACACAAAAGGTGCTCAATAAATGGTTGATCAATGAATGAATCGCATCCACCCCCCCCCTTCTGACCCCAAGGAAACAGAGAAGTTTAAGCTGATGGTCCAAGGTGACCAATGGGTCACCAATGGGTCCCCAGCAGAGTCTCGAGACTCCCTGGGCACTGCTTGGCCGCTAGCGCAGCAAGACCGTCTCCAAGACTCACGGCCAGTCCCCAAATGCTGTGGACACACAGTGACTCCCGGCAGCCGCAGGAGAAACCCAAGCACAGAGTGACCTTCAAATTCAGTTAAAAATGGATTATGCTGACCTTAATAAAAGATCCATTTAGCTTCTAGATGAGAGAACACAAATTCCAGCAGGTCCCGCCCCGTCTAAACACGCGGCGTGCGGGGCTTCCTCCCAGTGCTGCCGGGGAGCATGCGCGCAGGATGACAGCGTGTCACTGGAGGAATTTATGGAGCTGCCCAACGTCTGGGCAGGCCTGGCTGCCAGCAAGGGTGGGGAGAGCAGCCTGGGTCCCACTCGCGGTGGAGACAAGCTGACTTTTTAAAAGCCTCAGATCAAACTCTATTTAATACTCTGTAATGGGGACTTCCCGGGTGGTCCAGTGGTAAAGAATCCGCCTTCCAACGCAGGGGACGCGGGTTCGAGCCCTGGTCTGGGAACTAAGATCCCACATGCCGCGGGGCAACTAAGCCCGAGTACCACAGCTATTGAGCTCCCGTGCCCCAACGAGAGAGCCCGCGGGCCGCAAACTACAGAGCCCATGCACTCCGGAGCCCGCAGGCCACAACTAGAGGGAAGCCTGAGAGCTGCAACTAGAGGGAAACCCGAGCAGACCGCGCGCCGTAATGAAAAGATGCCGCACGCCTCGACAAAGATCCCGTGTGCCGCAACTAAGCCCCGACGCAGCCAAAAAAAATAAAAAAGGAAAATAAATAAATAAAATTTAAAAATATTTAAAAAAATACTCTGTAATGGCCTATATGGGAAAAGAATCTAAAAGAGTGGATATATATGTATATGTGTAACTGATTCACTTTGCTGTACACCTGAAACTCACACAACATTGTAAACCAACTACACTCCAAAAACAAGTTAAAAATAAAATGACATAAAAACCTGAGATTGAATAAAAATAATCCCCCAATGCCCCCAACACAAGGGGAGTCCTGGGCACACAAGGGGGTCATTTTTTCCTTTTCTCCTGAAATTGAAAAACGTTAACACACACTCATTGCACGAGTCAAACAGTGCAGGAGCAGGTGGGTAAAAAGCCAGCCATTCCCCCTGCTCCCTCCATACAATCAGACGCAGCTCCTTCCCCACTTTTCTCCGTCTTCAAATGAACACAAAAGTCCAGAGAGGAGAGCGGCTTTCTCTCCCATCACCTAGACTGTCCTAGAGCCAGGAATCGACATCACACGGGCATCACTCCAGTGGCAGCACTCATATAACACGGATCCCCAAACCCTTACAAGCCCCCAGTCCAAAGGTTCTGGAGACCAAAACTGCTCTGCACTCGTTTGTCAGCAAAACCTGCCCTGCCTGAAGGCTATTTATAGTCCCCGTTTCTCTCCCACCGGGTATTCACATTGTGCCACAGGGACAGGACGGGGTTTGATTCCACGGTGCTGCCCCTGGCCCTGCTGAGGTGTTAATACAGCACCGGCACTAAAGAATCTTACTGAGAGGCTGAAAAAATTCAGCAGTGTTTCTGGCCCGAAAGGCATCCAGCAAGGGATGTGGACCAGAAGTGACATGAACGGCAGCTGCTGACGTTCACGGCAACAAGCTCTCCTCCTTTCTAACCTTTTCATGGTGTTCACGGTAGCACAGTGCCCGGGACGTCCTGAATCTTCTCTGTTACAGAGAAATTCACGGGGTAAATTTCTGCTACGCAGACACCCGGATACACACACACACGCTGGAGTCCTGTTTTCTACAGGGTTGATCAGCAGTGCATACCCCAGATGGTGGTGAAAACGCACTGCAGATGAAGACAGCTAGGTGCCGCGCGGCAGTGTTCCAAGACGCTGAAATCAGAGAGCTGAATCCAAGTCCTGGGTCTGCAGACTGGCAGCTGTATGACTCAGGGCGAGTGACTTAATCTCTCTGGGCCACGGGGAAAATGAGAAGCTGTGAGGCTACATCCAGCTCCCACTGCTGCCCAGGCCTGGGTTATAGCAGCCACCTCCCAAGGGGGTTATACCTGTTTCCTTTTCTTCTCCCAACCCGCCTGCCTAACGCCACTCAGAAAAATCCTCCTTTTAAAAAAGAGACATGCACCCCAGTGTTCACTGCAGCACTATTTACAATAGCCAGGACGCGGACGCAAGCCAAGTGTCCATCGAGAGAGGAATGGATAAAGAAGATGTGGTACATACATACAATGGAATATCACTCAGCCATAAAAAGGAACGAAATTAAATTATCTGCAGTGAGGTGGATGGACCTAGAGTCTGTCATACAGATTGAAGCAAGTCAAAAAAGAGAAAAACAAATACCATATGCTAACGCATATATATGGAATCTAAAAAAAAAAGGTACTGATGAACCTAGTGGTCGGGCAGGAATAAAGATATAAATGTAGAGAATGGACTTGAGGACACGGGGTAGGAGGGGGAAGCTGGGGCAAAGTGAGAGAGTGGCATGGACATATATACACTACCGAGTGTAAAATGGATAGCTAGTGGGAAGCAGCCACATAGCACAGGGAGGTCAGCTCGGTGCTCTGCGACCACCTAGAGGGGTGGGATAGGGAGGGTGGGAGGCAGACACAAGAGGGAGGGGATATGGGGATATATGTATACGTATAGCTGATTCACTTTGTTATACAGCAGAAACTAACACACCATTGTAAAGCAACTGTACTCCAATAAAGATGTATTTAAAAAAATAAAATAAAAATAAAAATGTGCTACTTCAAAAATAAAATAAAATAAAGCCACTTCTGTTACGTTGCTCTCAACCCTCACTCCAAACACAATGGCTTTTCATTGCCCCAGTGAATGGAGTCCAACCTCCTCTGTTGGTTTAAGAAAAAACAAACAAACAAACAAACAAAAACCTTATATTAAAAATAATAAACCACCTGGAATTCTGTCAACCTGGCTGGCTTCATCTGTGCCTGTTTCTCCCCCATCTGAGCACATCCACACACAAGGGCAAGTGGCTTGATCACGGTGGGTGGACAGCCCTGCATCCCAGTGTCTGCCCCTTACATTATCTCTTAAGTGTTTCCTATGCTGGGAAGGAGACTTCACGTTGATCTGAGAGCCATTGACCCTACGACCGTCCCCAGCAGAGCTACACCCGCCTTGCATGCTCGCTTGTAGCCACACCAGTCTCCTCTTTAAAAAAATACAAAGACTTCAGTCGCTTGTATCCTGCTCCCCGGGCACTTCTGCCCACCTCAGCCCTGGCATCAGAACCTCAACATCTCACACTGGAGAGTGTCTTGTTAAGTACTTCCTGAAATACATTGTGCAGAACAGAAGTCCTTCCCCCGCCTAGAGGGTCACAGTGCATGTCAGTGCATTAAAGGCACTGATAAGTCCTGCAGCACACAACCCCACTCAGCTTTCTTTAATCTACTGTTTCCCCAATGTACGTGAATGAGGAAAAAAATCATGCCAACACCCGAGTCCTTAGTGTTCCTTGGCACACACTTGGGGGCACGCTAAGTGTCTGAGGTCACCTCGCACACTTCCGGAGCCATCTCCTGCTCAGAAACCTTCCCGAAGGCCCCCACCATCTCCCTAGTAACCGATCTGAATCCTGAGCCTGGTTTTTGTGATCAATGGTGTCTTCTGTCCTTTTACCTCTTGAAAAGAGCAGCTCATTGTGGTCACTGCCACGTGCAGACCCGGAAGAAGCAGACCCAGACCAGTCCCTGACCAGCTGGATGATGTTAGGCAAACCCATTAACTTCTCTGAGCCTCAGTTTTCTCGTCTGTGAAATGGAGGAGCCAGCACCTCAGCGCCAACGTCTCAGGATTCTAGCCTCCCTAGGGGTCTCAGCTCACAGCTCCAGCAGAGACCAGTGGGGCTACCAGGTTCAAGAACAGCAGCAAAGAATAAACGTGATTTTTTTCCCAAAGCAGTTCAGGAATGTGGAGTCAGGATGTCCAGATGCGAGACCCAACTCTCTGCAACCTGGCTGCGTGGTCCTGAGTAAGGCCTTGGTCCCTGAGCATCACTTCCTCTCTGTAAAATGAAACAGGCCTCACAGACACACAGACACAAACATACACAGGGACCACGCACACACAGAGAGACAGACACACACAAACACACACAGAGACACAGACACAAACACACACGTGGACACACACACACAGGTGCGTGTAAAACTGGTGAAATCTGAATAAGATGGGCGGAGTGTGTCAATCTCGCGGGTGTGACGTTGCACTACAGTTACGTAAGATGCTACCACTGGGGAAAACTGGGTGATTTCTCACAACTATATGTGAAATCGCAATTATCTCAAAGTAACACGTTTTTAAACAAAGAAGGCTAACACTTATATCATGGGTACATTGCGAGTGGCCGACAAGATCATTCTCTCCTTGATGCCTAACCACACAATGCGTGTTCAGTAAACAGACACTGAAGAACTGAGTGAATGTAGGAACAGGAGAAGCACATAGTAGGTGCTCAATATTTTCCCTTATTCTTTCAATAAGGTCTTATCAGCCCAGAAAAGTAAACTCATTTGAAGCCTGCGTGCTGGGTATGCTGTCACCAGAGGGCCCCCTGTGGTCTCCCCAAAGCAGAGGCTTCATCAAGACTTGCCAGTTGGGCTTCCCTGGTGGCGCAGTGGTTAAGAATCCTCCTGCCAACGCAGGGGACACGGGTTCGAGCCCTGGTCTGCGAAGATCCCACGTGCCGCGGAGCAACGAAGCCCGTGCGCCACAACTACTGAGCCCACGTGCCACAACTACTGAAGCCCGCGCGCCACAACTACTGAAGCCCGCGCACCCTAGAGCCCGTGCTCCACAGCAAGAGAAGCCACCACACTGAGAAGCCCACGCACCGCAACGGAGAGTAGCCCCTGCTCGCCGCAACTAGAGAAAGCCCGCACGCAGCAACGAAGACCCAACGCAGCCAACAATAAACAAATAAAATAAATAAATTTATTAAAAAAAAAAAAAAAGACTCGCCAGCTGCCTGGGGGTGGGGAGGAGGACAGGCGTTGTCAGCAGAACCAAGAACAGGGTTCACTCTTGCTTGGGAAGGTGTGTATTCAAATCCCACCTCTCTCCCAAAAGGGCTGAGGCGGCTTCCAGCAGAGGCCCAGGTGTGAGACAGGCTGCCCGCACCCCCATGCCTGCTCCCCTCCTGCCCGGGTCCCTGCCCACAGCCGGTCCAGGGAAGCTGCTCAGAGGCTGCCAAAGAAAACTTCCCCCTCCTGGTCTCCCAGCCCTCTGGCAACTTGCTGCATGGCTAGCAATGAGGCCAGGAGGCCCCCAGGCTCCCCACCGCCTGAAGAGTCCATGCTAGGGCAGCCCCTGAGGTCCCCCCGCCCAGTAAGGGCCAAGGTGGGAGAGTGGGGGACAGGCCCAGGGTGGAGGGAGCTGAGGTTCAAGAAGGCTTACTGCAGAGCTGCCACATCTGTGCAAACCCAGAAACAAGCTGGGTGTCCAGCAACAGGTGACCCAGGGTCACCCATAAAATTCCTATTCTCAAAGGACACTAATCGACAACCACAGGATAACAGCCAGCCTGCTGCTCTCACCTGTTATAGCTCGTCCAACCTGCAAAACAACCTTAGATAAAGACTGCTACTCCCCCACTTTACAGATGGGGAAATCACAGCACAAAGAGGTTCAGTAACTGGCCTAAGGACATACAGCTAGTAAGGGGTGAAGCCCCAAGTAGAACCCAGGCATCCTGGTCCACAGTCCTAGCCCCTCTAAAACACATTCATGATGTCCTACGCGGAAAAGACTAGAAGACACATCACGCACTACGATCCCACCTACAGCAGTGCGTGCGTGCGTGTGTATGCACGTACGTGCATTTAAAAAGGCTGGAAGCTCTGAGTGGCAGAATTTTTATGACTTCCCTTGTGTCTCTACTGTCTACCTTTTCAACACAGACCATGTCAGACTTCAGGAAAAGATCTGAAACTGTTAAGTCAGCTGCCCTTGGTCCCTCCTTTCTCTTTCCAGGTGCCCTTCCTCTGCATGTTCCCACCCAGGCCCACAAGCTCTGGAAACTTCACTCAGGGCCTGAGTCCTTCCTGGCCACCATACCATACCCCGCCCCCGAGGCCTGTCACGAGGTCAGGGAAATCTTCTCTAGCCAAAAAGCTTACACAGCCTTGCCTGAAATATAGTTTACAGTGGCATAAACGGCTCTGTGCTCCCTAAATGTTCACTCTTGGGAGGGGGGAGGGAGTGGGGGGGGTGTAAATGATGCCCCTTCTATTTGGGAGTCTATCTCACGGACATTGACACTGTGTTTACAACACCGGGAAGTGTTTATGCTGGGACATGAAGTGAAGAAGAGCAAGCTGCATGACTGCACATCGAGTTTCATTTCAACTTTGAAAAAAGAATGCATTGAAAATGCCCAGGAGAAAACAAGTAACAATGTTAACAGCAGCTGTCTCTGAGCTACGTGGAGAGCAGGTACTGTGGCTGGGCTGGGGGAGTAGTTCTCCTTTATTCCTTCTCGTACTTCCCCAAATCCCTACAATAATAATGGAATCATAATGAAAATAATAGCTGGCCCTTCTATGGGGTTTACTAGCTGCCAGATACCAAGCACTTTACGTGCATTAATTTTCTTAACACCCTCTTTGAGGCAGGTACAATCACAAATGTTTCACAGAAGAAGGAACCAGGGCACAGAGAGGTTAATTTACTTGCCCAAGACCACACAGCTGGGACTGGTCACCTTTAAAATAAAAAAAAAAAAATTTTTTTTTAAGTATTAAAACCATCTTTTGATATGAAGCCTCAGGGATGGAAAAGAATTTTAATATTTATTGAATGTGTACTGTTACTGATGTACAAATAAACGTAACCTGCCCACCTGCTTTTGCTCTTCTTTTAAAAAACAAATCGCACGTGCTGGTGGGCATATACCCCTGTACAGCCTCTTTGAAAACAATCTGACAGTTCCTCAAATGGTTAAACCTAGGGTTATGAGACGACCCAGCAATTCCACTCTACATATACCCTCAAGAGAAAAAAAAATACATTCACACAAAAACCTGTACATGAATGTTCAAAGCAGCACTATTCACAACAGCTGAAAGATGAAAACAACTCAAAGTACCCATCAGCCACTGAGCGGATAAACAAAACGTAGCCTATGCACACAAAGGACTATGACTCAGCCATGAAAAGCAGCGAAGTACTGACACACGCTACAATGTGGATGAACCTTGACAACATTACGCTGAGCGAAAGAAGAAAGGAGATGAGGGGTTGCCAGGGGCTGGGGGGAGGGGAGAATAGGGTTTCTTTTAGGGGTGATGAAAAATGTTCTGAAATTAGACAGTGATGATGGTCACACAATTTTGTGAATGTAATAAAAACCACTGAATCGTACACTTTAAAAGGGTATATTTTATGGTTTGCAAATTTATCTCAAAGCTGCTATTGGAAAAAAAAATTTTTTTAAAGAATACCACTCACCCAGAAATAATTCCCATGGTTCTGAGAGGACACAAGGTAGCCGTGAAGATGGACGGGCAGTGGATTCACAGAAGGATACTGTTCACCACGCAGCCTCACCCTCGTGAGCCCCGCATTTGTGCTTAAGGCTGGGGATTCCCCATGGCTTAGCAGCTGGGACTGGCCTTCCACAGGCCCTCAAATTGCTAATGTAAAAATATCAAGATAGCTGTGACGGGAGGGATAGCCTTAGCTGATGAATTGGAAATATCCCAGGACAGTGGCACTCTGCCTCTAACATTCTCTCTGCCTCTAACAGCCTCTAACATTCTCTGTGTTCATGGGCAAGTCCCTTCCCCTCCCTACGCCTTCTCTGATAAAGTGAGGGAGGTTGGGCTCAAGGATCAGTAAGCTTCCTCGCAGGACTAAAGAGACACTCTGAGACTTGTCATAAATGCAAAGACAAGAGAAACAAAAGTTGCAATCAGGTTATAGATGAAATATACTTTGTAGCAAAAGCATGGATGGACACCACCGTTTTCAACAGTGGATACTTTGTATAATAAAAAGTGAAACTTAACATTACTGAATATGTATGTTCTAAATAACAGAGCCACCCATATATTAAAAAGCCAGATGGATCAAAATCTGTAGTTCTGATATCATGTCTTTTTCTCTTCTGCATAAAAAAAAATTAAGTCTAGCATCTTTCTGACTTACCTGAGGCTTGATAAAATCCCCTCAAGCAAAGAACATACCATCTTGACGTCACCTGTGGCAGTCACAAGGGCAGGCTGACAGAAATCATTTTAACGCCCACTGGCTCAACACAGGGAGAAAAGGTCAGGCTTGGAAAATGTTCCCTTAAGCATAAATAACTTGGAAGCGGCCTGGTGGTTTCACAACATTTTGTCTACAATTTCAAAAATAGAACAAGAGAGAATGCAAGTGCAAGAGAAATTACATTTCAAGCCCAAAAGGACTGGTTCAAAACATTAAAGAGGCAGAGTCTCTAAATATAAACCTTTTGGGAGATCAATACTATTGATAAACCTCTAGCTAGATTGATCCACGGAAAAAGAGAGAAGGAACCCGTGACCAACATCAGGAATGCAAGAGGGGACATCATTACAGAACCTACAGACATTCAAAGGATAACAAGGGAATATTATGAAGGAGTCGTGCCAATTAACTTGACTACCTAGATGAAATAGACACGTTCCCTGAAAAACATAAATTACCAAAACTGACTCAAGAAGAAATAAACCTTACGGGGAGAAGTCTCCTTCAGCACCTCAGGTCACCCACCCAGTGAAAAAGGAAACTCAGGAAAAGGCTACCTAGTGGAACAGGTTTTTACTTTTATTTATTTTTATTTTATATTTTGGCCACATGGCATGTGGGATCTTAGTTCCCCAACTAAGGATCGAACCCATGCCCCCTGCATTGGAAGGGCAGAGTCCCAACCACTAAACCACCAGCAAAGTCCCTGGAACAGGTTTTTGTTTTTTTTTTTGCGGTACGCGGGCCTCTCACTGTTGTGGCCTCTCCCGTTGCGGAGCACAGGCTCCGGATGCGCAGGCTCAGCGGCCATGGCTCACGGGCCCAGCCGCTCCGCGGCATGTGGGATCTTCCCCGACCGGGGCACGAACCCGCGTCCCCCGCATCGGCAGGCGGACTCTTAACCACTGCGCCACCAGGGAAGCCCCCTGGGAGAGGTTTTTAAACGTGGATGAAACTCGTGTGTTTTGACTTGACGTCTCCTAGAAAGTTTATTTACTGTGATTTTTAAAGACGTATACTTAATACCATCTTTATTGTTTTTTTCCCTATTTTCTCTGAGACTTGGATTTTGCCAACCATGGAGCTCTTGAGGAATGCCATTCCCACGGCTGGTAAGGAATCGCTGTGTACAGTGCACAAAAGAAAAACCAATGGAGGGTTCAAGGATAAAAATGTCAATTTTAGCTATTTTTTTCCACCTAGTTGGAGAGACAGGGCTTACAGATATGAAGCAACCAGAAGACAACGTGAAACTACACATAATAAAGTGATTAATTATTACCAACTGGGAAAAAGCTGCAGACGGACAAGGGCCTAGGCCCTTGGGGGGAGCCGGGGGGGGAGACTTCGGCTGGTAGGAGTTAACAAAGGAGGTTTCTAGGAGTGGGAGAATAGGCAGAAAAGTAGAAGAAAGAGCACATGTCGAGATATGATGGTGGGAACAAGCCAGATGGTTCCAAGGAGTATCGACGAGTCAGCCACGTGCACTGCGACATGACTGTGTGCAGATGGGTGCAGACGTTAACAGTGGCTCTTTACCTTTGGGGGTCACACACCCCTCTGGGAGCCTAATGAAAGACATTGACGTCCTATCCCCCGAAAACTGCGGATACACCCCAGATTTTGCTTTGAGTTTTGAGGTTAAGAAATCTGTATGTAAGAAAGAGGACACAGTGTTGAGAACGATGGGTCTCTGTGACTCCCCTAACTCCTGACTCTAGCGTATCCCTCTTCCTCACAGCCTGAGCCAAAAGGTGCTCCCTCCTGGTTCATCTCATCTCACTCATGGGGTCCAGATCCCTGTGTTTCTGAGGTCTATGGGTCAGCTCTCGAGAATGATGAGGACCGCAGAGGAAACGAAATGACAAATAGCAAAAGTGATAAGAGCCTGGGCATATATCCAGACAAAACTATAATTTGAAAAGATACCCGCACCCCTATGTTCACAGCAGCAGTACTCACAGTAGCTAAGAGATGGAAACAACTTAGATGTCCACTGACACATGAATGGATACAGAAGACGTGGTACATAGATACAACGGAATACTACTCAGCCATAAAAAAGAACAAAATAACGCCATTTGCAGCAACACGGATGCAACCAGAGAGTATCGTACGAAGCGAAATAAGTCAGAAAGAGAAAGAAATACCGTACAACATCACCTCTATGTGGAATCTAAACTACGACACAAAGAAACAGCTCTATGAAACAAAAACAGACTCACAGACATAGAGAACAGACTTGTGGTTGCCAGGGAAGGGGGGTGGGGTGGGGGAGGGATGGAGTGGGAGTTTGGGATGAGCAGATGCAAACTGTTATATACAGGATGGATAAGCAACAAGGTTCTACTGTACAGCACAGGGAACTGTATTCAAAATCCTGAGATAAACCCCAATGGAAAAGAATACGAAAAAGAATATATGCATGTATAACTGAATCACTTTGCTGTAGAGCAGAAATGAACACAACACTGTAAATCAACTCTACTTCAACAAAATTTTTTAAAAATAATAATAAGAGCCAACCTTTATTGAGCATGTACTACGTACCAAGCCCTATAACACACACACACTACAGTAATTCCCATATACAGATGAGGAAACAGGCCCACAGATCGACAAGCAGTCAGGTGGCACATACCTGCTGACTGCCACCAAATACCAACGTGGCTCTTGTCAGGGCCAGAGGTCACGTGAGGGTCGACCACCTGAATGCCCGCTTCATCTCTCCCATGTGCGCTGGGAGCCCAGGGAGAGGACAAGGGCAGCTCAGATCCCAGGTGCCTCAGGCTACTTCCAGGTTTCCCATCCCCCTCTGAGTGGGGCCTCAGATTCCTCACACACCCCTCCTTCCTCTGCCCCCAGTAACCACAGCAAACATTTCTGGGGTCTTCACAGCTTGCCAGGCTCTCACTGGGGGCTTCAGCTGCCTCCCGTTCCCCTGAGGGAGGACATCAGACTGTCCCTGAGTATGGGCGAGAAGCCTGGGGCTCAGAGCCGTGAAGCAATGCGGAGGACCACGTGGGTGGCAGGGGTGGGTGGCGAGGTCTGACTTTAGAATACCCTTGGCCAAAGCACACCATCCGTCCGTGGAGAGCAGAGCAGCACGGCCTCACCTGGAGCCATGGTTCCAGCCCCGCTTTTGTATGGACGGCTGGGAAAGCAGCGTGACACTAGGCGGAGGAATGAGGGCTTCCTTCCAGGAAAAGTCTGGGAAGTGAGTTGGTGACGTCCTTGCGTATCTCTCCCCGGAGCAGAAAGGCTCCTGTGTTTGCAGGGTCCTGGCAGGGACCCTGAAGCCTCCCTAGGCCCTTGGTCTGGCCTGAAGCTGCCCCCAGGAGGGTGGTGGGGAAGAGGGGGGGGCACTGGCGGCCCTGCTTCTACCTCTCCCACCAGCCAGGCCCCCCGAGCCATGTGGCTGCTAGTTTCTGCTGATGCCGTGTTCCGCCTGATTAAGGCCCCAGCGCCAATGCAGTCAGAATCACAAGGGAGCCCGGCACCAGGACACCACAGAGTCAGCCCGTCAGCTGCCCGGTGCCAGACCTGGAGGTGACAGAGGCAAGAGGCCTCTCAAGGCCGACTGCTCCCCCGTGGTGCCCAGTGCAGCTGTGTTGCTGTGTCAACCTCAACCGTGGCCCTATCCAGGCTCAGCGGGACCTCGCCCAGTCACTGCAAAGTCACCCCAAAGGGCCCAGCAGGAAAGACAGGTGCCAACTTCCCTCGTTCACCCACCAGATTCCTAGCCACAGGGTCAGCGAGACGATGCCTTGTAAGCATCTAACATGTGGCAGCTGCCACTGCTGTGTCCTCATCGCCATCATCGCCATCATCTCATCTCGCTGGTTTGAAGGCCCACACTCTCTCTTTTACATTTTAAGCTCTCCGAAATCAGGATGAATCTTACAATGGGTGAAGTGTCGGTTTCACGAGCGGCATTTTTTCTTGCCTAGTGGCATATAAAACAATCACGTGTTTTACAGCGGACAGACCCCGTCTAGGATTAGATAAAGAACAGTATTCATACCCTACACCTGGCACAATCATGGTCCTTAACTCTGGGCACAGCATCTGGGGCAGTGAAAACTCTGCTGAGTGAACCAACCCATCCCTTTGCTTATGCTCCCTTATTTAGGGGGCAGAGAAGGGCAAACATGTCCCCTCACTGTGTCAATTCTCCCCACAAACGTCTCCTAGGCAACAGCCCTCCCAGGCCCCCTGCAGGTCCCAGAGTTTCCCAGCATGCCCCAGGGAGGTGGAGGTGGCTCTCCTCCGGGACCCGGGAGCAGGGCTGGCTGGGATGACTTGGACCACTGGCAGGCAGCCTGCCTCCAGCAGCAAGGAGCCCCCGAGGATCTCCAGGCGTGGGCCTGGCTGGGGTGAAGCCACCGGAAAGTGTGGATTTAACACGAGCTCCAAAAGGCCCACACGGACCAGAGAAGCCAGCGAGGGGGGACATTTCTGTTGCCCCCCCACCCCCGGGAGAAATTCTACATGTGAGTCCTAGGAAGCTCCACTCAACATGTTCAGAACAATCTCACCAAATGGGGTCGGGGGCCAGGAGCTGCAGAGCAGAGTTTGGCCAGAAATCTCCGGAGGACGTTCCAAGCATGCTCAGCTGAGCTCCGCAGGCTGTAGGCCAGATGCTCGGCTCTGGGGCTCCTGGGGGGTCCTCTGCTGAGGGTGGGCAGGGACACAGCTGTGGCCACCTGGCAATCACGACATTAAAACGCACACACCCAGAAAGTATCAGGAAGGGGCTTCTTTCAGACCCGCCGCCCCAAAGCAGCCAGTGGGGTGAAGAAACCTTTTGAGCCGCACGGAGAGACATGAATCCCACCCCAGACACTAAGAGCTGTGTGACCTTAGGCAAATCACTTTCCCTCTCTGAACCTCAGAGGCCTTGATTTTCAGATGGGGATGATTCCGATCAAATAGACTTCGGGACACAGACATTGCCAGAGATAGAAGGATACGTCTTTGTGACGACAGGGCCAACTCATCAGAAAGACGAAACGATCAGAAACGGGCAGGAGCCTTGAAATTCACGAAGCAAAAGTTGACAAAATTCAAGAGAGAAAAACACAAATCCAAAATTGTAACAGATGTGAACACCCCTCTCTCAGAGAATGTGATGGGGGGGGCTGTATAAGTGTGTTCGTGCAAGAGAGCACGCACCCGTGTGAGTGTGCGTGTGACTGCATGTGCAACGAGGGAGTGGGTGTCACAGTAAAGGCTTGTGAGCCTGGCTATGAGAGGTGTGTCGGGGTGTCTGTGCATAAGTCGGCGGGGCAGGGGACATGGGGGAAAGGCGCCATCCTCTCATGCCCGCACAACTGGCCATCCCAGGGCCGCCAGGGCCCCCTCCTCGGGACCCGCCCCGAAGCCAGCGCTCACCGCAGAGAAGGCCCAGTGCCTCCCCATCACGTGGTGAGTGACAGGTGAGTGAGGTCCGGGTTTTACCCGCTAACGACAGGGACTCCGGCCACCCCACCCCACGGGATGGGAGCTCCAAAAACCGGTTCCCGCTTCCCCTACACAGTTTTGAAAAGCAAAGAAAATGCAGTTTCCCAAGAGAAGGAGGGCCAGGGGCAAGAGAAGCAATCCTCCCCTTGGCGGGAGGGGCGGCTGGGTGACTCTGCAGCCAGGCCAGGCTGCACGCAGGCCGGGGGCCAGGGCCACCCTTCTCTGGACCGGGATGTGCAGGTCCCCAAGGAGTCTTGGCTCCTATACAGACAGGACAGAGGCCTTGTTTCCAGGACAGCACTGCCCCCACCCCCCGGGCCCCAGCAGGACGCAGGGGCCGGCGCATAGTGAGGCTGCGTGACCTCCGCTTTCCCCGTGCTGGGGGCCCCGTGGCAGCCAAGGTGCTTGGTGCAGAGGGCCCTGCCTGCGTAGCCCGGCTCTGAACATTCCGGGCCTCCCTGTCCAATGGCCCCAGGGCATCGCACAATCACACAAAAGAAAGAACAGCATACAACTGAGCGAGACCCTCCGGAAGAGAAAGGGCAAGCGGAGAGATCCCGCCGTCATCAAAGGAATCAGGATTAAAAGAGCTGGCGCCCAAGCCCATCGAAGGCCACCCTCTCGGGCCATCTGAGCCTCAAAGGCTGAATGGCTCCTCCAGGCCTCCCTTGTCTTGGACCGACGGTCGTGGACACCAGGACCTCTGATCCCGCCCCCCGTCCCGGGGCTGCTGCATTTGGGAGTCCACAAAGCCCACGCCTGTCTCCCACCTGTCTCCATCCCTCCCCCGCAGCAGAACCCTCACAAGCCTCTTAATCCCCGTCTGTGAACCCCCGTCTGGAAGCCGGGCGAGGTTTACGGGTCTGGGAAGGCTTATAAAACAGCGCTGCAGTGCGCCGATGCTCGGACCCCTCCCCACGCCGGCCCCCTCGGGGAGCTGGTGCAGGAGTCCAAGGGCAGCTTCCTTGTGTGTCTACACCAGGGCGGGCCCCTGACAGCCCCAAACCCTCTCCTCCCGTGGGTGCCACTCAAGCCCGGGCAGGGGGAGAGGCCAAGGCCGGGCGTTAGACCACTGGCTCTCGCACATCCCAGCTCTGCCACGTAACCCAAAACTCTCAGGGTCGTGAGCCTTGGCCTCCTCATCGGAGATTTGAGACTGAAGCCACCTTCCCACAGGACAGTTCACGCCACCCTCCGCGGCCAGAGGAGGGACGGGCAGTCTGGGGAAGAGGGTCATCTGCATCATAACCGCCACCATCTCCTCAGACCTCACTGTGTCTGCATCAGGACCAGGCGGGTGGACAGGACCTCAATCACCTTCCTTTTCACCGGCCCTGCCAACAATTGATACTAAAACGTGGGCAGGACAACGTGCTGGGCTCTGACCTTTGAGGGGTCTTCCTTGGCCCCTGGACCGCTTGCTCTCCCCACTTCACTCTCACCTGCCAGGTAGAAACAGCTCTAAGAGGTGGTGCTCCTGGCCAGGGTCCCGGCATGCCTGCCTGGCTCCGCTGTACCAAATACCACCTGTGACTTTTGTGCCGTCCATTCAAGGCTGCTGGCACCTCTGGAAGGAAACCCAATCCAGCAATCAATTTCATACAGGGTTCCACGCCAAACAGGTCGGGCAGCAAGAGGCTGGGGCAGCCAGTGATGGGGCAGAGAACTTCAGAGCCGCTGGACTCACACAGCCAAGCTAGGCCTTGACCCCAGGGGTCTTCTCTCTCCAGCCCGCAATCCCACTCCTGCCAAAAGGTGCAGAAAGGTGACAGCTTGACAGCTGCGTACGAGCCAAGGGGCTCAGCTACGAGTACACCATCTGCTCCCATTTTACAGAGGGGAAAACTGAGACCCAGACAGGTGGAGGGTCTTATCCAAGGCAACTGAGTGCTGGGGCCAGAATCTGGGTCCTCTGATTTCCAGGGGTGCAGCTACAGCAAGTCAAAATCCCCAAGAGCTCAATTCTTAATAAAGCTTCTCTTATCCCAGGGAGAAGACGACGAACCCCCAGCTGCAAACAAATCCAGGGACGGAGACCAGCCACAGAAGGTGCAACGGTGGCCAGTGAGTTGACGGAACACAGCTTCAAGGAGTCACAAATGTGACTTTTTCAAACCCAAGTCCTGGGCTTCCCTGGTGGCGCAGTGGTTGGGAGTCCGCCTGCCGATACAGGGGACGTGGGTTCGTGCCCTGGTCCGGGAGGATCCCACATGCCGCGGAGCGGCTGGGCCCGTGAGCCACGGCCGCTGAGCCTGCGCGTCCGGAGCCTGTGCTCCGCAACGGGAGAGGCCACGACAGGGAGAGGCCCGCGTACCACAAAAGAAAAAAAACAGAAAAAAAAACCCAAACCCAAGTCATATCATGTTATTTGCCTGCCTAAAACCCCCAGTGGGAAAGTGGAACTTAAAGGGTCAACACGGAATTACCAGATGATCCAGCAATTCCACTCCTGGGTATCCATCCAGGAGAAAACACAGATACACACAAAAACCTGTAAACACTCCCAGCAGCGTTATTCACAACAGCCAAAAGGTGGAAACAGCCCAAATGTCCATCCACTGATGGACGGGTAAATAAAATGTGCTCTATCCATGCAGTGGAATGGTATTTAGCCATGAAAAGGGCTGAAGTACTGATTCATGCTACAACGTGGATGAACCTCAAAAACATAAATGACGGGAGGCAGACATAAAACGCCACATATTGGATGGGTCCATTCCTACGAAGTGCAGAATAGGTACATCCAGAGAGACAGGAGATTCATGGTTGCCAGGGGCTGGGGGAGGGGGGGTGACCACTAATGGGGAGGGGGTGACAGGAATGTTCTGGACTGGACAGTGGTGATGCGTGCTCAAGCCTGCGAACACACTACAAGCCACTGCACTGTACACTTTAATTCACACTGTAAGGTGCGAATTATACCTCAACTTAAAAACAAAACAAAAACAAGGCCTTCTCAGGGTCAGCCCACAGCCCTGGCTCCCCAGTGAGGGCCCCCTGACTGGCCCCTGCCCGCCTCTGAGAGGAACCCCGCCTTGCCCTCAGGCACCCCGGCTTCCTCACTGTTCCTCAGGCCCCTGCCAGATCCCCCTCGCTGCTCAGGTGACAGCCCCCAACCCTCCCCTCTCCCCGCCACTCCGTCACCACCATCACAGCCCCTCCCACTGCACGGGCCTGGTTTGCTCACCGCTGGGTCCTGATGCCCAGATAGTGCCTGGGATACAGTAGGCGCTTAGTAGAGACAGACTGAACAAATGAGTAGAATCCTTTTGGTGACTGCCAAGCCACATCTTCAAGATAAAAGCCCCAAACTCCTGGGCTGTGCTTCCAAAATCTCTATCAGCAGTTCTCACCCCAACTCTGGAATCTTCCAGAAGCTTTAAAATACCAGTGCCACCAGGGCCACCCCTCACAGATTCTGCTTTAACAGGTTGGGGCAGTTGATTCAAATGTGCATCCAGGGATTCAAAACACTACCAACCCTTCCCACCGCATCCCCTCCTCCCACTTCAAGAGGAACTCTTTAAGGTTCTCCAGCAAATCCCACTCCCCACATCCAGGCTTTGGCTCGTGCTCCTCTGCCAGGAGCACATGACCCCCTTGTGGACCTGGCTGATTCCTTTTCAGTCTTTGGGTCAGCTTAGGTGCCACCTCCTCCAGGAAGCCTTCCCTGAACATACCCATTTTCCATCATCCTATGGGCTCCCGGAAGACCCCAGCACAGAACTCAACACAGCATACGATCACAGCCGGATCCCTACACCACCACCCCCATCCCCCATCCACCCAAGGGCAGGTCCTGCCTGATTCCACATCACATCCTCAGAGCACCTGGTGCACTACAGGCGTGCAAACATTTGTTGAGCTAATGCGTAGAATGGGTACAAACGTTTCTCCAGGACAGCCCCGGTCAAGGGCTGAGCTGGGCCAGGAGGCAGAACTGCACCAGCATCCCTGGCACAGGACTGGCAGAATTTCTTTCAAAACGTATACATCTAACTACCTTGTGTTACTGAAAGATCAAACCAGCAAAAGTGGCCTTGGGCTGTGGGCTTGTTGGTCCTCCTCGTACAAAGTTGCCTGGAAAAATGATGATCCGTGAGGGTTTTGTGACCGTAATACTTTATCCTCCCCAGGACAGGACATCACAGTGTTTCGGGGCCCCGGCATCACACACCAACTTTAAAACCTAGACTCCATGAAATGGGGAGATACTGAACAAAGGGGCCAAATGTACATTGTAGGCATGACAGCTCACAACCCTGTATCACATACTTGAAAGTTGATAGGAGAGTAGATCTTAAATGTTCTCACCACAAGAAAAGAAATGGCAACTTTGGGGCAGGGGGGATGGAGGTCATTTCACAATAGACACATGTATCTAATCTACACTCTGCACACCTTAAAACTACATCCTGCTGTATGTCATTTATATCTCAAAAAGCTGGGGGAAAAAAATAACTGATAATAAGTTGCTAGATATTTTCCCAGCAAGTCCACACACAGCCTCAGCATCCTTCTCAACACAGTACCACCAGTCAGATTTCACGTGTGGCAGGCAAACCGCCTGTGACCCCTGAGGACCACACCTTTCATTTGGACAGATGGGGAAATGAACAAAGGTCACATGGCCAGTAGAAGCTCCTTCCACAACTGCCCTGGTGAGGCTCCCTCTGGGGACGGCATGGCAAACAGAAGCCAAGGTCCTAAACGCTCCTGACAGAGGGCAGAAGCATCACCCCTCGCCACCGTCCCCGCCAGGATATGGACCTAGGACAGAAGATGGACCTGAATTCCAGACGTCCAGACGTGGCCTCTTCCTCAGCCGAAAGAACGTGCCAATGAGGCAAACCTGCCCAGAACCTTCAACCCCTCTGAAGAGTCACGGCAGAATTAACCTCCCAAGGGTTGGACCCAGAGAGATCTAAGCAGGGAAGGAGCCAGAAAGCTCTGGGCGAATTCCCCTTCCCTGCTTCCAGGGAGGCTGAGTTTTGAAGACCTCTTGCCATCCCAGTTGTCTCTAATCACCTCCAGGGTTAAGACAAGGCACATCTGGAAAGTTTACTCCGCTAGCAGATGGTTCCCAACCCGCCAAGAAAAGCAGAGACCTCCCCTCGGAGGAGGTGGTCAGAGCGTGGGGAAGGCCAAAGCCCAGTCACTTCCCGGCAGCTGCCAGGAAGAGGGTGCCAGTGTCAGCCCAGCCGGGCAGCCTCTCCTGGCACCTTCCGGAAGCTTCCCCTATCCTATCGCCTTGCCCAAGTGCCCCTGGATCCTGGATCCGAGGAGGAGGGGCTGGCAGGCCCTCCCTCAAGAGCAGGCAGCCGAGTGGGCGCAGAGAGCCGGGAACACGGGAAACAGATGTGCATGTGGCCCTGACAGGCGAGTGATGACAGACCCTCTCTGCAGGCCTCAGATGTCAGCGCGGAGAAAAGAAAGGCAGCCCAGCGGCAACACCTGTTCCAGGCCGGGAGGCCAGGCTCGGGGGGGCTGGGCGGGCAGCCCCCAGTGAGGGCCGGGGTGCGGTTAGGTAAACAGCTCCACGCTCCACTGCCCGGAACGCTCCCCGGACGGAGGGAAGAGTCAAGGGAGGCCCGGCGGCCAACTGGCTCGCGAGGGAAGCGGCTCAATCATGCGGCAAACCCATCCTTGACGGAGGGCCCGGCTGAAATCGGAACACCTGGGCAGTGCTGGGGGGAGCAAAAGACAAAGGGCGCCACTTCTCAGCAGGTGGAGAAACGGGGTGGGGCGGGGGGGGGTAGGCAGCAGAGGCAGCCGGTGGGGGGTTTCTCGGGGCCTCTGGCCCAGTCAAGCTGACTCCTGCCTCCCAGCTGCTCTGCCGGCTGAAATGCGGGGTGGGCAAGCTCACGCAGGGGCTATCAGGACCACCCTCCCCCCCCCCCCGCCCCAGGGCACTGCCACCTTTACAGCCGGAGCCTCCGAGGGGACAGAAAGTCAAGAGCACAGACTCCAAAGCCGGGCTCCTGGGTCCAAGGTTGGCCTTGACGTCATGAGCTGAGTGACCTTGGGCAAACTCCTTGACCTCTCTGGACTTGCTTTTTCCTCTATGACAGGGGGAGAGTGGCACCTCCCTAAATGGGGTTGTCGTGAGGACTTAGTAAATATGAGGACAGGTGAAGCCTGGCACAGCCTGGAACTCGGGAAGCATTCTGTATCTTCATCATTATTACGTCCCCAGATGCCATCTCTGAGCCTGGCCAGCCGTGCCTCCTAGCTCTGAAGGGAGGGACAACCTTTCCCTACCCCCAGCAAGAAAGTCGGGGGGCAGAGGCTGCGATGCTGGAGCCTGTGGGTGCCAGTGAGAGATCCAGCCTGAGTTACAAGTACCTCAGGGAGAAGAAAGGAATGAATGGGACCCGTACCCCTGGTGCCCACTAGCAGCTCTCACATCACAAACCTTCCAGAGGAACGAGCATCTCCACTTCCCAGGGGCAGCAACTGAAGCTCAGAGAGGGCAAGAGTCTTTCCCAAGGTCACAGAGCCAGCTCCCAGCAGAATGAAGATTGAAGCCAGGTCTGTCTTAAGGCCAAGCCAGGGTCTTTCCATGGCTTCATAGAGCTTCCCGGTGCTGGGGCTCCTCCTCGGGGAAGCACCCCCAAAAAGGGTGGGTGGGCTACAGCCTCCACAGCCCACCCCTGACACAGCCGTACCCAAGCAGCCAGCTCAGAGATATGGTGGCTACAGAGCAGGGTGCTCTCCAGGGGGCCAGGAGTCCAGCTGGTGAGAAAAGCCACAATCTAAAGGGAGGGCACCAGTGACAGACACCCTTCCTCACTTCCTTCTTTCACGTTTACTTTCTTAGCCGTTAAAGATGATTCCCTTGTAAATGAAGCCTTAACAGGAAACAACTGAGGCATCATAGGAGGCGGTACAGACGAGGTTCTGGAACACACTGTCCCAGCTAAATGGCTCCCCACAGCCACCTTCCAACGTCCCTAGCCACTCCCCCCCAAATTCTCAAACCACGCACCAAACGGAGACACGGAATACGGACATGAGAACCAAGAACTCCGGAGCTGGCTTCGGGAAAGGAGCATGGGGACCTCTGCACGCTCCTTGGTGGTGTCACCCGTGTCTTCACCCCTGACAGCCCTGCCAGGAGTCCCCTGGGTTGGTCTGCAGCCCCTGTGACCCTGCGCTCTCATCCCCAAGCCCACCCTGGCACCTGGCCTAGCTTCCTCCTGCCCCGCTCACAGCTCTGCAGGAAGTATTCTTTCCAGGCTCTTCGCGCCCCTCCCCCTGACACCACCAGCGCCGCAGGGTCTGGAACAGTGCCTGGCTCAGAGTAGGCGCTCCACGAATATTTGTTGAATGAATGGGGGAGGGAGGAGAGGCTGTATTCCCGGCACTCTACTGACCATCAATCAGGCTCTCCTGGAGGCAGGAGTTGAAGTTTCTCTTTCCCTCTGTTTAAATGAGCCTGAGCCGTGCACTGCTGCCCCACCACCCAGAGGCCCGATGGCCTCACCAACCACCTGGGATGCTGCCATGGTCCGGCCCCGGGCGTAGCTCTTCCCAGCCCATTCCAAGGCTTCGTTCACCTTTTGTTTCTACTGCATATCTTCAACTCTAAACCCGACCTCCTTTTTTTGATTTCAAGGCCTCTAGTTCACTCCAACCTTATTTCCCTTCCTCCTGAATCCTCTCCCACCGACAAATCCCACCCATTTTCCAAGGTTCCACCTCTGCCAGGCGGTCCACGGCAGAGGACTTTGGGGTTCAAGACCCACCTCAGCGACCTACTGGCTGTGTGACAGTCAACAAGGTCATCTGACTTCTCTGAGCCTCCATTTACTCATCTCTAAGATGGGAATAATAACGCCTCATAGGGACGCGGCAAGGAGCGAACGAAATAGGTTGCTCTAGAAACGGTGCAGAAGTTAGCGTGACGTTAAGCCCCCCCAAACTCACGCTGACCCCCCCGGGCGGACACCAGCGTGCGTTTTCGTCCACACCTGGCCACCCTCCACACCCCGCTTCGCAGCTGGACTGGGAACTGCAGCTTCTCATTTCCTCACGTTCCTATCACTGAGGCCCCCAGTCGGCATCTCATCAACTCCCGAAGAGTGAGGAAATCAACGTGGGAAAACACCACAGTGTGGACGTTGGGCAGAAGACAATCTGAGAGGCCTCACGGGGAGTGCTTTGATGACCCCACGCCCACCACCGCCAAGCTGAAAACCTGTACCCACCCTGCAGAATCCACCTGCATCCTGGAACAGTCTGTCCCAACACGTGGGGAGGACACAAGGGCGCCACTCTACGCCAAGCACCGGACTTGCCGGAAGCATTCAAATGCCCCGATTCATTTAATTCTCATGATGGCCCCACGGGGCAGGTGATACTTATTTCCACTCCCCAGCTTAAAGAAATGAACTCAGGGAGGATGAGACGCATCCTCCCTGGCACTCAGTTAACAAGAGAAAGGGCAGGATTGGAACCCGGCTCTGCGCTGCTCAGCCAGGCTCTTCTCCCAGGCCCGGCCCTTCAGGGAACCGTAGGTCAGATTCCCAGCAGCAGACGCGCGGGCTGCGTTGCCGCACACCGCGAACGAGAGATTTAGCATCCACGGTGCGGGGGTGGCAGGCTTGTCCGTTTACAACGAGAGGCTATCCAAAAACAGCTCTAAAGACAAAAGCCCCCAAACCAGACCAAAGCCCCCCAAAGACAGCACTAAGTCCAAAGGGGACGTTGACATCCAAAGAACCCTGGCCAGAGCGTGAAGGCGTCGGGGCCGGACATCTACTTTATAGACGCAACCACCGTGAGTGAACACGTAACCCAGGACCCCACACGTGTACACACGCATGGATGCTTGGGAGGCAGGATCAGAAGCCTCTCAGGCAGACGCAACACCCACCCCTGGACGGGCGGAGACACCCTTCCCTGTTCACAGGTCCCTCCTCCAGCCCCACGCCAGCGGCTACTCCAGGTGTCTGATTAAGACAAGCCAGTGTCACCAGCTTTGGTGGAAACTAGGATTTCTGGCTCCGGTGGCCGTGATGGTGATGACAACTCACAGACGTCTGCTTCCCCAGACCCACCGGGGGCAGTTCCTGCTTCGGCCTTTGCAAAGCCAGATAGAAAATTAACTGCGCCCCGTCTGGCTCCTCCCGGGCAGGCAGCGTGAAGGCAGGCGCCTTATAAACAGGGCGCACGCCAGGCCTCCCACCCTCCGCCTGCACAGCTGACTTGCAGAAAAGAAAGACTCTCTTCCCTCCCACCGGGAGAAATGTCTGTTTGGGCCACTGTCCCCTGGGTCCCAAAGCCCCATGTCTGGAAATCCATCTCCAGCTGCTATTAAGCAACCAGAGAGCCTCAAAGGAAAGGTGTGAACTTGGGTGGGAAATTCTGGAAAAGCTAAGCTGAGTGGGAACAAGAGGAGAGAGGAACTTCTGATGTGTTTAAACCGGGTAAGTACGGAGACCTCTCGGTGACCTGCATGGCTGGACTAATTACCAACGTTATCAGGCGGAT
Source organism: Phocoena phocoena (assembly GCF_963924675.1). Taxonomy (NCBI): domain Eukaryota; kingdom Metazoa; phylum Chordata; class Mammalia; order Artiodactyla; family Phocoenidae; genus Phocoena; species Phocoena phocoena. Next base: position 55,756,405 of record NC_089238.1, on the reverse strand, counting down.
GACAGACGTGCCCCGAACTTCCTCTGTTTGATAGATTCCGCTGCAAACACACTCAAGTTCAGGCCCATGCCTGCTGTTCCCAGCAGTGCCCTATTCTTCCACAGGACCACCCTCGGCCCCCAGCTCCCCCGACCTGCCACATGCCTCCAGGCCAACGCACCCACCAAGCACTAGCGGGGTGACCCCGGAGGGCCCCTCCTGCTGGAACACACCACACAGAATCGGTGCAAACTCCTCCCTGGCAGAAGAGAAAACATCTCTTCCTTCCCTGCTGGGACTTCAGAGAATGACGTGAGAACTGCTTACCTTCCTCGCAGCTGCTACTGGGGAGCTCCAGCCCATGGGTCCCTGGCGGGTGAGCCCTTGGCCAGCACACACCAGGGTCCCGCACTCTGTGCAGGCGCCGATTATCAGCTGCCGGCCGTCATCCACTAAGAGGCTATGGCTCGCTCGCAGGGTGTAGAGAAACAAGGGCAGCCGGGCTACCCGCACGGCCTTCAGCCCAAGACACCGCTTCTTCTCCTGCCGGCAGAAGAAGCACACGAACGTCTCCACTTGGTACTGCCGAGACCAGGGGCTGACGGCGTGCTGGGTGCCGCGGGCCTCGTGCTGCAGCCACTGGCCCAGCAGGTCGTGGTAGCAAAGCACGCAGGTGGCCACCAGGCCGGTGGAGTCGGCAGGCCTGGCGCGCGGGGCGGGCGGATAGACGGTGAGGAAGGGAAAGAAGGGCTCTTTCTCGCCCAAGCGGCTGGAAGGGTTCACGTTGAGCTGGAACTCCTTCCCAGGGCCCAGCTCAGCCCCGCAGATGTAGCAGATGGACGCCGGGCTGCCCTGGGCCGACGCGGGCGGCTCAGAGAGAGCAGGGTCTGAGGCCGAGAAAGCCTGGTGGTACCTGCCCAGGAAGCCCTGCACGGAAGTGATGAGCTCCTCGTTCTGGCAGGCCCGGTACAGGTCCCAGACGTCCTCCAGGACGCTGAAGCACTTGGGGCAACTGCGGACCTCACAGCGCTTGTTGGGGCCCTGGGCATTGGGGGGGCAGGGCAGGAGGCTGAGGAAGGGGAAATGCATGGAGCCCCTGGTGTTGCCATTGAGCATCCTGGAGGCTACTGCCCGGGCATCCTGGGTACAGTCCTCCCCGCAGAGGTAGCACGCCTCTGGCAGGGCCCCGGCGGGTGGGCCCTCTTCCCTTGGGAGCCTCCTGCCCTTGGAGGCCATGCCGGGGGCGTGGCTGTTCAGGGGCACCACGTAGAGCCTCTGCAGGACGGGCACATCGGCCAGCTCGAAGCTCTGCCACTGCTGCATGAGGGACGAGAAGCAGCAGGGGCACACCAGGGTGCTGCCGCCCTCGCTGATGGGCTGTGCCCCCGGGGGTGGGCTGTGCAGCCACAGGAAGGGGAAGAAAGGGGCCTGGGCCAGCTTCTCCTGCTTCTGCACGTGGATCTGGTGCTGCGAGGCCGGGGACAGCGCCGACCCGCAGATGTAGCAGCAAAGGCCCTCTGGTGGTGCGGCCCGGCTCTCCAGCAGGGGAGCTCGGGGCACGCGGCCGCCACCGTTTTCTGTGTCTCCGGGGCCACGGGGGCCTGAGGAAGGCTCTTCCTGGTGGCCCTCCTCCTCACTGGTGATGTTGACGTCACTGTCCTCAGACACGCAGCAGCCCCCGCGGGTCTCCCCCAGCGGCCTGCTCTCAGGAGTCTTGGCAGCCCTGCCGGAAGGGGCTCCTCTCATGCTCTCTGCAGGGGCCACCTGGACTGCAGGCCCTTGCCAAGGGTCCTGAATGCCCCTCAGGACGCTGGCCCGGGCCTCCGGGACCCAGTGCCTCCCATGGCCCTTCCGCCGGCGCCGGATGCCCGCCTTGGGCTCCCCGTCCACTCGGAGCTTCGAGGGGACCTCCTCCTTTTCCACGTCCCGCGGTGCGGTGGTCTCTGCGCCCCGTCCAGGAGAAGGGCCCGGCGCCAGCCTCCACTCCGGGCAGCGGCCCCCGCGAGGCCCGGGCCCCGGGGCAGCCCGAGCCGCCGGCGCCCCGTGTTGGTGGGGACTGGCGGCGTCGCGCGCGGCAGGGTCGGGCTCGGAGAGGGGGTCGGTGTCCGACAGCTCCGACAGCTCTGAGTCTCGAGGCTCCTCGGCGGCCGCGCGGGGCCCGGGGCCACCGCCGCTGCCACCGTCGTCGTCGTCTTCGTCGCCGGCCGCAGCGCCCAGCGCGTAGGCGACGTTCCACTCGCGGGGGGCCCCGGCACCCCCGCGGCGTCCGCCCGCACCCGCGTCGCACTGGTGGGGCCGCTTGAGCCAGTACATGCGCTTGTCCACGGGCGTGCGGGCGCGCTCGAAGGCGGCCCACTGCTCGCCCAGGAAGCATCGGCACACGGCGCACACCAGCACGCAGCCGTCGGCCGGGGACAGCTCGCGCGCGCCGGGCGCCGGCTCCTGCTGCTGCAGGAACGGGAAGAAGGGCTGCGCCGGGGCCCCCACGCCCGCCGCCGGCTGCTTCACCTGCAGCTTCAGCTCCTTGCCGCGCCCGATGCCGCCGCCGCAGATGAAGCAGGAGAGAGGCGCGCCGCCGCCGCCGCTGCCGCCGCCCGCCGCCCGCTCGCCCACCGCTGCCATGAGCCGCTGCTTGCGGGAGACCGGCGCCGGCCGCCCGCTCATGGCCGCGCCGCGCCGCCCGCCCGGGCCCCCGCGCGCCCCGAGCCGCCCTCACCGCCCTCACCGCCCACTGCCGCCGCCGCCGGGCCCAACTTGGAGCATGTGTGCGCGCTGCAAAGTTTGGCGGCGGGCGGCCGGCGCGGGCGCGGGCGCTCGGCCGCTCGCAGAGGCGCCCCCCCCGGCCGGCCGAGCCCCCGGCGGCGCCGCGGCGAGCGCGCCCGGAACGCAGCGGCAGCGGCGGCGGCGGCGGCGGCGGCGGCGGCAGCGGCAGCGGCGGGCCCGGGGCGGCTGGAGCGGCAGCCGCATGTGCGAGCTCCGGCGCCTGCCAAAGCGTTGGGTCATTTAATTGGGGAGGAGGGAGGCGGGGCGGCGGGCGGCGCGGAGGGAGGAGGGGAGGAGAAGGGCGGGAGGGCGGGAGCACGGCGGGCGGGGGGTGGGGGGGTGGGGAATCCCTCCCTTACGCTTCCTCCCCTCCCTTTCCCTCCCCTCTGCCCGCCCCCCTCCTCGTCCTCCTCCTTCTCAGCCCTGCCTCCCCCCACCCCCCCACCCCCCCACCCCCGCGTCCCAAACTGCGCACAATAGCTCGCCGGCTCCTCTATCTATTTTGTGTCCGGCCGGGAGCCGCGCTCGATGATTCATTGCCCCAATTAGGGGTTCTCTCCTGCAAGCCCGGCGCGAGCCCTCTGAAGGGTCTCCTCGGGGACCCGCGGAAACCCATCAGCCGCTAGAGCTGGTCTTTAAGTAAAGGTCAAGCAGGACGCGGGAGGAGCCAGGTAAGGACGCGCCCGGCGTCCCCCGGAGACCGAGGAGCCCGGCGAGGAAGGGCAGCTCTCCGGAGGGGCAGCCTCCGCCCCCAAGTTGGGACGCCGCCAAATGAGCTGGGGCGGCCCCGGCCCCCTCCCCATTCTAAAGGGCCTTTTATAGCCCTGAAGAGCCCTGGTTTGGGGGCACCTCTCAGGGCCCAGGGTTCTAATCTTGGTGACAGAGGGAACAGGAGCTGTCCCCTATCCCCCAGAACACATTAGCGAATGCACCATCCTGGCCCTCCCCACCTCCGGCCAGGGGCAGAAAGGGTCCTGTATGTCCGAGCTGTGTGTTCCAGGGCAAATGACTTGACAACTCTGGGCCCTTTCTTCCTCTTCTTAAGCAGGAGCTCTGGCAGGGGATTAACTGTTTTCATGTATTTACTGTACCTATGTATAGATACATGTATTTATTAAACAGAGAGAGAGACCTTAGTATGTGCCAGGGGCAGAATCTAAGCACTTCATACACATCTGCTCAGTCGCTTCTCCCAATCACTCAGGGTTAAGTGCCATGATCGGCCCATTCTACAGATGAGAAAGAAGAGGCACTGAGCATTAAGGTACTCTTCAGGAGTGGCGGAGCTGGGATTCAGACGCCGGCAGCCGGCTCCAGGGCCCTGTTCTCAACTCCCCGGCTGTGCAGCGTCACTAAGCAAACGTCTGGTCCCCGTCATCCGTCTGCTGATGGAGACTGTCCACGGCAGGAGACACAGCCAGGACCTCTCCATCCTCCCTGCTGCTCTGGCTCCAGCTGGGAGGCCTTGTGCAAATCCAGGCCTCTCCGGGCCTCACATTTCCCATCTGCAAAATGCCCACCCCTTCCAGCTTCAAAAATCTATGAGTCTCTGTTTTCTGAGCAGTGAACAGTCGTCCCAACCTGCCAGCTGGAGCCCAGAGTCAGCCTGGGGACAAAGGTGCCAGGTTAGCCCCTCTGCCCTCTGGGGCACTGATGTATAAGTAAAACTAGGCTTCCTCTTGGCACGGAGGAGGGCCATCCATTATAAATAAATGGAACAAGAGAAAAGGGCCACCTCTTTGGAATCCCTGGTGGATATTCCAGGGATCGCAGTCCAGGGGTCAACAGGAAAGTCACCATCATCATCATGGCCAGAAATGCAGGACTGCGGGTCCTCACGCTGGCCGGAAAAAAAGCTGTGTCAGCAAAACTGTCCCGAAGGAATGTTGGGGGCAGGGCGAAGGGGCTTCCCTGCTTCTGGCATTTTTAATACCTGTTGAGAGGAGGGGGCCTGATTAGGAAAACTTTAAAGGGTGAGGTCTGTTTAATTGTGTCCTAGCACACCTCTCAAGCTCCACACAGACCGAGAGCTTGCTGGTAAAACAACCCCTGGCTCAGGAAAGGCAGGTCCTCTACGGAGTTGCACGTGGGTCGCCTAAGGCTTGGCAAATGCTACTCCTTGTTTCAAATGCTTTTCCAGGCTGTCTTTGTGAAGCCAGCTCCTCTCCTCTTTAAGGTCTTGGCTGCAGTATCTCCTCCCAGAGGACTCCATGCTTTGTTCATCTAAAGCTGCTTCCCCTGGCATTCTCGGTCTCAGCTCATTGGCATGGGAGTTTGCCATCGATTTTATTGTGCTGTTGTCTATTCTCTGTCTGGTTTCCCCAGGAGCCTGGTTGCTCCCTCCTGTGGGAAGCAGGTCTGTCTTGCTCACTGTGTAGATTCTAGGGCCTGGCTCACTGCCTGGGTGCCACACACCTGGGTTCCAATCCTGTCCCGTCCCTCTCGAGCTGTGTGAGCCTTGGGCGAACCTGTTAGCTCCCTGAGCCTCAGTTTTCTGCTCTGTGCAATGGGATCGTAATCCTCACCCGACTTTTTCGCGAGAATCACAGGGGCCTGGCACGTTGTAGGTGACTCTGTGTGTGTGTGCGTGTTGATCCTTCCTGGCTCTGTCCAGTGGCCGAGGAGGTTCTGCTACTGCCTGTCTGCACTCCGAGGTGGGGGGGGGCACTGTGGTGAGGTCACACACACGGTCTGCGGGAGGAGGGCCACAGGGGTCAACAGGACCAAGAGGGAGGTGGATTTTGCCTAAGCTGGAATCATCCAGAGAATGTCCTGGGTATGCACCACATGTGTGCACGTTTGTGCATACATGTGTTGGTATGTGCGTGTGAATGCATGTGTTCATGCGGGTGCCTATGTGTGTGTATAAAGTAGGGCGGGAGTGGGAGGAGACAGACACCCGCTGGATGTTTCTGTTTCGTTCACTGACCCGGGGACTCAGGGAAGTCCCTGGGCACAGGTCTCGGGAGCCGGGGAGCAGGTGAGCACAGATCAGAGGAGGAGAAAGGCAGGTGATGACGGCTGGTCATTTGTGGACGGGTGACCGGGCTGGGGACGCTGGCGCAGCCTGACACACCAGAAGGACATCACAGCTCTGCCGTTTACTAGCCGTGTGGCCTTGGCCTGCGGCTTAATCTCTCTGAGCCTCAGCTGCCCCATCTACGAAACAAGGATAACGAAACGATGCACGCCACGGGGCTGGGAGAAAGGTGAACTGAGACAGTCCAGGCAGAGCACACCCTCCGGACGCAGACCCATGTGCCTGTGCACAGGGGTCGATGGTGAAACATACACAGTCCCTGGTGAATCTACCAGAGAGGTAGATTCTGTTACGTCCTCAGTTTCCAGGTGAGGAGACAGAGAAAGGAAGTAGAGGCCCAAGGTCACGCAGCAGGTAGAGCTGGGGCTGGAGCCCAGGCGGTGTGTCTCTGTCACTCCCTGGCTTTGTTGTCCCTTAGCTTTGCCCCGAGCCCCGCGATGCCAGCCTGTCCTCACACATGTCCCCACTTTCACACCTAAAGCGACTGAGACACAAAACAGGCTGTGTCTGTGCCAGAGACACGGCGCAATCTCAAGGTTCACGCGTATCAACTTCATATCAGAGCCACGGCCTCCAGACCCCAGCAGAGCCAGCTCCTGGCTTCCCTCTGAGCCCCGCAGCCCTCCCTGCAGCTGGGGAGAGGGTGCCAGGCTCCCCCTAGACCACACGGATTGCCATCCAGCCCTCTCCATCTTCATTCCTAGGACTCAAGCACGATGGACTTGAAGAGCAGCGACAGATGCTCCCAGGCGGCCCCGGCACTGGGAATGGGGAGAAAACGCCCACCTCGGGTCTATAGGAGACCAGGAGGCCATGAGCCTGGAATATCCGGGCACCTCTCAAATTGGCGGCTTCCCGTAGGGTCGTCTTGGCCCAGGAACTGCGGGAATCTGCCCTCGCACTGCGGGGGAGAGCAAGGCTTCCAGGCTCCGAGCACTTATCACACGTTGGATTATGTGTCTGTCTCTGGGTGACTTCCCTTGCTGTGTCCCACAGCGTTACAAGGCCGGGGACATAGTTGGGGCCCAATCCACGCTGAAACATGGGATACCAGACTCTATCCAAAACCTCACAGCGCCTTCCAAGTTCCAGGATCCCCTGCCAGCTTCCAGTCTCATTCTTTTGAGTGCCAGCAATCCAGACTAAAGCCTTCCATGTGCCCCCCCAGCTCCCCGCACCAACCCTGTAACCTGCCTCCCCTCCTCACTGGTACCCTTCTCCGTTTCCTCCTCTCTCTACACTGCGAGTGTGCCTCTGGCACCTCTCCCAGGACCCATTCACCTTCGGAGGCTGGTCCATCGTTCCTCTTTTAGAGGCTACGTGTGCTGTGTGTTGGCCTCTGGTTCACTGGGGACCAGAAAAACAAAATTTATCATCTGACTGTCGTATTTTTTTTTCTTTCCTTTTTTTTTTTTTCCCGTAAGAATGAAGCAAGCACTTCTCCTCTGTGCTCAGAAAGAGCTTCAAACATGGCAGGCCACAGGCAAAAGCATATCCTCCTCCTCAGAGGGAAGGAATGCAACCGTTAACAATAAAAAAAAAAAAAAAATCCCTGGGATTTATGGACGCCTTGGGCTTATGAGCTGCCTCACATCCGTTAGCTTGTAATGACACAGAGATCCAGGGGGGGGCGAAGCAGGATTCACCAGCTCCGCCTAAGAGACGGAGAAACTGAGGCTCCAGAGCCCAGTTCTGGGGGACCAGGAGAAGCTCCCAGCAGCCGAGGCTGGTGAAACATCCTTGCCTTTGTATGTGGAAACTGGGCCGATTTGTTCAGCGTAAACATTAAATATACACGGAGCGTTCGGTGACCCTGGCTTGGCATCCCTTCTGCTTTCAAAGGCAGGAGTGTCAGAGGGTGGAAGTAGGAGGCCCACTTCCCATCTCTGGGGTCTGAGACGGCCAATGCAGAAGCGTTTTGGAAGCTGCCAAGTGCTTTGTTTAAAAAACAAATCACTGCTTGCATGACACAGTTACGGATCAGAGCACAGGGTACAGAGTCTAAGAGCAGATTTCAGGGGCCCCTGAAATCTTGTGTTGCTCCCATGAACCTGAAAAACAATCCAGAGGCAAACAGCCCAGGTTCCCCTCCGGCGACACCCTCGGCCCCGCCTCCTCCATCTCGAAACCTGAGGCCGCTGCCGTGAACTTCAGGGCCTCGTAAAACTCCTCTGATAAATGATCACCAGGGTGGACCTGCCACTGGGGATGATGGGACAAACACGCCACATAAATCTTGAGTGTACTCAAAGACTCCCCGGCTGCTGGTTTCTCAACAGACCCCCGATTTGCAGCGCAAAATCCACAGCAATCGTTCATGTGGTTAGCTCCCCGCCTTCCAAGCTGGGGAGGTTTTTGAGAAGGTAGGAAACAGGTGGGTGGGGGAGGGGTGGGGGAAAAAGTAGACAGTAGCGACCCCATATTGTCTCAAGAGTCCCCAGCATGCAACAGGCGCTCAGTATGGACCAGTTCGTGTCCTCCAGTGTGTACTGATAGCGGCTCAGGTATACTGTGTGCTGAGTAAATGCCAGGCGCTGTGTTCGGCATTTATATCACCACCTAGTTTAGATCTCATGACAGCCCGAAAAACAGGCATTACTGTTTACTCGACCGTACCGACGGGGACCCTGAGGCTCTGAACGGTGAACACACGTCCCCGAGGTCACAGAGCTCAGCTGGTGGGGCTGGATTCAAACCCAGGCAGTCTGGCCCAAGAGCCTTGCTCTAATCCACACTGCTACTGTGTGCCCAGCTCCTGGCCTGCCGGGCCAGCCTCCCCTGATTCTTGTCCTTGGCTGGGTCCGGCCAGGGAGGCTAAGGGTAGGGTTTGCCAGACGCCTTCAAGCCCTGCCTGTGGCTCCACCGGCGGCCACAGCCCAGCCCAGCTTCGCCTGACCCTCGGCAGCCCAGGCTCTCAGGCCCCGGAATACTCGGTGGGCTGCGGCCGGGTCCTCAGCGCTGGCTAATGGCGGGGCGGGGGTGGTGCGGCAGCCACAGATTCCTTCCAGCTGTTCCTCTGAGTCACTAAAGGATGTTCCAAAGCCCATGGCGAGCCCGCCTGCCCCGGTCTTTCATTTCTGCGGTTGGTTAGTACTGGACTCACTGATGGGGATGCAAAGCAGGACTGAAGCGTGTGTCCAACCCTCAACCAGGGTGCAGTGATTTTTAAAAGCTCTCATTAGGGGACTTCCTTGGTGGTCCAGCGGTTAAGAATCCGCCTTCCAATGCAGGGGACGCAGGTTTGATCCCTGGTTGGGGAACTAAGATTCCAACACGCCGTGGGGCAACTAAGCCCGTGCGCCACAACTAGGGAGCCCGCGTGCCGCAGCGAATGTACCACGTGCCACAACTAAGACCCAACGCAGCCAAGTAAATATTAAGAAAAAGAAAGACTCCAAGTCCTATTTCTAAAATAAATAAATAAATAAATAAAAACTCTCGTTAGGTTTTTACATATAGAAAAGTGTGTCCATGTACATACAGAACCGTGGGCATCATATGGGTCCAGCTTGCAGAATTTTCACAGACTGAGCACAGCTGTGTCATCAACACCCAGAAATAAGGCCCGTCCAGCCTCCCAGCAGCTCCCCTTGCGTCCTAGTCTAGGCCTTATACCCCTATCAAGGGTAACGACTCACAGCCAGAATGCCAGGCATCCCGGCTTCTAAGGCCAAACTGTTTTGGGTGGTTTTTTTAGCAGCATTATTGAGATATAGTTCACATACCACACCGTCCGCCAATTCAATGGTGGACAGTTCAATGGCTTTCAGTCTATTTAGAGCTGTGCCACCATGACCAGAATCAATTTTAGAACATCTTCACTGCCCCCAAAAGAAACCCCACGTCCACTAGCTGTCACCTCTAAATCCCTCCAGCCCCTGCACCACCACTCATCCACTTTCCGTCTCTCTGGATTTACCCATCCCGGAGAATTCACATAAATGGCATCATCCAACATGTGGTCTTTTGTGACTGGCGGCTTTCCCTGAGCATGTTGTTTTCAGTGTTCATCCACGTTGTAGCCTGTGTCAGTTGTCAGTACAGACTGTCTTTGTATTTTATATAAACAGAAGTATATCATATGTAGTCTCTGAGTCTGGCTTGTGGCTCTATATTACGTCTGTGAAATTCTCCCGTTTTTGCACCTAGGGGCACCCGATTCTTTTCCATTGCTATGTAGTATTCCAATGCTTCGTTTACCATAATTTATCCATCCATTCCACTGTTGACTGGCTTTGGGGCGGTTCCCCTTTTAGGCTAACGTGGACACTGTTTCTCTGAACATTTTCGTCCATGTCTTTTGTTGAAAACACGTGAGGCCGTTTCTGTTGGAGCTGCTGCTAGGGGGAGGTAGGTATATGTCAGACGTCAGTATATACCTAAGATATTCGTAACCACGTTCGCGGTGGCTTGTGGAATTCCCAGGGTTCCGCAGTTCCTGAGCCCGCCTCTGAGCTGTGCACCTATCAGCCTGACCCCCTGGGCCATCTTCCCGCACGACACCCGCCCCCTGCCTGCCCCAGAAGCCCCCATGCAGCCCACACGGGCCGCAGAGGAAAAGGGCTCGGTGGCTGATATCTTCGCCGGGTTATGGGAGCACGCAAGGTTTCTCCACTCTGGCTCTGAAACTGTGTTCCTTTCATAGGCCAGAAATACTTAGGCATGGCTCGCTCTAAAAGGGGAAACACATTTTAAAATTCCAATCTGCCCAGGTCTTAGAATGATTTAGAACATTCCAGCTGTCCAGAGGACAGCACTCACCAGGAACAGTGACTTACAGTCCCCAGTTCCCACTCTGGGTCCCAACTCCACTCCCTCCTGGGTTCAAAGTGTACTTCTTGAGCTCCTGCCCATCCAGAGGGCTGGGTCAGACGCTGCGCAGGGTCCAAGCAGACAGGCAGCGGGCTGGCTCACCGGCAGGAACATGGGTTTCAGGAGGAGGCGGTCCCAGACCCTCAGCTAGCCAGGCTCTGTTCTAAATCTGGGTACATCCTCTCATTTAATCCTTCCCACGGCCCCATGAGATAGAGGCACAGGTAGTATTTCCACTTCATAGATGAGGAGACTGGTGCTGAGAGAGGCTATGCTACTTGCCCAAGGTCACACAGCTTCTAAGTGACAGGGCTGGAATTCGAACTACGCTGCCTCTGGCTTTCACATCTGGACGGAAATCCCAGCCCTGCCACTTATTCTCTGCATGGCCTTGGGCGAGCGGCTGAACTTCTGAGCCACGTTCCCTTAGTCCTTATGAATGCGGAGAATAACCACCCCTGTCGCCCCTCGTTGCCTCGGGGAGATCAAAACATCCCTGAATGCAGAAGTGCTGAGAACTCAGCAGGCGAGGCACGGGGGTCCATTTCTGCACCCCCTCCCCGTAGCTCCCCAAAATGGTTCCCGCCTCCAAGAAGTGTATATTTTTGGAGAGTTGAGGCTGTGGGCCCTGTCCAGCCCACCCCACTTATTTAACAGGTGGAGGGGACATCCCTGGCGGTCCAGTGATTAAGCCTCCGTACTTCAACTGCAGGGAGCACGGGTTCGATCCCTGGTCGGGGAAATAAGATCCCAAATGCCACGTGGTACAGCCAAAAAATTAAAAAAAAAAAACAACAACAGGTGGAGAATCCAAGGCCCAGGGTGTAATACATTGTCCGAGGTCACACACAGAGTTTCGAGGGGAACTCTCAGCCTATAACTCTTTCGCCCTTTGGAAAATGGGGATTCGTGGTTTTGAGACCAAGGTACCCTCACCCAGTTGTTCAAGAACTGCTTGCTGGAACTTCCCTGGTGGCGCAATAGCAAAGAATCCGCCTGCCAACGCGGGGGATGCGGGTTCGAGCCCTGGTCGGGGAAGATCCCACATGCCGCGGGGGAACTAAGCCCGTGCGCCACAACTACTGAGCCTGCGCTCTACAGCTTGAAGGCCACAACGACTGAGCCCACGCGCCTAGAGCCCGTCCTCTACAACAAGAGGAGCCACCGCCATGAGAAGCCCGCGTACCGCAATGAAGAGTAGCCCCGGCTCGCCGCAACTAGAGGAAGCCCGCACGCAGCAACGAAGACCCAAAGCAGCCAAAAATAAATAAATAAAGTTTATTAAAACACAAAAAACTTCTTGCTGACCCCATCTCTTCCTCGGGACCCCAAAGCTCAGCCCACGTGGTGAGCAGTTCCAGCCTTCAGAGAGAACCAGAGCAAGTCTGATGCCCTGGGCGGCCTCCCAGGGCTCCAGGCTCGCCTCCCCTCCCCGAGTGGGGCGGGGGCAGGCATGGAGGCCGGAAGTCAGGCCCGGGTGTCCCGTTGCGACTCTGGCCGGGCACCCCGACTCGCCTTCCAGAAAGACTATCTCCCAGCAGGGCCACCCGGGACCCTGCTCGGTCATCAATATTTATCAGACCTGAAAACTGAGCCGCGAAAAACAGCTGAGAACAGGTGCCACGGTGGCGGGCACCCCAGCCCAGGCCGCAGGCAGCTGGGGGCGCTTAGAGGAGGGCGCGGGGGTGGATGAGGCCAGCTGAGCGCGGGGCGGGGCCCTCATCTGGGGAAAGATGATCAAGGAAGGGGCCGCCTCATTAGAAGAAGCTGGAGCTTTCCTCCTGCTGTGGGTGTGCAGGGCCGGAGCCGGGGGAAGAGTGGGGGCACTGCCAGGCCTCCTGGGGCGGAAGCTGGGAGTTGAGGTGGGTTTGGCAGGGCAGCAACGGCCCCCTACCTGCTTCCCCTATGGGGGCACCTCATATCTGCTCTCCACCCAAGAGCCACGCGGTGTGATCTGTTCAAAAGTGCAAATCTGGTCGTGGTCTCCTTGTTGCAAATGCTCAGGCTTCACGACTCTCAGGTGACAGACGGAGCTCCCTGTTTCTGGCCCTGCCCACATCTCCAGGAGACCCCAGGACCTCTGGGCCCCTTGTGCCCCCCGCTAGTGCCTTGGCCTTCCCAAGGGGCCCCATGCACTCTGCATCTCAGGGCCTTTGCACATGCCGTTTGGATTGACTGGAACTGGACTCCCTCCCCTCTGTGGCTGTTTAATTCCTGCCCGTGCCAGACGTAAGCCATTCTTCACCCTTCTGCTCTGCGGGCCAATCCTGCCAACAACATTCCTCAGGTCCCCCGGCCTCTGCCTTCCCCTGGGTTCAGCCAGTGGAGGCACTGGAGGGACACCCAAGTGTGAGAGGAGGGAAAAGCCGGGGCATTCGTCCTCCCTCTTCCTCTCCCCCTCTCCATCCCCCCCCCCCCCCCCCCCCCCCCGCTTCAGGCAGTGTCTCTAGAAATGGCTCTGCTTGCTCTGTGGCTCCCCTGGCAGCCCCAGAAACTGGGTCCTCTGTGTCCATCCAGCCCGGGGCTGGGGGACAACAGCTTCCTGCAGTTCCTAATCTCCTCTATTTGCTCTTTCAACTATGTTACCGCTTTTGTAACCAAGCCCCTTTATTTAATTCCCTCTCTGGAGCCACCTGATGCAGGGGCTCCTTCCTGGCTACCATGAGCTCATCCTGTGGTTCCTGCATGAGGATCCAGGTCCCACGGGGCCCTCCCTGGCCCCCCAGGCCTGGCGCAGGAAATTCTGGGATATGCCGGGTGATTTCTTTTCCTTCTGGGCACTCGGTGCTGTTCGCAATTATGAATTCATGAGTGTGGTTATTCAATTAACATCTCTCTCCTCCCAAATTTGCAAGTTCCGTGAGGGTGAGGGCCAGACATCTGTCTCTGCTCCCCACTGTATCTCCAGCACCAGAACCTGGTCTCGTGACCGGCACCTAGGCACAGGCAGCAGACATTTGCTGAATGAACAAACGAACAAGGAGAGGTGTGAGGAACTCATTCAGTCAGAACCACTTACTCTAGGGGGACTCACTGGGTGCCTGGATGGATGGATGGATACATGGATGGATGGATACATGGATGGATGGATACATGGATGGATGGATACGTGGATAGACGGATGGCAGGAGAGAGGAAGAAAGGATGGGTGGATAAGTACATGAGTGGGAGGGAAGAAGGATTTACTCCTGGAAAAAAGGCAGGCAGGGAGGGGAGACAGACAGGCTGAATTAAGACAAAAGACACAACCGTTCTTTTGAGAAGCAGCAGAGGGGCGGGAAATGCAGCACTCACATGGGAACCTTGTGCTGAGTTCCTGAAAGATGCAGGAAGGTCAGGCTCTGAGAAGGGAGCGGGCTGGGAAAGTAGTTTCTGAATGGAGCAGCAACTCCCTCGTGGTCACCAATATTAATGACTTTGGGTTGCAGAGCCCGCTTTCTGCCATGGCTTTGAGGCCAACAGGGCATGCCCGGTAGGGTAGCTCTTGGGCTGCCCTGGAGACACATAGCTCCTGAGTTGGCAGCTCAGGCTGACATGCCCCTGGCAGCAGGGACAGAGGCAACACTGAGCCCCCGAACACATGTCCAGTAGGAGTTGGACAGCATTTCCCTTCACTCCCGTCCCTGGGACCCAGACAAGCTCAAACTTGACGGGCCCCAGAATCGCCCTGAGGCCGGGCAAGCTGCTGCCCGCGGCACTCCCGGGATCTGGGCCCCGAGGCTGGTGGGAGGCCTGGAAACCTGCACTGTTTTGATGACCATCCAGGGATTCTGATGCAGGCGGTTCACGAACCACAGCTTGAAAAACACTGACACTGGTGCCATCTCAAATCGTATCAGGAAAGCTCGGGGTGGGAGGCAGGGAGGCAGCGTGTGCTTGACCTTGGCCGCCAGGGATCCGGGTTCCATCCTGACCCGTCCCGGGGGACCCCCCGAGCCTCCGCATCTCCATCTGCCGACCGCATACAACGCCAGTGTTCTCCCTCTCCCTGTCGGCACAAGCATTACGCACGACACACCTGCAGAGAGAGTTACGTCCAGCGAACGTAAGCGCGGAACGCATCCACTCAGGAAAAATCTAGTTCCTCTCCGCGCCGCAAAGGAATTCCACAATTCAGAATGCTGTGCGTTTTAGAAACATAAAATGCTACCCAGGCCCAACGTTACCTTATACCTCAGTGGGGTCGGGGGCAGCCCCCTTAACCAAACCCACCGATATTTCTGTACCAAAATATATGAATCTTCATGCTAAGGGGGAGCAACGGAGGCTATAAATAGCCTCGTGTCAGTTCAAGGCAGATTTCTGCAGCCAAGTGAGTTACAGACAAACTTGGCTTTTCCAGCCTTTGATTTTGCAACTGCAAATAAGGCATGGATCCCTGTACAAAGATGCGGCCATCCAGAATGATGCTATGAAAAAAAAATCACACACTGGCCACCTCAGTATGGGCTGAGAAGGAAATTCACACCACATTGTGAGCGTAAAAGAAGAATTTTTAAAAAGTTATTCGGGTGTTCATGGAAAAGAGACCAGAGCAGTAGGTATGCCTGACACCTAGGGCGACAGATGGTGGGGTTTTTTGCTTTTTGCTCATGGGTACTTTCAAAAGTTTCTACCTTGAACCATGAGTATATATTGCTTTGTGATTTTTGTTTGTTTGTTTAATAACAGGAATTTCGAAATCTTTGCAAAGATTTGGTGAAATGACCCCTTCGGGGGGCAGCAGTGGGCCAAGGGAGTTGGAGACTTAGGGGCGGCATGGCCATGGCTCGTCTCGGGGTCTTCTCGGAGGGTGGATAAAGCCCCTTGCCCGTCTGCTCAGGGCCTCCCCGCCCCCAGCCGGAGAACCAGGCTCTAAAGGGAACCAGCCTCAGTGGTTCCCCTCTCTGTGAGACTCCCAGGCCCAGAGCCCCACCGTGGATGCCCCGGGGGCCCCGCACGGAGCAGGGAAGGTGGGTGAGAGGCAAAGGCAGGTGGAGGGAGGGAGGGACATGGGCGGCAGAGGGGCCGCTGGGCGGGAGCCGCTGATTCAGAGCCACCCCTCAACAGGTGGCCTGCCATCTGCTCCGGCTCCCCGCCCAGGCCACGTGTCAGGCTCTCTTGAGTTTAACTTTGGCTGCGCACGCGGCCTGAGTTCATACAGCCAGAAAAAGAACTCACGGAGAGCTGGCCAGGCCGAGGACAGAGCGTGGGTCACTTGTCGCCTGCGAGCAAGGCTAAAAATGACCAGGGACCTTGGAAAGTCCCTGTGCTCAGGCCCTGCCCTGCATTTCTATTCACTGGGTTCCTGGAGTTTGGCCTAAAAGCTCTTGAGAGAGCCCATCCTTTGCTTGACAAATATCGAAATGCAGGCCCAGAGACGTGAAGGAGGTGGCCTGGGGTCACTCAGCTTGACGTCCATCGAGTCACTCATTGATTCCCTAACTGTTTATAGCACGGGCTCCCTCCCGGCCAGCTGCAGAGATAAGGCCTTGGGGAGTCTGTAAACCCAGCAAGGAGATGCCAAAACTTAAAAATGCAAGAGCTTCCCAGCTCTGCAGCTGACAGCCTGCGAGAATTCTTAAAGCTCCCCGAGCCTCAACTTCCTCATCTGTGAAATGGGAGTAGTAACAACAGCGCCGAACTCCTAGAGCCGAGGCTTGAATCCTTTTCTTCGACCTGAGCCTCACACACTTTTATTCTCACAATGACCTTGTGTGGTCAGTACCACCAGCCTTTTGCAGATGAGGGAAGGGACGTGTCAAGTCATCTGCCACCACGCCCAGGGCAGGCCCGGACTTGGGCCAGGTCACCCGGATCCCCAGCTGCACCCCCGCGCTGGTCCTCCTAGGCCCCCCTCCTTCCTCCTCCCTGAATCCGCCTCCACCCTGAAAGGGAACATGTTGAAACCTGCCCCCAGGGCGGGGCCCAGCTGTCACCCTCCCAACAGCTGGGACTCTGGTGTGTGGTGACCACTGCCAGCCTGCAGGCTGAGGCTGAGGAGACACAGCTTCTGACCCCTTGGGGGCGGGGAAGGGGGCCCTGGGGCCAGACAGGAGCCACCGTTACAGCGTGTTCTTCCCTGCGCTAGCCTCTGCTCCCTAACAGGCCCCTTCCTCCGGGCAGCCAGCCCTGCCTGATGCCTTGCCTCCCCTTAGAACCGCAGGGCACGCAGGCCAGGAGTGCTTGCATGGGGGGCAGGAGGCAGGTCCCTCCCCACGGTGCTCAGGGCCCCAGAGTTGATCCTACAGGCGTGAAGAAGAAAGCCAGCCAGCTGCAGGGGGCGGGCAGTGGGCGGTCCTGTCCCCGGAAAGGCCTGCCTGCCAGGCCCTGGCCTCCCTGGGCTGCAGGCCTCTTCCCGCCGGCCCAGAGGCGCCAGAGCCGGCCTGGGAAGGAGCCGCGCCAGGTCAGGGAGGGCCTGTCCCCTCCCTCAAGTCTCCGCCCTGAGAAGGGTTTTCTTGCCACTGGAGCCAGAAGCAGGAGAGGACACGGTGATTCTGACCATGCAGAGATGGAAACACCAGAGAGAAAAGACAGAAACAGAGAGAAACAGAGGGAGGGAGAAACAGACTCAGAGACAGAGACACAGAGAGGCAGAGAGAGGTGGAGGTACAGAGACAGAGAGTCAGAAAGAGACAGAGAGTCAGGGAGAGAGAGACAAAGTCAGAGACAGAAACAGAGAGGGAGACACAGCGATACATAGACAGTCAGAGAAAGAGAGACAGAGTCAGAGAGAGAGCCATACACAAAGAGACAGAGACAGAAACAGGGAGAGACAGAGTTATAAACACAAAGAGAGACAGAGACACCGAGATACAGAGACAGAGAGACACACATACCAAGACAGATACAGAGACAGAGGGAGACAGAGACACAGAGAGCGACACACACACACACCGACACAAGACCACATGTGTGGAGAAACACAAAATCGGAGTCAGAGATAGAGACAGAAACAGAGACAGAGAGACAGAGACCCGCCCCCACCCCAGCCGGAGCAGGCCCTCTCCAGCCCGCTGCCGTCATCACCCCCGAATCAGCCGCTTCCTGGGGGAGCAGCTGGAGTGCAGTCTGGGGCCATCCTTCAGCCTCAGAAGCTGACAGTGTCCTACACCCTGACCCAGCCTTGCTCGGGGCCGCGCACCGGGACCAGCCCCCTGCAGGCCCACGTTTGAGTGCCGGGTCTGCCCCCAACCCGCCTCGAGACACGGGTCCAGGGACGGCACCTCTCTGAGCCTCAGTTCCCTCACCTGCAGGGTACAGAGAGGGTGGCTCCAGGGTCTGAAGGAGACCTGGCCTCCGGCCCCAGGGAGCGGGTAATGAGACCCGCGGCCCTAGGCTTGGGCCCCAAGCGGAGTTGTCTCAGAACTGGGCCCCGCCTCCATTCAGGGGGAGTCAGGGCAACCCGGTGGGGAGGCCACAGACCTCAGTCAGCCCGCTGCCAGGCTTTCCAGCGGGTCTACTGTGTGCCGTGCACCGGCGGGCTCAAAGGTGCTGCAAACTCAGGGAGCACGCGAGTCAAGGGACCCAGGCTGTGTGGTCCAGAGAACAGGGGCTGGGGCACAGAGGTCGAGGAGAGCAGTGGGCACGTGAGGCCGGGACACACAGCTTCTTTTCTCAAACTGCCTGGCTGGAGGCACAATTCACATAGTGAAATGCATCCATTTAAGTAAGTGCGGCATATATATATACCTGACCGGCCACCACCCAGACCAAAATGACCAACATTTCCATCGCCCCAAAAATCTTCCCTCCTGCCCCTCCCCAGGCGACCCTCCACCCCACCCCTTGAAAACAGCTGATGTGTTCGCTGTGGCAGTAGAGCTGCCTTTTCTAGAATGTTCTAGACTTTTCTAGAATTTCACAGGAACAGAGTCACACAGTGTGCCTGGCAGCTCTCAGCAGGTTTTTGAGGGCCTTCCAAGCAGCGTGCAGGGATCACTCCTCCCTTTCTGCTGATACGTGGTGTTCCATTGTACAAAGACACCAGCTTGTGTGTCCGTCCCCTGTTGATGGACATGTGGGTGGTTTCCAGTGTGGGGTTACCATGAGCAAGCTGCTGTGGGTGTCCGTGCAGCTCCTGGTGTGCATGTGGGTTCTTCTTCCTCTTGGATACACTCTTTGCTGGGTCATAGTCAGGTGCTGACCTTGAGCCAGTAGCTGGTTTGGCCCCGCTTCCCTTGTCTTTAAAATGGAGATTTTAAAAAGTGGAAATAACCCATATGTCCATCAACAGATGACTGAATAAATAAAATGGGGTCCATCCACACAGTGGAGGATTATTCAAGCGTAGAAAAAGTGAGTTGCTTCCCTGGTGGCGCAGTGGTTAGGAATCCGCCTGCCAATGCAGGGGACACGGGTTCGAGCCCTGGTCCAGGAAGATCCCACATGCTGCGGAGCAACTAAGCCCGTGCGCCACAACTACTGAGCCCGCACGCCTAGAGCCCGTGCTCCACGAGAGAAGCCACCGCAATGAGAAGCCCGCGCACCGCAACGAAGAGTAGCCCCCGCTCGTCGCAACTACAGAAAGCCCGCGCGCAGCGACGATGACCCAACGCGGCCAAAAATGAATTAAAATAAAATAAATAAATTTAAAAAAAAAAAGGAATGAGGTCCTGGCACAGGCTACCACGTGGATGAAAACGCCATGCAGAGGAAAAGAAGCCAGACACAGATGAAACCGAGCAGGGCCCTGTGTGGCTCCGGGGCACAGAAGCCTTTCTGTGGCCCCCATTTCTTGTTTGTAGGAAACAGCCTCCAGCCTCCATGACTTTCTCTGAGTCCCAGAGGACACATTCGAAGAATGGCTGGTCAGGGAAGGGAGGGGGTGCAGAGACAAGGGAGGAGCAGCCCTGGGGCAGGGTCCTGGTTCCCCCTCAAGGGATACACATCCCAGGATCTTTGAACTCTTCTGCAGAACTCAAACCCCCCAACAGATGGAAGAGGTCAGCACTCTTCATTCCAGAGGTCACAGTTTGATAACTTCAAGAAGCTCATCAGGAAACCACCTGAGGCCCTGCACGCACCCCGATCCTTATCGGCAACCCTGCCCTTGAACCACTGCTACACAACTCCTCGCCAAATCCCACCCCGGGTTTGAGACACACAGTGTTCGAGGCGTGAGCCCTGCTGTGTCCCGCTTTGCCTGGCAAAGCGATAAAGGTTTTGTTTTGTACTTCACCCAAAACTCTGATTCGGCACTGGTGCACAGAGGGCGAATTTTTGGCATCGCAAAGGGCCACAAAATGTAGGGTTACATTTATATGAGATGTCCAGAACGAGTAACTCCAGGGACACAAAGGAGATTAATGGTTGCTTAGGGCTGGGGAGGGGGAATCAGGAGTGATAGCTAATGGGCAAGGATCTCCTTTTGGGGGTAATGAAAATGTTCCAAGATTAGGTAGAGGCGAGGGTTGCACCACCTTGTGAAGGTACTAAATACCACTGAATTATACACTCCAACACAGTTAAATTGGTGAATTTTATGGGATGCGAATTCTGCCTCAATTTTTAAACGTTGGGTTTAATCTGATAATAATTGCGCATCTTTGTTAGATGTCTATGCAGGGTGATGAGATGATACACAGCAGCACTTAGCACGGGGCTGGAACACGGCCGGGCTCAGAGTAGGTGCTCAACACACGTTCGTCAGTCTCCCCAGTCCCTCAGGCAAAGCCCTGGCAGGAAAAAATGATAATGAGCATGGTTGCAGCTATTCTGTCCTTCACGTGCATTGTCTCCAAGAAGTCTTTAAAACGATCCCACCAGACGGGAATCCTTTAACATTTATTATTAATCTCCCCATGTTTACAGAGAAGGAAATCGAGAGAGGTTAAGGAACCCGCCCAAGGTCAGCCACCAGCCCGGGCCGGCCGACATCCGAGCCCACGGGGCCAGGTGAGCACACGGCATGGTCAGCCAGCCCCGTGCCCCAGGACGTATGTCATGGGGTCTGGATGCGGGGGCAGATGTGCCCTTGGCCACCTTTGCAGAGTGAGGGCTTCTCCCCGACTCTCAGGCTGGATTTTAACAGATCTGAGGGGAAGGGAGGCCAGCTGTATCCCTGTGAACCTGCCCTGAGAGCCTGGGCTCTATATCTTGGCCTCGCTGACCCCTCCCCCTGGCCATCACACCACTTCCTGCCTGATTGTGGGACAGTCTCTCCTAGAGGCCTCCCCTACCCTTCTCCCCACCCCAGCCCGCAAACCATCTGTGGCCCCCTAGTGCCCCAGAGAGGCAGTTTGGAAATTGGCAAAAAGGAAGGACTCTGTAGCCAGGGTATGCGGGTTCATATCATGGCTCCACCACAGACAAATGGAGTGACATCACCAAGTCCCTCCACCTTGCCGTGCCTCACTTTCTCCACCTGTAAAATGGAGCAGGGATGGCGCCTCCTACACCAAGTCATGGGCAGAGTCCATGTGCTGACACCACATGGAGAGTGTCTGGAGCAGTGCCAGCTGGTCATTCTGAGTATTACAAACATTGGGGAGAGAAGCAGTCCATCTTCTTCGTCTGGCCGAGGCCGTGGTGTCCTGGGTCCACCCCGGCCAACATGCACAGCCCCCATCTCGCTGTTCCCATCCGGCCCCGAGCACGGCTGTCCCCATCACTACAACGTCACCTCCCGCCTTCTGCTCCGTGCTCTGCACAGCGCAGTGGGGACCACCAAGTTGTGTCAAGGGGACAGGCACAGTGGACGCTCACAAAGACCTTGCCAGGGCCCCGGGCAGGGCCCCTTTGAAGGGCATCCCGTGTGCAGACCCATTTCATCATCATCACAACCCTACAAGGTCGGTACTGTTCTATTCCCAGTTGACAGATGGGGAAACCAAGGCACAAAGAGGTCAAGGGTCACCCAGCTGGCACAAGAAGAGGCGGGACTCAAACCCAGGCATCCCGGCTCAATGGGGCCTGTGGTCTTAACCACCAGGCTACGCGGCCTCTCTGCAGCCTCAACATAGGCCTGGCACACAGCAGGTGCTCTGTCAACGCAAACGTCCCTCAAGTATGAGTCATGGCTTGTGCGGGTACACAGGTGCACGTGGCAGGAGTCGGGCCGGGGGCAACTCTGGGTGGCTGGTGAGTGTCCCTCGGGGGCCACCCTGCACGGGCTCCAGGGGTCCCGAGCGGAAGGGCGGCACCCTCTCCACTCACCAGCTCTCGCTGTAGCCACCATCCTGCACTTGATCTCCGGCAGTGTCACCGTCCTGCACGTCGTCTCCTGGTGGTTCAGGGCTTTGGTGGCCCTGGTGTGTGGCTCCCGCCAGGAGCACCCGCCCGGCCACACCCTGGGGCTGTCCCCGGGCAGTGACCTCTGGGTCACTGCCCAGGTCTCTCCGTCCCCAGAGCAGGGCCAGGCCGGTTCACAGCCATCCCGGGCCATTCATCAGATGAAGGGACCTTGACAGTGAGAGGGCACCTCTGGCAGAGCAGGGCCTCAGCTGAGCCGCAGGCCTCTGCCCACCCCAAACCCATCCCTGGGCAGAGCTCAGCGGCCCGCACTTCTCCCCTCTGAGGCCCCCTCCCCTGCACGGGACCCCGGTCCCTGCACTGATTCCCCCTACCTCCCTTGTTCATTCGTTCTTTACACACCCACTAGGCACCTGCTGTGTCACAATGAGGCCCCCGGTGTCTTTGTTGCCATCAGAGTTCTTTCTGGGACATCCTTTACTTTCTCAGCTTATGAGATAGTCCTGGGACGGATCGTTTCAACCCCGGTGCGGCCTGGTAAGCACACATGCCCGTGGCACCGTCTCCCCGGGCCCGGTGCAGGATGCCCGCGTGGTCAGCTGCCACTGCAGGTAAATCATCTCCTGTGTGCCAGGCACTGTGTCACGCAATTTTTTTTTTAAATCTCATTAATATATTTTTAAAATTAATTAATTAATTTTATTTATTTCTTTATTTTTGGCCGTGTTGGGTCTTCGTTGCCGCGCGCGGGCTTTCTCTGGTTGCGGCGAGCGGGGGCTCCTCTTCGCTGCGGTGCGCGGGCTTCTCGTGGCGGTGGCTTCTCTTGTTGCGGAGCGCGGGCTCTAGGCGCGCGGGCTTCCGTAGTTGGGGTTCGTGGGCTCTAGAGCACAGGCTCAGTAGTTGTGGCGCACGGTTTCACTGCTCCGCGGCATGTGGGAAATTCCCGGACCAGGGCTTGAACCCGTGTCCCCTGCATTGGCAGGCGGATTCTTAACCCCTGTGCAACCAGGGAAGCCCTGTGTCACACAATTTATAAATGCTTCTCATACCCCCCCACCCTTCACCTGCAGAGAGTGAAGCTCAGAGAGGTAGAGTGACCTGTCCCAGGTCACACAGCTTGGCTGGCAACTTGATTTTGGCCCAGGGAGACCCGTACCAGACTTCTGACTTGCAGAACACTAACCTAATAAATCTGTCATGTTTTAAGCCAACATGTTTGTGGTCATTTGTAACAGCGGCCACAGGAAACTCCTACAACACCCTGGACGTCCCCTATCGTTGTCAGGGTCCCAGCCACGTCTATCCTCCCTTTCCCACCCCGACCCGGCCCACGCGGGCCTCGCCTGTCTCTGCTCCGGGCTGCTGCACCCTCATCTCTGCGTCTGCTCACTTTCTTCCCAGGCCTGCCATTGTTAGTCACTTATCACGCCTCTGCATCTCACCTAGCGTCTAATTGGAATTTCCTCAAAGGCAGGAAACCTGATTTAGGCGTCTTTGTCTGTCCCATGGCACCCAGCGTGGTGTGGGCTCAGCCAGAGCACACGTGGCCTAACCATGTTTGCAGGGCCAGGGGTCTGCCCTCCCCCGCCTCGCTGCACTCCAGGCAGGCAGCCCAGTTCAGCCCGTCGGCTGAGCCTTTGTCCAAGCAGCCGCTGACTGTCTGTCCCCTCTCGATGCAAAGCTGTCTGTTCTCAGGGCTCAGCAAGGTGTGAGAATGCCACCTCTTCCGAGAAGTGCTCCCTGATTTCCTATCAGAGATCTCCCACGTGGCATGCCTTGCAACTGAAAATCGTTTCATTTACTGCTTAGATTTTTTTCCTAGAATCTTCTTGAGGGCAGCACGGTGCCTACACTGAGGAGGGGGATGCACAGAGCCCTCACAGACAGTGAAAACAGACGTCCCTGCTTCCAGCCCAGGCCCTCCTGACCAGCTGGATGCCCTCTGGTGAGCCGCAACCCCTCCCTGAGTCTGGGTGTTTCACCTGTAATGTGACAAGAACAGCATTTGCCTCCCAGGATGGCGATGGCCGAACGAGACGCCCAGGGTGGGGGCCCAGCACAGGCTAGCACATAGTAAGTGCTCAGCTAACGTCAGCTCTCATTTCCCTCCACTGTCCCATGGTGACCCGTGACCCACAGGCCGGGGAGGTGGTTAACTTCCCTGGCAATGGAAATCACGGCCCGCAGAAGCCCCGTCCTCCTCCCAGCCTGACCAAGGGCGAGGGGAGACCCCCAGCTGTGCGGTGTCACCTCTGCGGGGAGGGCCACTTTCTAGGTGAAGCCACCTAACTCAGGATCACGCAGCCAGACTTCCAGCCGGCTCTGTCGGGTTTCCCCCATGGCATTTCACTGTGGTCTGCGGGAAGGCAGGAGGGTTCAGAAGCATTCTGTAGGTGGAGAGAAACAACCGCACCTGTGCTCAGCTCCCCAGTCTCCCGGGAGCAGCTCATGTCAGTTTCCCGGTCGGGCTGGGTGCGGATGGGCACAGCGGGGACAAGGTGTTCTTAGGTGGGGGGACGGAGGGACCAAAGAGACTTGAGGTCTCCGAGGACGAATCCTCCAGCCACCCTGGGGCAGAAATCAGGTCCTTGACACCCAGCCCAGCCCAGGCCTCACCCCAACCCCCAGGCCAGCTTCTCACGGGAACAGTCAGAGGCTGGATCCAGGCCGCAGGGACACACACTGGCCTCGGAAGTTTGGTGGCAGGAAACGCAGCGTGGCCTCGACTGGGTGTGGAGGCTGCAGTGAGCCAGGCTGTACCGCGGGCACCGTGGCCTCGAGCCATAGATCTCGCCTCCCAGGAGGTGGCAGGTTAGGGTGCAGGTGGGAGTCCCCTCACCCCGGCCCGGCAGGGCACAGGGTGTCCTCCCACCCCCACTGTCTTCCCTGGACCCCGACACCCATTTACTGAGCCCCTTCTGTCTGGTCAGCGCTGGGTGGACACCGCGCACGAAAAAAATTCCGTTGTGGCCAGTGTGTGTCCCCGCCTCGGCCAAGAGCCAGTTGGAGGCCGCGAGTGACAAGATCTGGCCATCTCGGGGGAGGGTGGGGGAGGGGAGTCAAGGGTGACCTTTCACATCTCACCCCTCCACGCCCTCAGAGCAGCGGGTCGTGCCCCGTGCCTGTGGGAGGTGGGCGTGGGGCTGAGGACGGGGACACAGCCCCCAGTAAGGTACCCGACAACCCAGATGTCATTTCTGCTGAATGCAAAGAGCCGGGGAGCCCATGACGGCCAGCCGGGGTCAGGAGCTGACAGCCCATTCCTACTGTGGTCACTGCAGAGGATGCCGGGAGGTGACCCACGCCCGGAGCCAGGAGGCTGGTGGACGGGGCTCCGGAGGCCCCCTTGGCCCCATAAGCAGAGAGCAGCCACTTCCTGTAAGGCCCTCTCCCCAAAGTCCCATAGCAAACATCCCTCCTGGGTCTGACCCTGGCCAGGCAGCCCAGGGCTCTCTGGGGAGGGTTTTCACAAAGACTCATCCAGCCCCTGGGCCGCTACAGGAAATCCTGGAGGCCAGCATTACAATGCATTGCTTCCGGCCACCGAGGGGTCCCCGGGCACAGGAAAGAGGTGCTGGTAGCCCTGGTGCTTTCCAAAGGGACGGGGCCAGGTAGCCCCCGGGAATGCCACGGCCCTGCTTGGGGAGGGGGTGGGGAATAGAAAGGCTGCCCCGGGGGAGGGTGACAGGCATTTAAGCCTGTGAGGGACAGCCTTCCTCACGCCCCCTTTCTCATGCTTCTCCTCTGCTCACACAACTTCTGTGGCTCCCCACCGCCTACGGGATCAAGGCTACACACCGAAGCTCGGCATTCAAGGCTCCCTCGGGCCTGTCCACCAATGGGAGCTTCCTCCCCATCCAGGCTCTGCTCTGACTCCAAACGTCCCAGGCCTGAGTGAGGCCTCCGTCTGGGAGACTGTCATTCCTCGCACTGTCTCAGCTCCACTGAGTGCTCAGCCCACTTTATTTAGTGCTAATCAGGATCGACTCTGACAGCTCCTCCAACTCTAACCTCCTGGGTCCTGGACGCTGCCCCAGACTCTGCCTCACCTGCTCCCAAGGAAGATGAGCCCGGCGTGGGCAAGACAGCCGGCCCTGCCTGATGCTGGTCCTGCCTCCGCTGTCCTCCGGTACCCCGTGGCTGAGATGGGAACACCACCTCCCCAAGGGTGGCCCTGTGGCTGGTACCAAAGCCCAGTGCCTGGCGGGTCAGAAGGGATCAATACATGTTAGCCATTGTCACTGTGGTCAGCAGAATAATGGCTCCGAAGATGTCCACGCCCTCATCCCCCAAACCCGCGAATATACGACCTTAACATAGAAAGATGTAATCAGAGTGGGATCTTGAGATGGGAGATGACCCTGGGTTCTCCAGGGGCCCAAGGTCATCACAAGGGTCCTTATAAGAGGGAGGCGGGGGGGTCAGAGTCAGAGAAGGAGATGTGACAACAGAAGCAGAGTCAGAGAGAGAGAGAGAGAGAGATTGTAAGATGACATTGCTGGCTGCCAAGACAGAGGAAGAAGCCATGAGCCAAGGAATGGGGGCGGCTCTAGAAAGCTGGAAAGGCAGAGAAAGCACCTCCTCTAGAGCCTCCAGGACGAATGCAGCCCCGCCCGCACCTTCACATTAGGGGTCTGCCCTCCGGAACTGCAAGCTGAATAAACCTGTGTTGTCTCAAGCCACTATATTTGTGGGAATTTGTGACAGCAGCCATAGGAAACTAACACAGTCATAATCCCCACTGAAGACCTCATTAGTCCTCAGGGCAGTCCTGTGAGGAGGCTCAAGTGGTTGGCTCCACAGCCGGTGGTCTCTCTGTGCTGCCTGCGCCCCTCCCCCAGTTCCTGAACTTATACTGATAAGCTTGTTTGCATTTCATTTCATGCCGTCGCCTCTTCTGTGGTATCGACAACTTGCCATTTAGCCACATTCAACTTCCTCCCTGGCACAGCCCTGCTGGCAGCTAAGCTGGCAACTCCTTGAGGGAGGGATGTGTCCTCCCTGGAAAGTGCCAGGGAGTGGGAGTGGGCCCGACAAACGGGTGCTTCACCGGCCAAGTGGAGATGACTGCATGCAGTCTCACGACTGTCCTTAGCCCACTTCCCTTTAAAATTACCTGGGAGTTTAAAAACAACAGTTTCCAAGGCTTCACCCGGAATGTATCCAATCAGAATTTCTGGGGAGTGGGGCCGTGGTAAGAGTACCTTTTAAGGTCGCCAAGAGCGTCCTGTGTGCTGGCAGGGCTGAGAACCCCTGCCTCCTGGGGCTGGTGCAAGGCTTAAAAGAAGTAACATGAGCTCATCACGGCAGCTAATATTTATTGAGCATCTACTATACACAATGACGTCCTTCACCTGCATTTGCTTATTTCATCCTCACAGCAACCCCAGGAGGTAGGTGCGGTCATCACCCATATTGAACATCTGAGATGGATGATGCAAAGAGAGGTCCAATAACTTGCCCGACGTCCCACAGCTAGTAAGCAGTGGGGGCCGGGCTTCAATCCAGGCCCTTCAGCACTTCAGTCCACACCCTTAACCAGAGGTAGCCCCGTGCGGTGTGGGGATAGGAGAAGGAAGGTTTTATCATTGATACTGTTTAGAATAAAAGGCCGCTCAAAAACTGACAAGCTTATCCTAAATGTCACGTGAAAATGCAAAATTCATCTGGAAAATTCCAAAACAATCTTGAAAAAGAAGAACAAAGTTGGAGGACTGACACTTTCCTGATTTCAAAGCTTTCTACAAACCTATAGTCCTCAAGACCACGGTTTTGGCATGAGGTCAGACACAGAGATCAACGGAAGAGAACAGGGAGTTCAGAAATAAACCCTCACATTTATTGTCCACTGATGTTCGACAAGAGTGCCAAGATCTCTCAACGGGGGAATACTGTCTTTTCAACAAATGGGGCTTGACGTCCACATGCAAAAGAACGAAGTTGGACCCTTACCTCACACCGTATACTTAAAATGAATCCAAGGACTATACGTAAGAGCTAAAACTATAAAACTCTTCGAAGAAAACATAGGGGAAAATCTTCATAACCTTGGACTAGGTAGTGGTTCTTAGAAACGACACCAAAAGGACAAGCAACAAAAACAACAGGGAAATTGGACTTCATCAAAATTAAAACCTTTTGCACTCCAAAGGAGACCATCCAGAAAGTGAAAAGACAACTCACAGAATGGAAGAAATTATGTGCAAATCACACACCTGAGAAGGGATCTGTATCCAGAATGTATAAAGAACGTTTACAGTTCAACAGTAAAAAGACACATAACCTAATTTTTAAACAGGCAAAGGATCTGAATAGACATTTCTCCAAAGAAGATGTACAAATGGCCAACAAGCACGTGAAGAGCTGCTCAGCATCATTAGTCATTAGGGGAATGTAAACCAAAACCACAGAGAGGTACCACCTCCCACCCCCGAGGACGGCTAGAATCAGAAAGAGAGGAAGAAGTGTTGGTAAGAATGTAGAGCAATTGGAGCCCTCACACGCTGCTGATGGGAATGTAAAACGGGGCAGCCGCTTCGGAAGACAGTTTGACAGCTCCTCAAAACGTGAAACATAGAGTCACCATAGGACCCGGCAATTCCACTCCCAGAGAGAATTGAAAACACCCATCCACACAAAAATCTCATCTACAGATGTTCAGAGCAGCGTTATTCCTAATAGCCCAAGGTGGAAACAGCCCAAATGTCCATCAGTGGGTGAACGGATCAATATATATAGTCTATCCATACACTGGAATATTATTCAGCCTTAAAAAAGAATGAAATACAACACAGATGAACCTTGACCACATGACAAAGGGTGAAAGAAGCCAGCCACAAAAGACCAGATAGGGTAGCATTCTATCTCCAGGAAATGTCCAGAAGAGGTAAATCACTTGAGACAGAAAGAAGATCAGTGCTGGGGCTTCCCTGGTGACGCAGTGGTTAAGAATCCGCCTGCCAATGCAGGGGACACGGGTTCGAGCCCTGGTCCGGGAAGATCCCACATGCCGCGAAGCAGCTAAGCCCGTGCGCCACAACTACTGAGCCTGCGCTCTAAGGGCTGTGAGCCACAACTACTGAAGCCCGCGCGCCTAGACCGTGTGCTCCGCAACAAGAGAAGCCACTGCCATGAGAAGCCCGCGCACCGCAATGAAGAGTAGCCCCCGCTCGCCGCAACTTGAGAAAGCCCGCGGGCAGCAACGAAGACCCAGTGCGGCCCAAAATAATTAAAATGAAATAAATTTATTTAAAAACAAAAAGAAAGAAAGAAAGATCAGTGGTAGCTTAGGGCTGGGGACTTGAGCAAAATGGGGGGTTTGTGGGAATGGAGTCTCATTTGGGGTTGATGAAAGTGTTCTGGAATTAGGTAGTCGTGATGGTTGCAGAATCTATGAACATACTAAAACCCATCAAATCGTACACTTTACAGGGGTCAGTTGGGTGGTATGTGGATTATAGCGATACGTCAGTGACGCGGTTACACGTTAAAAAGCAGGCGGACTGTTAGCTGCTTTGCTGTCAAGTTCTCTGCAGACCGCCCCCCACCCGCCCCATTGCGTGCACTGCTCCCATGACCCCGCTCTCAGTCGCTACATGCTGTCACCTGTGTGTGATGCCCGGCACACAGTAGGTGCTCACAGAGAGAGAACCGGCCTCCTCTCCCCGCTGCTCCTCCCCGGGCAGCACTCATGGCCCTGCCGTCCGCCCCACTGACGCCCCTGACACACACCCGTCATTCACACACGTGTCCTTTCACTCCGGTGACCTGTGGGGCCACCCAGATCCTTCCAAGGGGACACGTCCCAACCACTGGCAGTGCTGTCAGCCACACCCAAGGTCAGGCCCTTCCCAGGTGGCCTGGGCTCAGTGACCCCACGACGCTGGTGCATAAAGGCTCGGCCACCTCGGCCCAGCTGGGGACAGCTCCAAGGGCCACCCCAGCTCTGCAGCTCCTGGTGGGGCGGGCCGAGCTGCCCCCTCCCCCACGGTGCTGACCCAGGGCCTCCCCCCAAACGCTTGCACACTGGCTCCCTCCCAGAATGGGCCTCACGCTACTGTTGTCTATGGGTGGACAGCAGGGATGGTGCCCACCGTCCTGCAGGGCACAGGGCAGCCCCGCCAAAGAGGACGAGCCAGCCCTAACGTCCGCCTTCCTGAGCCTGAGAACTTGAGAAGCGCTGACAGTGCAGGGGGGTTAAACTTTCACATACATATGTGTTTACATATATATATGTTTACATATATAGAGATTCTACTTCGCAGTAGACTCCCAGGACTGTGGGAACCTCTCCAAGACAAACAACCCTGTTTCTTAAATAAATACACCTTAACGAAACAGGGAGGGAGGGGGAGAGACAGAGACAAAGAGATCGGGAGGAGGGAGAGGGAGACAGAGGCAGAGAGAAAGAAATGGAGGAGAAACCTATATATTAAATTAGGAGTTTGGGATTAACTACACACCCTACTACATATAAAACAGATAATCAACAAGGACTGCTGTATGGCACAGGGAACTCCACTCAGTATTCCGTAATAACCTATATGGGAAAAGAATCTGAAAGAGGATGGATATATGGTGTGTGTATAACCGAATCACTGCCGCACACCTGAAACTAACACAACATCGTCAGTCAACTGTACCCCGATGCAAAATTAAAGTCTTTTTAAAAAGAGTCTATATATTAACTCTTCACAATGTGGACCTTATTTGGATTCTGATGCAAACCCACCCCGGGGTCAGGCAGTGGGTGGTGAGGGGACAGTGTCAAGAGTGGAAATAAACAGTGCACATCTTTGCCCGCAAATGGCGAGTCTGAAGAGCGCTTGTTTTCCCCTGGAAAGGCCCACGAGGATGACAGGCCAACACTGAGTTAAATGGGCTCGTTAATGCTGACGTTATAGTTACGTGGTGACAGCGATGAGCCTCGTCAATCCTGGTGGGCCTAATCCCTGTCATCAGTGTTTCTCCTTCCATTCCATCCACTGCCCCAAACCCGGCCTTTTATGACCAGGGGGCCAGCCACATTCACAGGCCAGCCTCAACTGCTGCTCCGAAAGCCCCCCACAGGGAAGCACTTAACTGCTTTAAATATTTTCGTTTTTTTGTTTTTCCACTAGGTTATTATGCAACAGCTTTAATGGTCAAACATATTCTACACTTTCCTCTTTTAATTAAAAAAGATCCTGTTCCGAGTATACCCCGAAACAGAGCACGATGCCAACACCTGGATCTGGGCAATGCTCCTTCCAGAGGTCAGAGATGGGGCCAGGTGAGTAGGCAGGCCAACCCCAGGCCACCATAAAGCACCAGACCCAGGAGGAAACATTTAGCCATCAGAACTCCGGGACTCATAAAATGGAAATATCCCCCAAAGCCTAATCTCACCCCTCTGTCGACTCCTCTGTCACACGGCCGGACAAGAGCGGGGCTGGGACTTGAACTTGGATCTCCCTAACTCCTGAGCCCACCGCCACGTGTGCCACCTTCCACCTGAGGCCTGCTGGAGCTCAGCTGCTCGGTGGCTGCTTCTCATAGGAAGAAGCAGGAAGAAGCCACCGAGTTAGAACTGCCTCTTCTGGACCTGTCTCCCCTCCCCCAACACCAATGCCACCAGTAGCCACCCGGATGGCTCAAAACCACAAAACTGACGATGACACTGAGGCTTAAACCCTCCCGTGGCCCCAGGGCCCACAGAACAAAGTCTTCCACCCTCCATGACCTCAGGCCGGTCACAGCCCAGCCCTGCCTGGCTCCCCAGCCTCACCTCCTCACCTGAGAACACTGACCTGCTGGAGTCCTCAAACCTGCATGCTTCCTCTTGTCTCTAGCCCTTTGCACAGGGTGCCCCCACTGCCCGGAACAGCGCTCTCCTGCTGCCCCAACCCCCTTTCTCCTGGCGGTTACTCATCTTTCCATTTTCAGCTGAAATGTCTCCTCCTCCAGGAAGCCCTCCTGATTGTTCCAAGATGGGGCTGGATGCCCGTCATGAACTCCTGCAGCCCTCAGAGCTGCCTCTATATTTTATGTTTTTTACTCCATTTTGTAAGTGATCGTTAAATTGTTCCGCTCACTAACTAGGCCCTTACAGGGTGGGGACCCTCTGACTTCCCCAGGTTTACCCTGTTGTTCCCCACCTCCAGGGCACCATCACCTCTGCTCAAATGATTACAAGTGACTCCTCCCCGCTCTCTCCACTCTCTGCCTGCCCCCATGCTCTCCTCCACCTGGTAAGTGGTCTTCCCTTCCTAAAAGGTAAGCGAGATCACAATGTTCCCCTGCTTAAGCCCATGGAGTAACTTCCTGCCTGCTCTTAGAACAAAGCCCAAAGTCCTGGCCTCAGCTCTCAGTGGCCCAGTTATCAGGCCCCGTCCCCCCAACATCCTCTTGTCCCTCTCCCCTTCCTTCTCCCTCTGTTCAAGCCCTGCTGGCTTCCATTCAGATCCTAGAAGCCACCAAGGTGTTCCTGCCCCAGGGCCTTTGCATGTGCTGCTCCCACTGCCTGAAGCATTCCTCCCACTCCTCACAAGACGGGGCCCTCTCTTCCTGCCCAGCCCAGGTCGAAGGAGCCCCCGCTCTGAAGCAGGTCAACCAGGGACCTATGGGTTTCGGTGCCTCTATAGGCCCACCTTCCTAATTGTAATTATTTGCATTTACTTACTTGGTTTTGTCTTATGTCCAACATTTCACTAAAATGAAAGAGGCGGGGACATTCTGTCTTGCACACTCCTATCATGCAGATACCTGGCACGTGCCTTGACACCCGGGAGGACTTGGTCAATATTCATGAAACAAATGAATGAACAATAAAAGGGACACAGTGAACGTTCCTGGCCAAGCCTTGGGTCTGGTGAGGGCCTTAGCGACCCTTCAGGGCTTCTCTGAGCTTTGAGGAGACCAGGGACTAGCAGCCTCTGGCCCCTGCCCCCCTAAGGCCACCCAGCCTTAGTGAGGTTTTTCATTTGAGAAGAGTGGACACTTTCAAACAAAATAAACATGTCATAATAAATCTGAAAAACGGTGTAATGTTGGTGGGGGTCTGAGAGGTGGCTGTTGGAGGGAGCCACAGACAGACACACGGACGGATAGATGGATGGATGGATAGATGTATGGACACAGGGTCAGGTAAGCAAGGGGCTGCCTGATGCCCAGCAAGCCAGGCTGGTGGGTTTGTGGATGCAGCTGGAAGGGCTCCTTAGCACCTCGGTCTAGTTCACGGCTCTGCCGAGGTCTACGCAGCCCTTTCTGCACCTGTGTTCACCTCAGAAGCAAGCGTCTGCGACCCACGGACACCAGGAAATCTCTGGGCCTGCGGCTGGAGGCTGAAGGGTCATTTCTCTCCTTTAAAGGCTGGAGGGGAAGGGGGCACAGCACATGATGGAGAGGGGCAGGCAGGGGCACAGCCAGCTCCTCCCCTGACCCCGTTATCTTTAAGCAGAAAGACTAGGTTTGTCTAAAATAATGTTACTTGTTCAGGCTCTTGCTTCCTGCTGTTTCAAAGGTGGTTCTTAAAGATGTGCTCTTTGAGTGGGAAGATTGAAAAGGCATTTCAAGGGGAGGAGAGAGGAGGGGAAAGGAAGGAGAAAAGAAATAAAGAAAGAGAGGAAGGAAGGGAGGGAGGAAGGAAGAGAGAGAGGAAGAAAGAAAGAAAGAAAGGAAGGAAGGAAGGAAGGAAGGAAGAGAAAGAGGAAGAAAGAAAGAAAGGCTAAGGAAGAAAAGCAAAGGGGAAAAATAAGAAAAGAAAAAAAAGAAGGGGGAGAATTAACACCTCAACCCCTAATCAGAGAAGCCCCACCGCCCAGTCCCGAAGCCGCCCCAGGGGCCCCTTTCTGGACTTGGCAGGCCAGACTTGCTGGTGGGACCCCACCCTGGGCCCAGGCTGTCCCCTCCCTCCTGGACAAGGCTGGTTACACAACCCCTCTGTGGAATCGGCCCAGGAGGCCGGTCACATGCGGCAGCTTCGCGGGAGGGGCGGGGGAGGGAGGCGCTTCCCAGACCCAGGCTGTCGCCACGGCTCCCCACCCTGCCCCCATGAGCTTGGCCTGGGAGTCAGCTCTTCAGCCCACTGGCTCAGCCGGACTGATCCGAGAGTGTTCCCAGATGTGCGCTGAGGGTAATAAAAAGGCAAACGGTTCCTGTCAGCAGCAGGAAACTCCAGGAGGGCGACCCCCAGCAGCCAGCAGGGCAGATGTTCGCAACGTGTGCTCCGGCGGCAGGGGAGGGAGGCCTGAGGCACCAGGACAGCCGCACAGGGACTGCACAGGGGGTGTCACTGCACCCCTTCTCCTTGGACACGTGGCAGAAGGGGTTGGGGGTCTCCATGCATTCCCCTTGCTGGCCCCGCCTACCTAGCTCCATCCCACCCTGCTCCACCCCACCTTGGACTTAGCCTAAGTGTGGACATCTGGCGTTTGGGTTTCCCTCAAGAACTGCACAACTGCGTCCCTGACTTGGGGGAGTGGCTTCTCCCGCCCCAACCCTGAGGTTCTGGGGGCAGGTGCCAATCACAGTATTTCGCTCTTGTCCCTCTGCAACAGGGGAGAACATGTGAGCCAGTCTGGGCCAATCACTGTTTCCCATTCTCCTAGCCACTGTGATTGGTGCTAGGATGGGCATGTGACCTAACCAGGACCAATCAAAGCCCTTCCCTGAGACTTTTCTAGGAAGATGGCAGAGGTGGAGGTAAGTGTCACCCTGAGTGAGGACCTTGTGGGAGGTGGAGCTGGAAGGATGTTCAGGTCGCCTGAGCTGCTCCACGGACAAGGAAATGGGGTCCAGACTTGCAGGGAGAGGAGGTGAGCTGCATGAGCCACTGACCTTGAGCCCTAGAGCACCAGGAAATCGGAGTGACTGGAAGGGTCGGGGGTGCCGCAGCTCTGCAGCGTGGGGAGACCGTCCTGGACGGTACCCAGAGAGGTCTACTTCTGCCTTAAAATGCAGGCTGAGGCCAATTAAACCAAATGGGCGAGGTCAGGCCCTGGCCAAATGGCTGAGGTGACTTTGGGCAGGGGAGGGGTTTAATCTGGGCAGGCCTGATTGGCCAGATTGGGACAGGAAGTGGGGCCAAAGCGAGGCCAGGCCCTGGAGGAAATGGAGAATTCTTTCCCTCAGCCCTCAAACTGACCTTTTGGGATGGCCTGAGCCTTCTTCCTTTTTTTCCTAATGTGTATGAGCACTGAGGAGCCCGCTCATTTCATCTTGCTAGCTTATCTACTCCTCACAACCACCCACGAGGTAGGAACTATGTTTTGCTCACTTTCCAGATGAAGAGACTGAGGGTCAGGGTGGCAGTATATCCACCCAGGAACACAACTGTTAGCAAGTGTCAGCACTGAGGCTCTCCTGCCCACCCCGGGCCAGGGCTCTCTCCTCCACAGCACAGTGGCTCCCACTGACAGGGCTTCCCTGGGGATCTGGGGGGCAGACACGGTCCCCATGCCCCGGGGAGTCCCAAAGGAGGAGCCATGCCTTCTCTCTCATAATGCCCCCCCCCGGCCTTGTGGCTTGAGCGTGTTCCCTGCCTGCCTTCCCCTCTCTTGTCCCTCCAACCCCTCCCACTGTCCACCCCCTCTTCGCTCTGACAGCCAGGCTCTGAGGAGACATCGGTTCTCCAGGTGAAGGTGGTAACACACACACACACACACACACACACACACACACACACACACACCGGGATCTGTCCTGGAGAAACTTCAGAAGGAAGCAACACAACCGCTTCTGGTCTCCCCCATAAGAACACTGTTTGGGCAAAGTTCATCCAACTTCCTGGCCCATTTAGGGTGTTCTGTTGGATGTCACTGGAGCCAGGAGCTGGTGGGGGTGGGGCAAGGGGAACGTTCTCTCTGCTTCCAGCACAGTCCTGGTTATCTCCACCAGGGGTGAGAATCCCAGATGCAGCCTGGGTGCGCGGGCTGAAGTCCTGGGGTGTGCAGGGCAGGTAGGCAGAATGGTTAGACACTCCCAATTTGGAGGCAGACGTGCTTGGGCTCAAACCTTGACTGCCTCTGATAAACTTACTGTGACCCTGTCAAGTCCCTCAAGCTCTCAGAGCCTCAGTTTCCCCACCTGTGAAGTTGGGATAGTGACCCCAGCCTATCCAAGGACCGCCGCGCGAGGCCTGAGGGAGTGAGTGCAGAGGGCGTCCACACGGTCCCATCACACAGGTGAGCACGGCTGTCTCAAGACCCGCCCTCAGCGAGCGTGACACACGAGTCACCCCTCCTTGGGGGCTGAGGCCCCCAGCCCCGTGCCCCAGAGGGACAGCCCAGAAAGGCCGGGGCTGGTGGCAGGCAGAAACTGGAGCAGCAAGGCCAGCAGGGTGGGGGCCGGGAAGAGAAGGGGCGGCCACAGGAAAGCGTGGCCGGAACCCCCGGAGCCAGCAGCTGGAAGGAAGGAGTCGCCAGGTGGGCCCCACCCTCACCAGGCGGCGCTGGGCGGGCAGAAGGCCAGAGCACTTGGCAGGACTGGTCCAGCCTCCGGAGACCCCGGGATGTCCTTCGGGAATGAGGGCCAAGCATTGTCCCTGATTACAAGAGGCTCTGGCCGGCGGCTTTCACACGGCTCACTGTGTCCCGGGGCCTGTGGGAACTGGCTCTCTTCCCTTGGCTCAGTGGGGTTTCAGATTGTAGCCCCTCCATCTGCCACCACCCCTGAGCTCAGGGCCGTGTGGGATGCAGACAAGGGGGTGGGGAGAGGAGTGGACTTAGCTTTCATTCACACAATCATTCATTCAGGCTGCCTTAAGGAGCCCACTGCATGCCAGGCCCTGTGCTAGGACTCGGGAGAGAGTGATAAAAACTGGATCTAATCCCTACACCTCTATCCCTTCCTTTCTGATTCATCAAGTGCTCTTTGTCATTAGCAGTTAGAAGCTGGGATGGGGCCAAATCGCAAGCCAGCTAAGCCATGGGAGAAGCCTGACAGTACCCAGGCTCTGGAAAGACAGCCCCAGGTTCAAATCTGCTCACTCATCAGGGCTGCTGTGTTCGGTTGTTTAGGTCGTGCACTGCACAAGGTGCCATATCCAAGGGGATGCTGTTCACACTGTGAACATCTTTATCATTTAAAAACATTTTTGAATTTATTACAGCTTCGTTGATGTGAAAGGTGGGCTATGTGCGCATCATTTATGCCCATTTTCTGTCAGATGGCAGGAAAGGGACCCGCTGTAACAAAATTGGCCTAACACGATTGCCTGAATTATTCCTAATCGTTATGAAAAATGTGAATTCTCCATTATTTTATGTTCAACGCCTTTACATCTGGCATCCTGTTGTTAAACAGAGAATAGTACAACTTAGAATCATCTACTGGGGAAGAGATGGTTCTTTCTAAGGAGCCTGGGTCAGCCCGTTGGCCTCTCTGAGCCACGGTTTCCGCATCTGTCTTATGGACCTAATGGCCCGTCCCTTGCAGGGATGCGTGCTGAGGATGCAGGGAAGCCTGCGGTACACAGTATGTGCTCAGCCAGCGGGACTTGTGGTCATTCTCCGCCGACGTGCAGTCCTCATTTAAACTCTCTCTGCGAAGTGAAGGTACGTTGGTACCTCAGTTTACACCCCCCTCCCCCAAGAAGCAGAGGCAGCTCTCCCCAGGACCACCGTTGGGGGAGAGTGTTCTGCCTTTACAGAGAGTCCTATTCCTGCCCGGGCTGAAATGCTTGCCCCTGAGTTTCTCCAAATTTGGTCCTGCCCAGACTCCCGAACCTGTTTCCTGTCCCCCGCCCCCGCCGCCGCCCCTCCGTGCTGGCCGCCAGAGGGGCCGCCGCTGATGGGGGGCCCTCCCCAGAGCCCCCAGAAGCCGCCCAAAGAGGAAATCCTCTTCCTCCCCTTACAGGCTGGAAACTACAGAATGTTTCTTTTGGAAGTTTTTGGCTTTCGCACTGCAGAATGTTCTAGCCTCCTCAGCCACAGGTTCCCCTTCCCTGTTGGCCGCAGTCCTTCGGCCAAAGATGTGCTTGGACCTTACCTCCCCTTTCCCCACCCCCTTCGCCTATGTTTGTTGCAAGCCAAACAAAATATGCCAAGGAGCCCAGAAGAACCGACCGGAAATGACCCAAACACGCCTACGGCTGATCCTTTCCAAAACTAGAGAGGACGGGGTAGCAGGAACATGACAGCTGTGGCCCCCAACATGACACAGGGCGGGAGGACGGGGGAAATCTGAAGGGCCAGGTCGGATCCTGCCGCGGCCTTTGAAAAGAAAAATCCAGCTCTTTATTCCTTTGGCTCCCAACCCTCCCCTCCTGGCTGCAGAATAATTAAATATTCATGCATTTTCTCCTTTCCCCTAAGAAAGCGATAAGTCAGATTTCTGCACACACATAGAAAAAGTGCCCCAAGGCAAGGAGCCGGAGCCACATTTCAGTGGAAGACAAAGCCTCCACTTCAATTTACGAATGAAAACACCCTTCACCTTTGCTGCTGTGAGTTTCCTAGATACACATGGTCAAGACAATCTGAGAATTATGAGGCTCCAGGACCAATTAGGGCTGTTTGTGTTGACGTAAAGTCTGGGGGAATTTTTTTTCTTCCCCTTGCAAGTATTTATGATACTGACAGATGCAACAGGAAGAAAAAAAAAAAAAATCCCCTAACAGGAATCAGGCTTCTGGGGCCATGTGGACGAGGATTCAAGGTGGAGAACAGCCTCTGGGTTTTTTTATTTTTTAATTATTGTTTTGAATTTTATTTTTATTTATTTTTATACAGCAGGTTCTTTTTTTAAATAGATTTTATTTATTTATTTTTGGCTGCGTTGGCTCTTCGTTGCTGCGCGCGGGCTTTCTCTAGTTGCGGCGAGCGGGGGCTACTCTTTGTCGCGGTTGCGAGGGCTTCTCATTGCGGTGGCTTCTCTCGTTGCGGAGCACGGGCGCTAGGAGCACGGGCTTCAGCAGTTGTGGCTCTCGGGCCCTAGAGCGCGGGCTCAGTAGTTGTGGCGCACGGGCTGAGTTGCTCTGCAGCACGTGGGATTTTTCTGGACCAGGGCTCAAACCCCCGCCCCCTGCCTGCATTGTCGGGCGGATTCTTAACCACGGCACCGCCAGGGAAGCCCCTCGCCCCTGATTTTGTTTAAGCCACCAGATCTGTGTGTGCTGCCACGTGACGTTGGGGACAGAGCTGTCGCCACAGGTGCCAACACCCTCGCAGGGACGCTGCACAGAGTAGGTGGTGTCAGCCACACAACAAACCTCGGGCAAGGTGTTCATCCCATTTTGCAGGTGAGGAAACTGAGGGCCAGAGCAGCCAAGTCGTTTTCTCAAGGTGGCAAGGCCGGGGGTGGGGTGTGAACACGGGCTCTCCCAGTGGTAGAGATGACCCTGCTGTTTGGAATTCAGTCCATTTAGGCCCTACTGTCTGCAAAGCACACTGGGGCATGAGGAGGTGCAGGCGGGGAGCCTGCTCCAGAGGGGCCAGTGGGAGGCAAAGGACAGCAACCTTGGGACTCCGTCCTGAAACAAGCCCCTTCTGGGGAAGAGGAAAGTCGGGGAGAGGGGAGCAACTTAGGGGGTAAAGGCCTCCTCATCAGACTCCATGTCTGACCCGGCCTCCCAGGGAACGCGGACCCCCTCTGCCTCTCACAAAGCTTCCTGGAGAGGGACCGGGCACTGGTGCACATTCCTGCACCCAGCCCTCACTCACACGGGCATTCATCCAGCACCTACTGTGCGCAGAGGCACAGGGTGGAGGTGTGATCTGGTATCCTCCATGCTGGGCCTCGAGCCCTGGACAAGCAAGTGACTGAGCCCTCTGACCTCCCTGTCCCATCTGGAAAATGGGCACAAGGAGAGAAGCCCCTGGCAGGGGCTTGTGAGGATTCCATGAGCCGGGCCAGCACAGGATCCCCGTGGGTTGATGCAGCCGGACACCTGGCTTTAACCCTGCCTCTGCCATTCACTGTGTGATCTCAGGCCTGCAGCTTACCCTCTGCATCTCAGTCTCCTCCTCTGGAAAACGGGATGGTAATAATGACCACCTCGTGGTGCTGCCGTGAAGGTTAAATGTGTTTATAGTTTGTTAGTACGTAGATGTTTTATGCAGTTTTCTATATATGTGTTATGCTTGGTAATATAAAGATTGCACATGATGGGGGAAGAGGCATTGCACGCAAAATCCCTTAGCGCAGTCTGGGCATACCGTAAATGATTAGGAAGTGTGAGCGCTATGTTATTATTATCCTCGTTTTTATCCTGTAGGTCAGTGGGAACCATGGAGAGTCTCAGAGTGGGGGTGGGGGTGGGGTGGAAGCGGAGTCACACTTAGCAAAGTTCTGTTTTAAGCATCTTAAAAGTAAAGATACAGGAGCCAGGACCACTAGCCCAGGTGGTGCCTTTGTGTGTGAGGAAAAGATGCTCCGCTGGGCCACAGAACCCCACGCCAGGGCACGCGGCTTGCTGGACGGAGCCAGGTCTTCGCGCAGAATGAACGACCTGCCCGACAGTCCCTGGCAGCCCCGGTTGAGAGGGAAGAATGGAACGGTCGGTGGAGGGGTAGGGGGCCTCCACCTCCGAAACTCTTTGCCTCTCGGGCCACTCCCCCCATCTCCACAGCTCGAGCAGCCCACACGGCAGATGGAAAGGCTCCCCGGCTGGCATGTGTGTGGGTGGGTGGAAAGGGGGCGGAGCAGCCACTTCCTGTGCCCCAATCCCAGCTTGCTGGCTCCCTGACCACATTTTTCCACCTCACTTCTTTCCTTTTAATGCGCTCATACGTCTTAAGATCTAGATTGTTTTTTGTGAATGGAATGTAACTGGAGAGCTGGAGATGCAAGTCCCGGGAGGCCCTGCAGATGGAGAAGGTCCCCTCTCCGTGCGAAAGGCTCCCTGGTGGCCCGGGGCAGCCTGCGAGATGGACGGGGCCAGGTGGGGAAGGTCACGGTGCAGGCAAGGCCGCTAAACAGGAGAGGCCAGGACTCCCCCCGCTCCGCCGCCCGGAGCGGAGGGCCCTACAGCTGTGTTTTCTGGGCTTTGTTCGGATCACACCCCAGGGTGGGACCACCCACGGAGACTCTGACCTCTGCCAGGATGGGGCACCCGGCGGCTGTGGCCTCTTCTACCAGGGGTCTGGTGACTTCCAGGGGCCCGTCCTGCAGTCTCAGCCCAGGCCCCAGCACTGAGCAGGACACATTCATTCATTCATTCACTCATTTGTTCAAAACAATATTAATTACGTGCTTACTACGTGCCAGGGAATGCACCAGGCACTGGGTACTGCTGTGAATGGGACGGCTGGGCCCCTGCCCTCACGGACTGATGGGGAAGCACAACCCGCACAGCACTGAGAAGCAGAGAGATTAAACAACTTGCATGAGAACAGAGCCAGCTAGGTTGGACCCAGGTCCTGTTGACCCCCGGTGCGAGCGTCTAACCACTGCACTTCCTCCAGCTAAGACCAGCTCTAGGCGTGGAGAGGCCTGGGGTGGTGGAGAACTCTGGCTCCTCCCAGCGGTCAGACAGGGCCTGCTTTGCAGGAAGGCTCCTGCTGGAGTTGCATCCCTCCCAGCACAGCTGTGAAAGGAGTGGGAATCAGGGGGAATCATGAAATTTCCCAAGGCTCCTGCCTTCATAAACTGAGGGTAACAACTCTCACCCAAGGGTGAATGTGAAGATTAAACAAAGTTCATCGTAGACAATGAGCTCAGTACAGTTTCTGGTATATCGCAAATGTTCAATCAATGCTGCTTGCACAG
The DNA here is from genome assembly GCF_963924675.1 of Phocoena phocoena. Classification (NCBI taxonomy): domain Eukaryota; kingdom Metazoa; phylum Chordata; class Mammalia; order Artiodactyla; family Phocoenidae; genus Phocoena; species Phocoena phocoena. Next base: position 55,714,953 of record NC_089238.1, on the reverse strand, counting down.
TGAACAACCTGCCCAACAGTACCTGGCAGTACCCACTCTGTTCCCTTTCATTAAAAGGCTATATATACATTTAAGTGGAGAGGGTCCAACAAGGGCTGGCTTTGAAGGACAGAAGGGTTTGAATGGAATTTAGACCTCCGAAGTAAAGCAAAGAGGTGACTGTCTCAGACATCCCTGTGGCTTCTGACATGCCCGCATTTTCTGAGCCCTTACTGTGCTCAAAATGCGCTAGCACCATCCCTGGACAGCCCAGGCCACAGAAATAACCCCTAGCCAGAAGATCACGAAGAATGGGCCACAGCTCTGTGGCCTGTGAAAGCCTGGAAAGTTTCAAAGGAATGAATATTTTATACACTTTCCAGGACTTACGTGTGGAGAGATCCTTAAAAGATTGAAAGCGCCCATTTCCCGGCCCTTCTCTCTGCCTTTTTTTCATGTTGAGCTATAATTCATATACTATAAAATTCACAGTTTTAAAGTGTACAATTCAGCAGTCTTTTTTAAAACGTATTCACAAGGGTGTGTAACCATTAGCACTATGTAATTCCAGAACATTTTCACCGCCCCCCAGAGAAACCCTATATCCTTCAGTGTCAACCCCCATTCTCCCTACCCCCCAGCTCTGGCAAACACTAACCTACTTTCTGTCTCTATGAATTTTCCTATTCTCGACATCTCGTACAAGTGGAATCACACACTATGTGGGTCTTTTGTAACTGGCTTCTTTCACGTAGTAGGATGTTTTCAAGGTTCATCCACGTCACAGCCTGTGCTTCATTCCTTTTTACGGCCGAGTCACATCCCAGTGCGCGGACAGACCACACTCTGTTTATTCATTTATCCATGGATGGATATTTGGGTCGTTTCCACTTTGAGGCTATTGTGAATAGTGCTGCTGTGAACAGTTGCGGACACTTTTCTGTGTGGGGGCGTTTCCGTTTGTCTCGGGTAGATACCTAGGAGTGGAACGCCTGAGTCACGTGGTCACTCTATGTTTAACCTTTTGAGGAGCTGCCAGGCTGTCTTCCCAAGCAGCTGCACCCGTTTCCAGTCCCAGCAGCAGTGCATGCTGGTTCTGATTTCTCGGCATCCTCGCCAACACTTGTGACTGTCCATCTTTCCCATTGTGGCCGTCCTAGCGGGGGTGATGTGGCTTCTCGCTGCTCTTACCTTGCTTTTCCACCAGATCTTCTGAACACAGTCTTTACCACCCACGGAACTGCCAAGCTCTTGTTTAAATGGGGGCTCCCTCAGGACTTCCCTGGTGGTCCAGTGGGTAAGACTCCGTGCTCCCAACGCAGGGGGCCCGGGGTTTGATCCCTGATCAGGGAACTAGATCCCGTATGCATGCTGTAACTAAAGATCCCACGTGCTGCAACTAAGACCCGGGGCAGACAAAATAAATCAAAAAAAAAAAAAAAAAAAAAAGGCGGGCCGCTGTAAATGTTTAAAAAATAAATAAATGGGGGCTCCCTCTGGACCGAGACGCCAGGAGATCAGGGCGCACACCTGTCCTGTCTACTGTGGTCCCCTCCAGGGCGCAGTCGAGAGCAGCTGCTCGACCACAGTCTTGCTGAATGAATGGGCGGCTTTATGATCATCCTAGGCACCCACGTGGGAACACAGACCCTGACCGCACGCTGCGCTCTGAGTTCTAAAGACCTCTGATCATTCAGAAGTCCAGGGAACCAGACCCAAACTCGCATTCTGTGGAAATTTCCACATTCTCATCAAGTTCTCCTCTGATATCATGTCGTCACTGAAGGCCCCGCCGGGTTGGACGGCGTCCTCCGGGCGACTGTCCTGGGAGGGACCTGGTCTCGGGCCACACCCCCGCCCCCACCCCTCCGAGTCTGCAGCTCTGCTCCTGGACAGAGCCCATCCCCCATGCCTTGGCCTCCGCGGCGTCCATCCCGGCCAAACGCAGCGGATGTGCGATGCCGCCCTTGTGGGGGAGGAAGCACAGGAGCTCAGCACTTATTGTTTAGAGGAAAAAGTTCCGCGGAGCCCGACGAAGACGCTGAATTGTGCCTGTGGAAGCGGGGAGCCCGAGGGGAGGTCACCCTTCGGTGCCTTGGACAGAGGCGGCTCGGATGCCTTGGTGGAGCCGGAAGTCAGTAGAGTTGACCTTGGCCAGCCTCCCACTTTCCTCGCTCACACTCCCCCCGGCCTCCCCGTCCTGAGCCCAGCCAGGTCCCTGCTTCAGGACCGGGAACAAAAGTGACCATCACTTCCGGGCACTCACCCCACGCGAGAGCCTGTCAAAGGGCTGTCGTACTGTCCCCATTTTACAGATGAGGAAAATGAGGCCCCAGGCAGGTCAGACCTGGGCCACAGTCTCAGGACTGGCAGGCGGAGGAGCTGGGATTTGAATCAAGCAGTTTGGCCACCGGGAGCTCAAAAAAGAGGAGCAAAATAGGGACCCTGAGCGTTTAGAATATGTCAGCGTGAGGGGGCAGCTGGCACCTCCTCTGAGGTCATCCGCGTGTGTGTGTGCGTTACAGTATTCATTCCTTGAATAAAATGCTGTGATAGGGGAACCTCAGTGTTTTTGGCTTTTGAAAAGTGTTTCTGTCTGGGCCAAATAAAAAGGTGTCTTACCTGCGCTTGTTCCCCCCAGATTATTATTTTTGAATTTTCCTGATTGGTGAAATCGGGACCCCTTGTGGAAGGGAGGCACAGGCTTTGGCGCCCGGCTCTGTTCTCCTCGGTCACACGGCACAAACCCTTCCGTGCCTCAGTTTCCTCGTTTGGAGGGCTGGCAGGCATAAAGGTGCCCCTGCCACACGTCCCAGAGAACTGTATCCCTGGAAGCCACGAGCATCCTTTCCCCCCTCTCTCACTGACAGAGGTGGCTCACCTATCTCCCAGGTGAGAATGCCCCTCCCCCTTGAGGCCTGGGGCCCGTGGACACTGGGACAGGCTGGACGGTAAGAAATTCAACCTGCCTACTATTCACAATAGCCAAGACATGGAAATAACCTAAATGTCCATCGACAGATGAATGGATAAAGAAGATGTGGTACATACATACAATGGAATATTACTCAGCCATAAAAAAAGAATGAAAGAATGCCATTTGCAGCAACATGGATGGACCTGGAGATTATCATACTAAGAGAAGTCAGAAAGAGAAAGACAACTACCATATGATATCACTTATCTGTGGAATCTAAAATATGGCACAAAAGAATTTCTCTACGAAACAGAAACAGACTCACAGACATAGAGAAGAGACTTGTGGTTGCCAAGGGGGAGGGGGGTGGGGGAGGGATGGAGTGGGAGTTTGGGGTTAGCGATGCAAACTACTATACATAGAATGGATAAACAATGAGGTCCTACCGTAGAGCACACGGAACTATATATGATAGCCTGGGATAAACCATCATGGAAAAAAATGTGAAAAAGAATGTAGATATATGTATAACTGAATCGCTGTATTGTACGGTATAAATTAACACAACATTGTAAATCAACTCTACTTCAACAAAATAAATTAAGGAGAAAAAAAAAAGAAATTCAAGTTGTAGGTGAGAAAGCAGGAAAGGGTCACAATGCCTTGGCCATTCCCATCCTCTGTGAGTGAGTGAGATGGACCCAGTGGCAGCTCCCAGCTCTTAGATGTCATAGATTAGTAATTCTTCTTTTTCCCCAGTTTTGGGGATTAACAGAGGGTTGCCAACGCTTTGTCTGACCGAGAAAGGACAACTTCTAAAGTCCCACTTACAACTACTGCCATTTGGCACCAAGCAAGAGACACGTTAGCACCAAAAACAAAGGAAATCAACAATCTCGGCATTTTTTTTTTAAATGGGATCAGCCCCACTTTGTGAGTACGCTTTTGCGTCTCCCATGTCCCTTCCTGTCTGTTTGCTTTGGACTGTGCCAATGCTTAAACAGGCCTACTCTGGCATGTGGTCAGCCTTTGGGGACCACTGGGCTGGGCCCTGCTGCGGTGGCATCCTACCCACAGCCAGTGGCTGTCGTGGAGACGTGGCTGAAAGAAGTCAGGGACCACTTGGCACTGGTTTCCCACGGGCTGGGGGATGCCCTGATGACTCCATCGTACTGAGGAAGTGGGCCCCAAACTGATGGCCGAAGTCCCTGTAGAATATATAAAATAGAGCACCAACAAGGACCTACTGTACAGCTCGGGGAGCACTACTCAGTATTCTGTAAGAACCTATATGGGAAAAGAATCCAAAAAAAAAGAAGAATATGTATGTATATAACTGGATGGCTATGTCGTACACCTGAAACTAACACGACATCGTAAATCAACTCTACTCCAATAAAATTTAAAATACACACAAACAAAACCCACAAGTCCCGGTAGAGAACTTTCCCCCTTCTCAAGGGCGCCCTGAGCTCCCAGGAAGGCTGAGTTGCATGTTAGAAATTCCTCTTCGCCTGCTGGCTGTTGGCTCCTTGGCCCGGCTACGTTCCGCACTGAATGTCCACGCAGGAAACGCAGGCCTACGCTTCCCTGACGTGGCCCCAGTGCCTAGGAGATCTCTGGGCACAGAGTAGCCACTTAATAAATATTTGTTCAGTAACTGACTGAGTTCAACTACACCTGCTGTCGTGGAATATTATACAGCCAATAAAACAAGCTCAAAGACTGGCAAACGTTAACAGTATTCGAATCTAGATGGTGGGGACACAAACTATGTTGCCCTGTTTTTTTCCACTGTTCCGTATATTTGAAATCTTTCTTAATAAAAAGCTGGAAAAAGTAACAAAAATTATACCCATGCAGAGTTTATAAGAAACAACAGGGGCAGACCTGTGATACATAGAAATTATGAACTCATATAAATTATTTACTAAAGAGATTGTAAGGAAACGTACCCCAATGCAACTAATGGATATTTCTGGATGTGGGTCATCACATTTTCCCTCCGTACTTTCTACCTATGTTTCTGGATTTTCTAAAATTAGGGGGAAAAAAGCTTTGTAAAAAATATGAATAAGATGCACCTTAGGGTTTTCTTTTCCCATCGTCCTTCGCTTTCTCTCTTCTCCCGGGGAACTGCTAATGGCTCCTAAATTGTCTTCTCTTTGCCTAGGAGGGAACAAGGCTTTCCCGTTCTGGAGACGTTTGTGTTGCCAGGAGTCCAGCAGATGAGAAAGAATTGAGGAGAGAGGCCCCTTCACGTGGAGCTGCGGCCGGGTTCCCAGGAACCACAGGTCCCTGGGGCAGCGCTGAGCTGTGGGCTGAGGGTTTTTCAGAAAGCTATACAGGGTCAGAGTGCAGGGTGCCCTGGGATGTGGAACTGATCCCCAGGGCAACAGAGATGGGGGGACTCTTGATCCCACCCTCTCATTATACAGAAAAGAACATGAGATCCAGAGGGGGGAAGTGACTGCCTGGGTCACATGGCACCCAGCAGCCAAGGCGGCCTTGATCCCACGACTCCCGAGCCCTCCTCCCGAGATCTCTCTCCCCAGTCCTTCAGGGCACTCTCCCAGGAGTGCTTCTGGATTTTTCTCTGTTCAGTGGACCCAGAGAGCAATCACTCCAACCCCTTCCCGACATTCTGCATCACTGGGTTTCAAAATCACCCCTGAGTTTTCCAAGGGAAACATACTTTGGTTTTGGTTCTGTTCTTCCACTCATTTGAAGAAATCTGAGAGCCCTTTCTAATTGTTTGGTCAAGACTGCAGACAGGCAGTGAGGCATGCCACAAACAAGATCTTGAGCCTGGGGAACCCAAGGCCACCGCTGGCCTGGAGAAAGATGGGACACCAGGCCTGTCCCTGGTGCTTGCTCAGCACACGAGCCCCGAGTTCTTGGAACACAGGGTGGGGTGTCTGCCAAGTTCCCCAGATCCCGGACATTGGTGTCCTGTTGGGAGAGGCTGGGGCTTTGGTGTCTGTGAGTGCATACTGAGTCCATGCGAAGTTGGTAGCTATGGGCCCTGCCAGAAGTGGGGCCCTGCAGCCTGGACTACATTTCCTAGCCTCCCTTGCAGCTAGGTGTGGCTGTGTGACTAAGTGCTAGCCAGCAGGATGTGAGTGCAAAGTGACGCGCAGCTTAAGAAAGGGGCATGCCGTTCTTTGCCCCACCCTTCTTCTTGCTTGCTGGATGGTAAATGTGATGACCTGTGTTCCAGCAGCCATTTTGGCACCTGGGGTGACTCTAGGAATAGGAAGAACAAGATGGGAGAAACTTGGGCCCTGACATCATAGAGTCCCCTGCAGTGAAAAATAAGTTTCCATCTTCTTTCTTTTTTTTTTTTTTTTTTTGGCCACGCTGAACAGCTTATGGGATCTTAGTGCCCCGACCAAGGACTGAACCCAGGCCCTTGGTGGTGAAAGGGCAGAGTCCTAACCACTAGACCACCAAGGAATTCCCCATTTCCATCTTCTTAAAGCCATGATTATTTGGGGTTTCCTTTGATTTGTGGACCCCCATGAGTCCTCTGGTCCCCCAGGGTTCACACTAGCTCTGTGTCCTCTGCAGCCGGCCCCAGAGAGCAGATGAATGGCCAGGCTTTGAATTAAAAAGGAGTCTCCTGGGGAGGCTGTAACCAAATGACCCCAGACAGAACACGTTTATTATCTCATGTTTCAGAGCTCAGGAGTCAGAGTAGAAGCAGAATCTGGCGGGGGGGGGGGGGGGGGGCGTGAGGGGCAACCAGGACGAGACACCCCCACCCCACCCCGGACGCTGCCCGTCATGTGAACTGGGACGTTCTGCTTGGCTCCTTACTGCTCTTTCCCAATTCGAGGCCAGGCACGGTCGGGGAACCTTCCCCATCGCCCCCTCCAGCCTCATCCCTCCCGGCTGGCCTGATGCCCCCAGCGCGGGCCCATCTAGGACAGAGCCATTTCCGGGCCTGGGACCACCCCTCCGCTTTCACCGAGTGGGACCCATGGGGGGGCCCTGCCCGACCCCTGTCTCTCTGGGGCCTCTCAGCATGTCCCCCAAGCCGGACTCAAGAGTCAGAAGAAACACCGGGCCCAGCAGGGCTGCAAAGCCACTGCTGACTGTGGGGTCTGCAGCAGCCCCAACTGAGTGCCCCTTTCTGAGTTCATGTACCTGCCTGCTGGCTCCGTGAAGCCTGTGAAATGCCAGCTCGGTGTGATGTGGCTGCTAAAAAAAAAGCTAATTCAGGGACTTCCCTGGTGATGAAGTGATTAAGAATCCGGGTTCGAGCCCTGGTCCGGGAAGATCCCACGTGCTGTGGAGCAACTAAGCCCGTGCGCCACAACTACTGAGCCTGTGCTCAAGAGCCCGCGAGCCACAACCACTGAGCCCACGCGTCCTAGAGCCCGTGCTCCGCAACAAAAGAAGCCACCACAATGAGAAGCCCGCGCACCGCAACAAGAGCAGCCCCCGCTCACCGCAACTAGAGAAAGCCCGCACGCAGCAGCAAAGACCCAATTGAAGCCAGGGGAAAAAAAAAAAAACAAAGCTAATTCAATATTGAGTGGCACTAAAAATGTTGGGGCTTGGATCTGGGAGGGCAGAGCTCCCGGAGCTCGGTGTGGTCAGACCCCACATGGGGATGGGGCCCCTCTGGCAGCCACCCCCATGCTGCCCAGGGCTACTGTGGCCTGACACCAAGGGTCCCTTCCTGGCACCATCTCATTTCCTCCCTGAGGTCACCGTGTGAGGGTGGAAGATGACTGTCCCCGCTTCACAGATGAGGAAACTGAGGCTCAGGGGAGTCCTGGCCTGCCGTGGGGCCCAGCTAGGAGGAAGGAGCCTGGACTTGGCCCCTGGGCACTAGCTCCACGAGTCAGGGACCCTTCTGCCTGTGTAGAGAGGCGTCCCCAACAGCAGCCCAGGGCCGGAGGTGGAGGAGACACTCAGCAAACCCCTGGTGGGGGGCGGAGGATGACTGAGCCAGATCCTGGGCTCACCAGCAGGTGAGGGGCAAGTAACGAGAGCTGGCAGTGACATCACATGGGGAACGGAGGAGGGAACGGAGCTGGCCATGGAACACAGTCTCATAAAACGGGGAAGGACCACCCGCCTCAGTCCTCGTGCCCAGGTGTGAGACCCGCGCCCAGCCCAACGGAGCGACGTTCCCCCAAAGCAACTGGCCCCCCGTCCACGAAGACATCAGAATCATGACAGCTAAGGACAGCAGGTGACCCTGGACTGGACACTGGAGCACGAGAAAATTATCTGTTTGCTTACGTACTGAAACGACATTACGGGGACAAGTGTGAAATGTGAATGGAGCCTGTAGATTAGATAAAGAGGGAAAGAGTGTGTAACAGCGTGAAGCGTCCGGTCTCGAGTTTGTCTGTGGCTGTGTGAGAGGCTCGGCCTGCTCTTAGGAAACGCACACCGGGTATGTGGGTAAAGGGGCAGCGGGTCTGCAACTTGCTCTCAAGTGGATCAGAAAAGAGAGAGAGAGAAGAGAAGGATACGGCAAACTCAGTAAAATGTTAACAGTCGGAGAATCTGGGTGAAGGAGTTCTTGTATGATTTCTGCAGGACAGAAATTATTTCTGTTACAAACAGAAAGGCAGCATCCGGAAAAGAAAAAGCCTGGGGGGGCCATTTTCAACTCAAGGAGACTAAACAGACTCAGCAGGAATTGCATTGCATCCCGAATCAGCGGAAAAAACAGCCACCAGTGACTTTAGTGGGACGGTTGGGGAAATGCGCCCACGGAGAGAGTACTGCATGCCAGCCCTGCATCCATGTTTTCTGGGTGTGATGGTCACATGAGTTCTTGCAGGAGAACGTAACGAACCTGCTCTTGAGGTGCACGCTGGATTTGGCGCAAAGGGTCAGGATGTCTGCAATGGGCTTTCACGTGGTTCAGCAAAAATACATATAGGAAAGAAAGAGTGCAAGCCATGGGCACTAAACGGGTGGGGGTGGGGTGTGCACAGGGTTCATGCCATTTTTCTCTAAGACACAAACCTGCTTGCCCCTGCAGCCAAGGGTGGTGAAGGGGTCTGGGGTGGGGGAGGGAGGGGAGGGAGGGGGAGGGAGGGGGAGGAGGGGAGGGGAGGGTGGAAGGAGGGGGAGGGGAGGGTGGAAGGAGGGGGAGGGGAGGGTGGAAGGAGGGGGAGGGGGAAGGAGGGGGAGGGGGAGGGTGGGGGGAGGGGGAGGCTCTCTCCCCACCCAGCCCCTGCACCCCCCTCTCCCCAGTCTCTTGGCTTTTCTCTCTCTGGCCACAAGATGTCTCCGTGCGGTCCTACTAGAAAGTGGTCTCCGTTCTTTAAAGTTCTTTAAGTTCATGAATGACCCACTGCCCTTTCTCTCCATCAGCTGCTCCTTTTCTCACCTTGCCTGAAGGCATGGGCTTCCTCTGGTGCGTTTCCTGGGGTCACCTCCCACTCTGCCCTCCACGTGGTAATTCCCCATTAGGGGGTCTCTGCTGCCCTCTGGTGGTCGTTGCCTATAACACTGAACTCACACTTCCGGAGCCCCAGAAACCTGAAATGGCTTTGCGGCCTCTCCTAGTCCTACAAGAGGTGGGTGGGTGCTCCAGGGAAACAGAACCAACTGAATATATGAGGAGATTTATTTTAAGGAACTGGCTCACGTGATGTGGGGCTGGCAAGTCCGAAATCCAAAGCGCGGGCTGGAAACTCAGGCAGGAGCTGAAGCTCCTGGAAACCTCACTTTTGCTCCTAGGATCTCCCAGTGGTGAAGGGGTGAAGCCCCGCGCCCCTCCCACCCCTCCATGTCACTGAGGGTCAGGTCCTTTACTTCAAGCCAACTGACTGTAAGGCCGACCGCATCCCCCAGTGCCTTCCCAGCAACCCACGCGTTCGTGTTGGATGAAACGGTGGCTCACTATGGCCCGGCTGAGATGACACAGAAAACTGACCATCGCAGTCCGCTAACTGAAAAGGCTGCATTTTAAAGTGAAATGTCACGTCTCCAATTAACGTTGGCCTGCTGATTCCCAACTCCAACTTTTTAAAAATCCCACATTTGGTAAAAAAAGCCGATTCTGTTTTCTGAGTGTATGAGTGAATGAGTGTGGGGCTTGGAGCAGGACAGGCCCAGAGCTGCCCCACAGGTATTATTATTGTTGCTGTTGGGATGAGAATTACCTGCATGAAACGTTAATGAAGTTGGAAAGAGACAGAGGGAAGGAGGGAGTGAGAGAAATCATACGTAAGGGATAGAACGAGGCCCAGGGATGGAACTGAAGCTTTTCACCAAATGTGCAGGAAGCGAGGGACGCCAGGCGTAGCTCATAGCCACATCCCTCCGGTCTCCGCCCCTGCTGTCACGTGGCCATCTTCCGTGTGTCTGCTTCCTCTTTTTACAAGTCCCCAGTCGTTGGACCAGAGCCTGTCCTGCTCCAGGATGGCTCTGCTCAGCTAATGACATCTGCAAAGACCCTATTTCCAAATAAGGTCACATTCTGAGGTCCTGGGTGGATGTGCCTTTGGGGGGACGCTATTCAGTGCGGTGCAGCCCCCGAGAGAGACGGAGCTGAGAGCGTGCAAGGGATCTGACCGGTGCCAGGACGGCCGCTCCGCACAGAGCAGGGACACAGGAGCCCCTTCCGCGGCCTCATCCAGGGAAGACCTGCACAGTGACTGGCAGAGCCTTGGGGCACCCGTCAGGGCCACCGTGTGGGAAGTCAGGGGAGGTGACATGCCCCAGACAGGAAGAAGCTGAGTTATGTGTATGCATTGCTCCGGGCCCACGGGGAGCACTGAGCTTGTGCAAAGGGACGTATGGAGTGATAAAGGGACCACGCAGAGATGTGGGGGGAGGGGGCAGGTAACCAGCACAGGACCAGCCACCCCAGAGCTGGCACCACCGTGGGCAGACAGGCCAGGAAGTGCCCTGGGGGCTGCCCTGCCGTCTCTTTACTGATGCACCAGGGACTTATTTCTCCTAACAACAAGGCAAGGAAAGAGGCCACGGTCCCATTTTACCGGGGAGAAGACTGCCGCCCAGAGAGGTCAGGTGATTTGCCTAAGATCACACAGCAGGGCTGGGATTTGAACCTGTATTTAGCTGACTCTAAAGTCCTCGCTTTCAGGGTGTGGAGAAAAGGGAACCCTCCTACACTGCTGGTGAGAATGTAAGTTGGTGCAGCCACTATGAAGAACTACTAGTATGGCGGTTCCTTAAAAAACTGAAAATAGACCTACCGTAGGATCCAGCAATCCCACTCCTGGGCATATGTCCAGAGAAAACTATAATCTGAAAAGATACACGCACCCCTGTGTTCACAGCAGCGCTATTCACAATAGCCACGACACGGAAGCAACCTAAGTGTCCATCCACAGAGAAATGGATAAAGATGTGGTGTATATATACATATATACACACTTACAGAATGGAATACTACCCAGCCATTAAAAAAATGAAATAATGCCCTTTGCAGCAACATGGATGGACGTAGAGATTATCAAACTAAGTGAAGTAAGTCAAACAGAGAAAAGACAACTACCATATGATATCACTTACACGGGGAATCTAAAAAAATGATACAAAGGAACTTATTTACAAAACAGAAACAGACCCACAGGCGTAGAAAACAAACTTATGGTTACCAAAGGGGAAAGGAGGGGAGGGATAAATAAGGAGTATGGGATTAACAGACCCCACTCCTATCTATAAAAGAGATAACTAACAAGGACCTACTGTACAGCACGGGGAACTACAGTCAATATCTTGTAATAAATTATACTGGAAAAGAATCTGAAAAAGAGTGTCTGTGTGTTTGTGTGTGTATATCACCGTGCTGTACACCAGAGACGAATACAACATTGTAAATCAACTGTATTTCAATAAAAATAAATAATAAAGTCCTCACTTTCATATACACTCAAAAAAACAACCAAACACGCTCTTCGTTATAAAGACCTTCAGACATATACAAAGTGAACAGGCCTGTGCGGCGGGTCCTCCGTGGCAAGTTACCGACATTCTGTTTTCTACCTTCCCCTCTTCCCGCCCAGTCTCTTACTGCCGTGGCTGTTAGTCTCAGATTTCTTTTCTTTAGGTAAAACATAGATGCACCTAATTGCACACATCTTACGATTAGCAAAATGTACCGTACTTCAGTCAGCACAATTTTGTACGTGCTGTTCTATTTTCTTCTTTTTGTGTTATCTTTGTTTCCTTGCTTTTCTAGCAACGAGCAGATAGTGTTTATAATAAGGGGGGAAAGGCCAGTAAAATGATGATTAACACGTTTAAGATGTCCCTGTGGGCTGGTGCCCTGTCCCCTCGATTCAGCGACGAGCAGCAGTTCACGGTGCTTTTTCGCAAACCCCTCCTGAGTAGCCAAGTCTCCTAGGAGCCTGGGTAAGGCTGCGTGGCCTTCTCGGAGGAGGAGCCCCAGCAATATGACCCATGAGCACAGCTGGGCGCAGGGCCAGCAGCCCTAAGTCCGGTCCCCGCACCTCCTGGGGAACCCCAGCGCTGCCAGGTCCACAAGAACCTCCATCTTCACCGGGAGAGTGGGAGCCTCTCGGCGACCCCACCTGGGCCAGCACAAGGCTGGCTGAGGCCTCCTAATCCGCTAGGGGAGGGTGGCCCGGGGAGAGGTTGCCTTAGTGACCAGCGGAGGCTCCTCCCAGGGTGACTTCGGGTGGCCACATCGCCTGGTAACCAGGTGGCAGCGTCCCTTGAGCCAGGACCACGCAGCTGCACCCAGCCCCGTGTGGCTTCTCCCAGGCCTGTGGGACCCCTGGGGCCCTGTCCGTATTCCCCAGGACCAGGACAGCTGCTGTCTCCAGCCACAGTGAACATCGTCCTCTCCAGGCGAGCAGCCCCACGCTGGCCTGGGTTGGGAGGGAGGGGGCGGCCGGGTTTTCGGGGCCAGACGCACCAAGACAGATGGGGCCGCCTGGACTGCTGGGGGGCGGGGGCGGTGGTAAGGATGCTCTCCCGCCCACACCACACCCACCTGCAGGTCTAGAGACCATGGAGGCTTCCAGAATCTGGCCTCTGTCTGCTTCTCCAGCATTTTTGCCCACAGCCCTGAGATAGCTAAATTCACAGGGGCCACCCCAACTTCCCTCACTCATCTCTACCTGGAAAACCCCTCTTCGTACCTCAAAACCCCATCAGGCATCACCGCCTCTGTGAAATCGTCCCCGACCCCACTGCCTGCAGCCTGAATCTATCACTGCTTTCTCAACTTGCCCCTTACCCAGTTGTTTCCACGCCTGGCTCCTCTGCGGCTCACAAACTCGAGGGTGCCCCTGGACCACCTGATGGGCTTCTTTAAAAATGCAGCCCCCTGGACCTCGCTCACAGGGAGTCTGGCGGAGAGTGGGCTGGGGTTCTGCAGGCTTAACTTGTGTCCCAGACAATTCTGATTGAGGGGGTCCAAGGACCCCACGTGGAGGGACAGGGACTGCGGCCGGCTGTGTGACCTGGAGCAAGATGCTTCACCTCTCTGGTCTCCATTTACCTTGTTTGCAGGGTAATACACACGATGCACACTGCAAACTGTAAAGGGCTGCGGCAGTTAGGGTTTGTTAGGAGGACAAAGGGCCCTCCTCTCAGCTTCCAGCTTTAGAGATGTGATTAGAGGGATGCACAGGTTGGGGGCTTTGGTCATACAGAGAGAGGATGGGGCAGTGACCACCTAGGTGGGACGAGGGGCAAGGAGAGGGTGCAGTGGTGCGAGAGGGAGGCGACTGTCTGAGGCTGTGCCCCCTTTACTGTCTGGAAGATGAAATCCAGCAGGTCCTTCACTCACTCCGTATTTTTTCATGGAGCACCTGCGATGGGCAGAGGCCCCAGGCTAGCGGCACATAACCATGAGTCAGCAAGCTCCCCCCAAGCCCGACCCAGAAAGACGCAGAGGGTGACAGAAACCAAGCACAACAGGAAGTGATACATGGTGATAAACGGCATGCCAGGAGGACAAACTAAAGGTTCAGGGCTGGGGGAGGGAGGAGGGACCCACGGGCGGAGCACGGGGTCTCTAGGGCAGTGAGAGTTCTCTGCGACACTGTGAAGGTGGAGGCAGGGTACTGACGATGGCACTTGTCAAAATCCACGGAATGTAGGACACCAAGAGGGAACCTTCATGTAAACGAGGGACTTTAGTTACTAAGAATGTATCCCTGTTGGTTCACCTTTTGTAACAGAGGTCGGGCACTAAAGGGAAGCTGTTGATTACAGGGAAACCCTGAGCGCCGGGGAGGGGGTATGTAGGAACCCTGTGTACTTTCCACTCAGTTCTTCTGTAAACCTAAAACTGGTCCCCCCACCGCCCAAAAACGTTTCTTAATAAAGATTTACGATGTAGAGAAGGGAGAGAATTTCAACAGCTTGGGGAAAAGATAGAATCTGGGGATTTCAGAGAGAAGAGGTCGTTGCGGCTCGGCATGGTTGGAATACAGACCAACTTTGCTGGGAAGATAAAACCCCTGTAAGGGCCCCAGGGTGGGAAAGGCCAGGTTAGGAGCCAAGCCCATGTTTGCACTCCTGCCCGGCCACTGACCAGCCCTGTGACCCCACTGGTCTCCCGCATCTGCCTTGACGGCCTGACCCGGGGACTTTGGGCATTATCCTGGGGACCGGACGCCTGGCCTGGGTTTGCCACCTAGGAGGAGGGTGGTGGGTGGGTGACCCCTGTTTCGCTGTCGTGGCCTGGCTGGGCGTCCATGCCCAGAACGGCTCCTCTGACCCCCACCTCCCCAGGGACAGCAGGTGTGGGTGACGGAGGACACCGTGACCAACGCTGAGAAGTGCTTCGGCCAGTTCTACTCGCTGCTGGCCGCCTACACCCGCAAGACAGCCCGGCTGCGTGAAAAGGCTGACCAACTGGTCAAGCAGCTCGTCGACTTCACCAACACGGAGAACCCGGAGATGCGGGCCGTCCTGAGGAAGTTCGCCGAGGACCTGGCCAAAGTGCAGGATTACCGGCAGGCCGAGGGGAGCGAGTGGCCCCAGCGGACCCATTTCCCGGGGGGATCTGAGAGTTGGAGCCGGCCGGCAGGGTCCACAGTCAGCAGACACATCTCCTCCAAAGGTGTCCCTAGAGTGAGGACGCTCACATCACTCCCTCCCCAGGGTCACACCGCAGTTTACAGGACTGAGAGCCTGGAGGCTTGTGGAGGGCAAGGAGGCTGCAGGGAGTTAGGGAAAGAATTAAAAATCAAAATCCCCGTGGGGCGTATACACAGTGGAATATTACTCAGCCATAAAAAAGAAGGAAATAATGCCATTTGCAGCAACACGGACGGACCTAGAGATTATCATACTAAGTGAAGTAAGTCAGACAGATAAAGACAAATACCATATGACATCACTTCCACGTGGAATCTAAAATATGACACAAATGAATTACGAAACAGAAACAGACTCACAGACATAGAGAACAGACTTGTGGTTGCCAAGGGGGAGGGAGCATTGGAGACGAAGGGTTAAGAGTTTGGGATAAAAAAAAAAAAAACAGTAATAAAAATAAAATAAAACAAAACTCCAGCCAGCCCAGAAAAATCCTCTCTGCGATGGTAGAAAAGAATGAAACAGCTTTTCTACTGAATATGTGATGGCAAAGACAGAGAAACCTCACTCCCCCTGAGGACAGGGAAGGGGACATCACCCTTTGTCACACAGGACTTCCTAATTCCACCTGGCGATTGGGTGGCCACCTGGGCTGGCTAGTCATCTTTATCCAAAGAAAACTAAAACCTCATCTCTCTCTGACAAGCAGGTAGGTACAGCTGGGAGCCGGGCACCAGGCAAACTCCCTGGAGACACTGTCCTCCCCAGGTCTACAGTTCAGAGATGACTGGGCTTTCCTGGTTGTAAAACCAGCCAGAGGCTTCTTCAGCTTCTAAAGGCTTTATATCCATCTCAAAGGGACAGAGAAAGGATTTACAACTGCATGTTTTCTCAAAGGAATACTGCATGGAAAGGGAAGGGATAAGCCCCTTTCCCTTTCAGCACTTGGGAAAATTACTTCCTCTTTAGGTTTGCGTTTACAAGAGCCATAAGCCATAATGGAGGAGGAAGGGGCTGGGTGGTGACTCCAGCTCCCCTGGCCCATCGGGCAAACCAGACTCTCAGGGGACCCCATCCTCCAGGCAGCAGCCTCACCTGGGAACCTGTGAGAAAAATGCAGATTCTTGGACCCTGGACCTGCTGAGTCAGAGGCTCTGGGGCGGTGCCTGGGGATCAGGGTTTTAAGAAGCCCTTGGGGGACTCCTACACCTGTTCTACTGTGACACCCACAGGGTAAGCGCTTAACCCACACTAGCTTTAAGTGTGGCCATTGTTACCAGTACTGGTATTGTTTATCCTTGTGTCTAGTTTCAGGCTTGGCACACAGGCACCGACTCAGGGGCGTGAGGGGTCCCCCTCGCTGACCCTGCCATGTCCCTGGATGCTGCACAGCACAGTCAGCTCTGAATTCCCCGCTAGTCCGTGTTCCAGGTGGCTCTGTCGGCATCCCTGGTGAGATCTAAGGCAGTCTGGAGAAATGAAATAGCACTGGGTCCCATCCAGTTGCTAAAAAACCGGGGGCGGGTACACTCCTTATACCGATTGTACAGGCCAGGAAACAGGGCTCAGCGAGATGCAACGTGTCGTCCGTGCTCACAACCCCATGGTGGGAGGAGGGCCCACCGCGCAGCTCCGGACACGCAGACGGCGCTCCGTAAATGCAGGCCAGTGGCCGTGCAGCCCCCCAGCATCTGCCTGGCTCCACCCGCTCTGACTGTGTTATGTCCGCGTGCCCCCAGGTCGAGAGGCTGGAGACCAAGGTGGTCAAGCCCCCGAAGCTCTACGGGGTGCAGATGAAGCAGACCCAGGTGAGCACGGCACTGCGGCGTGGGCCACGTGGGGGGCTGGGGCCGCAGGAAAGCACCCTCCTCCTTCCATAGGCTGAGATCAAGAAATTCAAACACGTCCGGAACGAGGAGCTCAAACAACTGGAAAAGCTGGAGAGACTCAGGCAGAAGTCCCCTTCAGAGAGGCAGACCATCGTATCCTTCCCGAGGCAGGGGCTGGGGGCGCTGAGGCCGGGGCCGTGCATCACCGTGCCCCCTCCATGGGGGCTGCTGGCTGACCTGAATCCCTAACGCCACCTGTTTCAGCCCCAGGCGAGCGTCACAAGTCTGTCTGGGGAAGGCAGGCTCGCACGCAGGTAACGAACGGCCTCACAAAACACTGAGGTGAGCTTTACCTGGGTGGGTGTGTGCAGGGCTCTGGGCTTAGGACAGGAGAGTCAGAGGCTCTGGGACAGCCAGCCATCAGCCGGGGCTCAGGAGACCTGGCTTCCGTCCCATCAGCGATGCTACTCAGCGAGTCAGAGACACTCCCCTCCACAACCTGCTTCCTTGTCAGGGTTACCTACTTACTGCTCACAGGAGGTGGGTACTTCTAGATGGGAAAACTGAGAAAAGTGACTTGCCCAAGGTCACACAGAGAGCTAAGGGGCAACCCCCGACTCAGCTCTGCAGGCGTCAGGCTTTGAAATCCAGCTTCGTCACGTGCCAGGCCTGCTGTGGAGTCAGGCCATATAGATGCCAAACAAGGCAACCAGTAAGTTAATTACCTAAAATCGATCCACATGCGGGAATTAATTATCAGTGAACGTGGGGTACCTGTCATAGCAGTAGTTCAGCTGAGCCCACTCTCATGCTTGCAACAATCCTGCAAAGCAGGCCTTACAGCCGTCCCCTGTTTGCAGGCAAGCACACTGAGCCTCAGAGGGGTTCGGTGACTTGCCTGAGGTCACACAGCTAACAAGAGGGTCTGTCCAAGCAGCAGCTGCCCCTTTCGCTGTGGTCCCACTCGGCCATTCCTTCCACAACCAAATTGGCAAGAGACTCCCACGACGCAGGACAGCTGGCCCAAGGGTGGGGTGAAGGGACAGAGAATGATCCAGAATGGAGCCCCCATGACACTTTGTATCTCTGGGGCCAGGCGGAGACCGGCGTGCAGAGGACCTTGGTGGATGCCAGCCGCACCTCCCACCAGCTGGAGGAGACGGTGGATGCCTTCCAGGAACAGAAGCTGAAGGACCTCCAGGTGGGGGGTGGTCGGTCCCCGGTCGGAAGTACTCTGGGCTGTGCCGTGGGTGAGCTCTGGTGGGTGTGCACCTGTGTATGTGTGAGTGCAAGTGTGTTCCCTGTGACAGAGTGTGTGTGTGAGCTTGTGCCTGCTCGGCTCTCAGGGCCCTGACTCCCAGGACAGTTCATCCTGGCTTCCTCCTGGCCGCGGCGGGTAGAGGCCGGCTGCTCGGGCAGCTGTCCTGCTCAGCTATCCTGCCCGGAAGCCAGCAGTGGCAGCCGTGCGCTCTCAGCACCTGGCCAAGCTCCCCGCCTGCCAGGAGAACTGGGCAGAGTCTGTCCCCCCAGCCCCTGCCTTTCCGCACAGGATCCACAAGACCCTCCTCCTTTCCTCCGCCCAGCCCCAGGGGCACAAATCCTTCCTCTCTCCACCCCGACACACGCAGAGCCCCAGGCCCAGAGCCCCAGCTCTTACAAGAGGCCTCAGGGAGGCGGGGTCTTTAAGGGCAAGATGGTCACAGAGACCCCCGCACCCACTCTTGCCCCCCTGCCACTTTAGTCCATTTTCCAAACCGCAGCCCCAAGGATCTCACAAAAGGCAGCTCTGATTTGTCACTCCCGGGTTTAACACCCTCCTGTGCTTCCCTCATTCCAAGGAGAAAGGCTGAAATCCTCCCCAAGGCTTCAAAGCCCCAGCCCCGCCCTCCAGCCTTCTCTTGGACACACCACTCCAAGCTCCGAGGGTGCACCAAGACCTTTTATACCTCAGGGCCTTTGCACAGGCTGTGTCCTCTACCAGGAGGGCTCTGCCCTTACTCTGCATCGAGTTCACACCTGCTGTCCTTCAGAGAAACTCACCTGGACCCCCAGACCTGGTCCAACCGTTAACACTCTCTGCTCCGCTCCCTCTGGGGGCAGTTATCCCAGGGGGTGGATTCATTGTATCTTTAATTCACTCGTGAATCTCACAGATGTTGAATACACACCTACTATGTGCCAGGCGCTATGCCTGAGGCTGAGGACACCATAGCCGGCAAAGCAAGGCCCTGTCCTCACAGAGCTGACACTCTTGGGAGAGAGAGTTCACGCAGACCCCGTGATGGTGGACAGCAGGGGAGATCTCACTGCTCCACGCCACCTCCTATACTGCTCGTCCAAGCCACAGAGCAGACCCTCTGCCTGCCACGTCCCCTCCTGGGTCCTGGGCACCAGGTCTAGGGCCTGGCACTCGGTGGGTACTCAGTAAATATTGGGAAAATGAATGAAAGAATGAACGAACGAACCGAGTTGAAACAGTGGTAATTACTGCTCAAGCATCCATGTTGCAGGCAGAACCTAAAAGCACCAGCAGACCATTATCAAGCACCTGTTTTCGAGGCCAGCGAGAGCACACGAGGTTCTGCACTGTCGGCGGCCAACAGAAGCGTGCATTTTAACATTTTAGATGCATTTTAAAATTGGGGGAATTCATTTGTAAGACATGCTTATCCAAACCTCCAAATGTTAAAAGAGATAAAAGCCCAAACTTGAAATAATCATTACCACTATATCAGTTTTAGGTCACGATTCTAATGAAATATCTACAAAAGAACTGTCTGGCTCCTCTAAAAAGAATGTAAGCCATGCTTTCAAGCAGCGGTTCACTCACCTGAGCGTGCGTCAGAAATGCCCTGGCGGTCTCCTTAAAACGCACACGGTGGGCCCACCCTGGCGTCCCATCCGGTGGGCCCGGGTGGGCCGAAGAACGTGCATCTCTGACGAGCTCCCAGGTGAGGCTGGTGTTGAGGGG
This sequence comes from Phocoena phocoena, assembly GCF_963924675.1. Lineage (NCBI taxonomy): Eukaryota > Metazoa > Chordata > Mammalia > Artiodactyla > Phocoenidae > Phocoena > Phocoena phocoena. The sequence goes on along the minus strand of NC_089238.1, from coordinate 55,695,233 downwards.
CCCGCAGGCCGAGAGCCGCGGCGCTCACTGAATCTCTCGTAGGGCTTTGTGAACTGGGACCACTCCTGTCCTTCCTATGCAGACGAATAAACTGAGGCTTGAGAGGATACGTCATTTCCTCGGGGCCACAGGCCGGCAAAGGGCAGGACGCGGCCTGTTGTTGTCACCAGCACGGCCTCCCGGGGGCAGGACGGGAGGAGGCAGGAACCACAGATTTCCAGCAGTCTTTGGCCCCCGCTCGCCCATTCCTTCTCCCAGGAGGCCTAGCGGCTTCCTCTGGCCCGCCTCTTCCAGGTGCTTCCCACGTGACGGGAAGAGGTGTGTTTCCAAACTGCAGGCTCCTCCCCCAACAGCAAGCCTGTTTCCTGCTGGGGCCTGCCACGTTGTAGGAGCTTGTGCTGGGCCCAGCACACAGTGGGAGCTTGTGCTGGGCCAGCACGTAGGAGGGGACTGACACACAGTGGGAGCCTGTGCTGGACTTGACACAAAGCAGGAGTTTCCCCTCAGGTCTGGCACACAGTAGGAGCTTGTGCTGGGCCCAGCACACAGTAGAAGCCCCCGCTGGAGCCGGACACGCAGTAGGAGCTCTGTGAGCGCTTACTGAACCAAGCTGAACCATCTGATCAAGAGAAGCCAACGTTTCCATCACTAATAATGTTTTGACAAGCTGGCTTATCGGGTTGTGGGCCTTCTGGGCCAGTAGCATCCCCTCCCGCTCCCATAAGACCCACTTCTAGCCCGTGGGTGACAGAGGCTGAAAGTCTGTAGCCATCAACCTGACCTCAGAATGAGAGAAGCGCAAGCTGAGTGGAGGAGCCCAGGTTGACAGAGCTGAGAAAAGGATGCCCCTCAGAAAGTCCACAAGGCCTCACACATTTCTGGAACAATCTCTGTGCAAGGCAGCTTTTGAACTATGGGAATACATTATCTGTTCAACAAAAATAATTAGAAATAATATATTGAAATTCCACACCTAGGACCTGCCCCGCACAGACAACTAAGCCCCCGCTCACACACACACCCCCCCCCAATTGGTCCATGTCGAGATGACCCCAGGACATTCCTTCTGACAGTGTTACTTATGTGACCTGGGCGTCTCTCCCCATTGAAAATTTTTTCGGACTTTGTGACCATTGAGATGGTCTTCCATTCCAAAGCGGTGGAGGTGTATTCCAGTGCCTTCCAGACCCTGGAGAGCTACGACCTGGAGAGAGATCTGGAGGTGGGTCACGGACATCTCAGCTCCTATTTGTGGGGTGGGGCTGAATTGGAGGTTGTTTTTGTCTTTTTTTTTTTTTTTTTGAAGCCTAGTTGATTTACAATGCTGTGCTAATCTCTTCTGTACAGCAAAGTGCCTGTTTTACACATACGACATTCTTTTTTAAAATATTCTTTTCCATTATGGTTTATCCCAGGAGATCCAATATAGTCCCCTGTGCTCTACAGTAGGACCTTGTTGTTTATCCATTCTATATGTAATATTTGCATCTGCTAATCCCAAACTGCCAGTCCATCCCTCTCCCTCCCACCCTCCCCCTTGGCAACCACAAGTCTGATGTCTCTGTCTGTGAGTCTCTGTTTTGTGGATAGGTTCATTTGTGCCATATTTTAGATTCCACATATAAGTGATATCATATGGTATTTGTCTTTCTCTGTCTTGACTTACCTCACTTAGTATGATACTCTCTAGTTGCATCCATGTTGCTGCAAATGGCATTAGTTTGTCCTTTTTTATGGCTGAGTTGTTGGTTTTGTCTTGATAGAAGCAGTTTTTGTTGGCAACATTCTGCAGTTCCTTGAACTTTGAAGGCTCATTGTAATGAACTGTTTTAAATATCTGCCCCCGGGCACCGAACGAGAGGTGGGGAATTTCCCCAATACCTTCTCTCTGGACCATCCACGTTCATGACCATCACCTGGGTGCTTAAAAACAAATGAATCAACAACAACCAGCATCTCCGGGCTGACGCCTGCTGAACTCCGGAGGGAGACAAAGTGCTTATTACCCACACCTGATGTGATTAGGATCTAGAAAAAGCCATCTGAGTTATCTCTAACGCGCTGCGTCACACCTCGTGGTGTAAAGCAGCGGTCGTTTACCGGGATTATCTTCTGTGGCTCGAGGGTTGGTGGGTTCAGCTGGGCTGTCCTCACTCCGGTTTTTCAGCCAATCCGTAGCCGGGGCCGGAGCTGTTTCCAAGGCTTCCTCGCCCGTGTGTGGTAGATGATGGCTGTCATCTGGGTCCAGGATGGGCCACGTGATTCGCAGAGTTCAGGGCAAAGTGAAGACGTGGGCCCTTTGTTCAATAATTATTAAGAATTCCAAGATGGCAGAGTCCTTCTGAGCTGGGGGCCCTGGGCGACTGCATGAGCTGTACCCCAGTGAGGCCCATCCCGTCTGGGTCTGCAGTGGGGTCTGCAGCCTGAATGACTGCCCGCGGCCTCTCCATGGGGCGTGGGCTTCCTCACACCATGGCAGCTGGTCCAAGAGTGAGCATCAGAGAATTACACTGTGTCACCTTCCGTGACCTAAGCGCCGAAGAAACTGAGCCTCCTGTCTGCCACGTTCTGTTCCTTAGTGCGTCGCTAAGGCCACATTCAAGGCGAGGAGGATTATAGACCAGCTCCTGATGGGACAAGTGTGAAAGAATTTGTGGATGAGCTTTAAAACCATCGTAGGAGGGTCAGTGAAGGTTGGCTGGGCTCTGGTACGTTCACTCAACTCTATTTTGGTCGGGGGGCAGTGTGTTCTCTAATCTCCCTGCATGACTATGGACATGTTACCTTGCCTCTGGGCCTCAGTTTTCCCACCTGTAAAATGGGATGACAATGCCCACTTACCGCTCTGCAGTAGATCATATGGAATAAGAAACAGGAGACTCCTAGGCGGACCTGGTGTAGGTGGGGGTCCCTGCAGTTACCTGTGCACCGGCTTCTCGTCCCACGTCTTTCTTTCCGGCTGGCACTCCTTTCTTTGTTTCCTGACCGGATCCAACCCTCCTGGCAGGATTTTAGAGCCAAGATCCGTGGAGTTTATAGGCGTTATGACGCTCGGCTGCTCACGGACACCACCCTGTCCCCGGCTGTCCCGTGGTTTCTCGTCCAAGTGAGCACTGGGGGGCGGGGCGTAACACCTGTGACAAGGTGAAGAGACCAGAGACCAGAGGCTGGCTGAGAACTCGGGTCTGAGAAGGGAGTGCTGCTTGGGGAGTGGGAGGGAGGCCCTGAATCTGACCTGGACCTGCCTGAAGCAGACTCAGGGAACCACAGTGTGGTGAGGGGCATCTCATGCTTTCTGAATAATTCTCTTGAAAGGCAGTGGAGGAAGTATGGTCCCCAGCCAGACTGCCTGGGTCCAAACCCACTGCTCCCAAGCTGTGTGACCCTGGGAAAGTTCCTTAACCTCTCTGTGCCTTGGATTCCTCACCTGCAAAGTGGGGCCAATGATAGTAACCCCCTCAAAGGGCTGTGGTATTAGGCGAACACATCTACCCGAAACATTCAGGAAACAATGCTTGTCACTGTCATTATTATTATTGCTGTGATGGTGATGATGATTTTGTTGTTGTTATGTATTTCTTTTACTTAGAGCACCCAGAGCACCATTCGGAGCCAGAGAAAAGAAGCAGCCAGTGAGGACAAGTCTGCCGAGGAGGACCCCGTGGAGGACCTCAGGGGACAGGGGAAGGGGCTCCATCGCCAGGACGAGAACTCCCCAGTCAGGAAAAGGGGGCTGAGGCTGGATGCTCGGAGGCTCTGCCGTGTGCAAGTCCCGTGTCCTCTGAGTCCCGCTTTCCTCATCTGTCTGGCAGGAATCACATCACTCAGCTCACAGGCTGCTCTGGGGATCAGGGTGCCCAGAAGGACACCTGGTACATAGCAGGTGTTCAATAAACGTGGGCGCATCTCACCGTGACTCCTGCTGGGTCTCATTTCCTGTCTTCTGACTGGGCTTCTGGGTGTTTAAGCCCATGTTAACGTGTGTTAGCGAACCAAACTCGGGTCCATTTGCCTGTGTGCAGTAAACCCAATTTACTGATACCGGGTTGTAGTGAAGGAAAGGGCAGGATTTATTGCAGGCGCCAAGCAAAGAGTCCAGGCAGCTGGTGCTCAAAAGGTCCCAACTTCCCGATGACTTTCAGGACAGGTTTTTAAACACAGGGTGAGGGAGGGAGTCTGTGGGGCGCGTTATCGGCTCTTGGACATTTTTCTTTTATTCTTTTTTTTTTTTTTTTTTTTCTTTTATTCTTTTTTTGTTTTTTTTTTTTTTTTTTTTTGGCTGTACCGTGCGACTTGTGGGATCTTGGTTCCCCGGTCAGGGATCGAACCCGGGCCCCCTGTAGTTGAAGCGCAGAGTCCTAGCCGCTGGACCACCAGGGAAGTCCCTTGTGGGCATTCTTCTGATTGGCTGGTGGTGAGGTAACTGGGCAGCATCCAGTTAACTTCTTCCACCTGTGGGGTTTCCGTACCTGCAAAACAGCTCAAAGGACATGGTGCAGAATATTATCTATAGCTCTTGAGGAGGAACTAAAGGTCCTTGGCTTTGTTTAATGGCTGAACTCTTATTATTTTGTCTTGCTTGACTACTTTTTTTAGCTTCTGCATTTTCTCATTTCTCTGATTAAATTTATTCTTTGGAACTCGGGGAAGGCCTCAGAGGCTAAAGTTTTTCTACAAACAAGAGTCAGGGGGAGGACATTGGGTGGGTCTGTCCCGGGAAAGCCCCACAGAGTCCTTATTGGTTGCAGGGCTGCCCTAACAAAGCACCACACACTGGGGGCTTCAAACCACAGAAATCTATTCTCCCTCAGGCTGCACTCCAAGATCCGGGTGCTGGCAGGTCTGGTTCCTTCTGGGGTCTGTTTCCCCTTTTTATAAGGACACCAGTCATAGGATCAGGGGTCCTCCCCATTCATCCTAACTAAATATATCTGCAAAGACTCTATTTCCAGTTAAGGTCACATTGTGAGTACTGGGAGTTAGGACTTCACATGAGTTTTGGGGACGCAATTCACCCAAACCATAGGGACATGATGTGCGGGGATGACCTTGGGACCAGGGACACATCACAGAAGTGGAGGAGGGGTGGGGGTCCGCAGGCTCGGCCACCTGCCCGCCTGGGCCCCCCGGGTGTGCACATTTGGGGAGCAAATTCCTGACAGTGGCTGGGGGCATCTGAGCTCTGGGTCACTCGGCTCTCAGCACACCTCCTGCTGCCTCCTAGAGACCTCTGCCAGGGAGAGGACGTCCTGCAGCCGTTCAGGATAAACGCTATGCTCTGGAGCCAGCTAGCCCCTGATTTCATTCCCCACTGCGGGTACCATGATTTCCTCATCAGCAAAGTGGTAAACAAAACCTTCCTCGCGGGTGTGGCGAAAAGGGAACCCTCCTACACTGTTGGAGGGAATGTATAATAAACTGGTGCAGCCACTACGGAAAACAGTATGGAGGTTCTTTAAAAAATAGCGTTACCATATAATCCAGGAATCCCACTCCTGGGCATATATCTGGAGAAAACTAATTCAAGAAGATACATGCGCCCCAAGGTTCTTTGCGCACTATTTACAATAGCCAAGATACGGAAGCAACCTAAATGTCCACTGACAGAGGAATGGATAAAGATGTGGTACATATATACAATGGAATATTACTCAGCCATGAAAAAGAATGAAATAATGCCATTTGCAGAAGCATGGATGGAACTAGCGATTATCACACTAAGTGAAGTAAGTCAGACAGAAAGACAAATATCATATGATATCACTTACATGTGGAATCTAAAATATGACACAAATGAACTTATCTACGAAACAGAAATAGACTCACAGACGTAGAAAACCAACTTATGGTTACCAAAGGGTTAAAGGGGGTGGCATAAATTAGGAGTATGGGATTAACAGATACACACTGCCATATATAAAATAGATAAACAAGGTCCTACTATATAGCACAGGGGTATCTTGTAATAACATAGAATGGAAAAAAATATGAAAAAGAATATGGATATGTACAACTGAATCACCTTGCTGTACACCAGAAGCTAACACAACATTGTAAGTTAGCTATATTTCAATAAAAAATTAAATTAAAAAAAACCCAAACCTTTCTCATGGGATCATTGCAGGATTAACGTCTTCGCCACAGTGACTTTTATTTCCCAAGATCCGGCTCCAAGGCACCTCCTCAGGGAAGCCCACCCTGATTCAACCAGGAAGGACACTCACTCCAAAAATAACTACAACATTCTATATTTCCTATATAATAATTTATAAAATAACCTTATCATCGATTGTATTATATATCGTCACATTTACAGTATATATTTTTATACTCGAAGCATATATATGTGTGTACATGCACGCACAGACAGACACACACAAATGTACCTTTTTTTAACCTCAGCCGTGTCTGAACCCCACTGATAGTTTCTGAAGGAAAAGGACCTTACTTCTTCATCTTGTGGTCCTGGAGCCTGGTGGCACCTGGCACATAGTACGTGCTCATTAAAGGTAAGTTGACGGCACAAGGGGCCTCTCCCCTCCCTCTCTGGCCCCAGCACGCTGAAGAGACCAATTGTTCCCAATTCCAGGGTTGGACATCGGCCAGGAGCTTCCCTGGCTCTCTCTGTGTGCATGGTCGCTTGGGAGTAGGGACAAAATTCCTAGCTCCTCTCTTTGGGGCCCAGGAGGTGGGAGGTGGGGTGAGCAGGGGTGGAAGGAGCATAACTTTTGGGGTCTCTTCCTTTCAGAGTCCCAGGCATTGAGGACAAACCCACCCCACTGCTTCCCAGTGCAACTCGCGCAGGATCTGAGTACGGGAGAAAAGAGAGCACCTGCGGTCATTTCCTGTGACATTAAAAGGTGACTTTGTTAGTGAGAGGCTTGTTCCAAATATGGAAAGAGGGGAGATGCTTCTTTAGGGGAGCCGGAGCGTTTGTGGCACTGCGCAGGGGAGGTGGCTGCAGACAGAGCTGCTCGGCGCGAATTTAAGGGACAAGACTGTTACATGGTCAGGGTGCCCCGGAAGCCTCAGCAGTTTTAAGCGTCAATAAAGTCAGAAGCAGAAAGGTTACAATTTACAAAGGAACCCGATTTGAATGCCTAATTGTTTAAATTTCTTTTATATTTAGTGTCATGAATTTTGAAGAATATGCCTTAAATGGATTCCTATAACATTTCGAGAGAGAAGTTTCGTCGTTTTTCTTTTTCCTTTAATGGGCAGGACCCTTCCTACAGGTACAGCTCCCAGGTCGATTTATTTCCTCATCGGGACAAGGAGGAAAGAGATTGGAGTGAGAAGCACGTTTGCATTTCTTGCAGGAACCGCCTCGGCTGGGTGATGTTTTCCCTCCCATTATATGGATGAAGAAACTGAGGTTCAAAGAACAATTCGGCAAAAGGCACGCAGTGGGTTGGCGGGGAGGTAGAACGGGACCCAGGCTTGGGTCCCCGTGCTCTTCAGGGTCCTTGCTGCCTTCAGAGGGGTCCTTACCTGTCACCAGGAGTTGCCTGTGAATCCAGCCCCTGGCCTTCAGCTGCTGGACTCCCCTGGCACCAGAGGAAAAGTCAGGTGTGAAGGCTTCTACCACCCGGGCTGGTCCTCCAGGCTGGGTGGGAGAACCAGAGACAGGGCTGTCCGGCCCCCGCCCCACTGGTCATCAGGGCACATACCCCAGCCCACCTCAGGTGGCCAGGCCAGGGCTGGGGGAACCTGCCTGCACCTTTGCCCTGGGAACCATCCCACCCGGGGCCCCTGGAACTGAGTCCACTGCTCCAGGTACCAAGGACACTTCCTCTAGGCCCTGTGCTGGTCCTCAGGCTTACCTCCCGGATCTGTTAGTCTGGAGAGTTAGAACATGGCTATTGACCTCTTATAATCAGGAAAAAAGAAAGCCCAAAATTTCACAAAATACGTCTGTCAAACCAAGTTGTAAGGGATGATGAAGGTGTCCTGTGTGTGTCAGGCGGGGGTGGTGATCACATTCTACTCACAGCCCCCCGACCCCCAAAAGCAAGAAGTGAGGCAGCTGTGGCTCAAAGGCGAGACCAGGATGTCAGCTGGAAGGGGCTGGAGGCATCCTGGAGGCCAAGGCCCCTCTGTACACTAACACACCCCGGCGGTGACTCAGTGGACACTCCCTCTACCCATCGGTTTGGCCACGACACACACACACGTCTGCACAAGACCCAGCTGCTCAGCCTAAGTGGGGAGAACGTCTATTTGACCCTAGAAAAAGGTGTTTTCTCTGTCGTCACTGAGAAGATTGCAAATTCTGTAAAAAAAAAAAAAAAAAAGTGTGCTCACGGAGATGTGAAAACAAAAATTCAACAGACTGACTTCTTTTTTTTAAGAATTTATTTCAGTTTCTGCCTTCTGACAATCTGAGGTGAAATATATAGACGGTTTTTTTTTTCTTCACAGGAAACAGATTTGATTTTAGCACTGTTCTGAGAGCTTGACCTTGAAACTTTCTCCACCTGAAAATATAGTTTGTAGAACATCGCCTCGTGGGACACGAAATTGCGTGAGTGTACATATAACATACCTGCATCACGGACCCCGGCTTCTGGGCCACTAAGGGCAATGCGTGGATATGGCCAAGGCAAGTTCAGGTCCGAGACCAATGGGTGGGAGAGAAACAGGGGATGCACGTGGGAGACCTTCCTGAAGCCCCAGAGGCCACAGTGAGAGCCACGGAGCTCTCGAGCTGACAGGTCTTAAGGGCAGGTACCTGCCATTTGAGTTCGAGCCTTTCCTACTGTTCAAATGGTCAGCCCGTCCCTCTCAAGGCGTCCACGGGAACCTAAGCAAGCCTCCAGCACAGGGACAGATCAGGGCCCGCATGTGCAGCCTGTGTGTGGGAACCGGGCCTGCTGACCTGCTAAGCACTTCCCTTTCATTTCCGCGAGTGCACCGTCCAGGACCAAGGTGGGGACAGGCACAGCCCCCCGGGGTCCGAGGGGCATCACAGCAGCAGGAGCCCTCCTTCCAGCTCAGCCACCCCGTCTGTGCTACACAGGAGGGCGCCAAGCGACAGCGTCCTGGTCTGACCCTGCGGGACAAGCGAGGATGCAGGGTCACCCCTGCCTGCACAGAGGTCCTGCGGGAAGTGATGGGAAGACGGGCAAACCCAGACCATCCTGACTCGCTCCTGGAAATGACAAGGTGTTCCTTCTCCAATAGTAACCGAGAACTCTAGAGCGGGAGCAGTGTCCCCTCGACTCCTGGGGACACAGCCAGGGGGAAGGTTCCCCGCCGCAGCCCTTCACTCATCTCAAGCTCAGACAGACCAGCCAACTCAGGGACACAGGCCAGCGCCAGGACACCCAGGGACGAGGTGGGCCGGCCACCCTAGGCGCTTGCTGGGGAGGGACTGCAGGGAGATGGTGTCAGAACGAGGCCGGGGGGGCCAACCATGTGGAGGGTCTTGGTGTTGAGGGTGCTCCTGGGTGGGAACCATCTGGAGAACCCACACAGGCCTGTTCCCGGCCGCCGGGCGACAAGGACGTACTGGGACATGTGACTTGACTAAGGCCTGACTCCAGCCCAGGTCTGAACGTTGCACACCAGCCAGTTAGGGGCACTTGTCACCGATGCCATTCCCCTGTACGAACTCAGCTTCAAAGGCTTTTCTAGCGAAACTCACTCTCAAGAATCGTAAAAAGGGATCAGTGATTTGCAGGAAGACGGGGAGATGGCTGAGTGGCAGGAACAGTGGTTCAAGGAAACTAAAAGGCCGTGGTGGGGTACTGCGAGAAGAACCCCGGGACCGAGGGGTCGTGGGCCCCCACCCCTACAGCTCTGCCTGTGGCTGAGGAAGAGGGTGGCCAGGGGGTGACAAGCCTGGGACCGCCCGGCTGCTACCCCTCCCCCGAGGCTGGTGCCGGGCCCTTCTCCCCCTGCTTCCCAAGCTCCCTACTGTTCTGGCAAATGACTCAGGCCCCTGGCTGCCCAGCTGTCTCAATTGTAGGTGATTTGGCCATACAGCTGATCTAACCGCACCGACCTGCTGGGATCCCCACTAGCTGAAAAGCCAACTCGTCGGGGTGCAGCAACGCCCAGGAAGGTCAGGCTTGTAGCTGCAGCCCTGACTGCCGGTCACGGTCACCTGGGTTCAACAGAACTCCTCGCAAGCCCCCTTGTGGCGTGAACACTGCGCTTCTCACACTGAGAGGCTGCGATTCCAAGTGCTCTGGGTGATAAACCAACCCACTTAAAACAGCCGACGGAAAAGCAGCCCTCAAGGCTGCCACCTTCTCTCCACGGCAATGAACTTCACCGTCTAACCGGGCAGGGAGAGGCGAGTACGGGCTCCACTGGTTCCAGCTTCCGGGAAGGAGGAAAGAGAAAGGTCAGGCGGCACCTCTGACTCCAGTCCTGGGTCTCTGCCCTAAACCCAGCGTGGGGCTTGCCCGTGACCCTGACCGTCCCGGGTTTCACTGGAGCACAAAACTCGCGAATTGGACTCTCTCCAGCCCTCCTTTTGGCAACTTAAGAGCTCCTTGGTCTGCTTTTTTCCCCTTTCGGCGATAGGAAAATCATGGTCTACTCCCTTTCACTGTACAAAGAACTTACAATAGCAGAACTTGGTTCTCCTGCCTTTGATTAAACGTGCGTACACAGCAGATTATGATCTGAATACTAGCACAGCCCCTCTTAAACATCTAACGATATTGCTAAAACTGCAACAAAGGCTGAAGACGTACAAAGCCACATCTCGACATCATCCTATTTCCAAAGCAGGGTACTTTTTACTTGGGAGAATTAGCTGTTTTGGGCTCATTACGATTCACATAGCCCTGAAGGGCAGACAGCAGGAGACTGAGATGCCATTGCTAACACAGTCCTTCGAAGCTCCTGGCTTGGGACCCTGAACCTACTGGGACTGGAAACTCTCCTCGTGGATATGACCCGACGCTTCCTGCCCCGAGTCTAAGGGTCCTGAGTTTCCAGGGAGGGCCACCGGAGCTCTTTCTCCAAAGCCTCCTGTGTTTACGGCGGGGTGAGACTTCTCCGCCCTCAGACCTCAGAGCCCGCCCTGTGTCTGTCTGCTCGGAGTGGGCCTCGGAGGGAAGATGGTGCCACAGAGAGAGGAAACGTCAGCGAGGCAGGCTGCCGGCTCCTGCTAGGCACGCCGTGCGTCCTCCGGGTGACAGTGGTCAGACGCTCTGAGGTGAAATGCTCGGCCAAAGGCAGACGCCACCAGGACACAGCAGGGCAGCCTCAGAGCCACCCCGACATTGGTCACTCCACGAGGCCCACGGTCTCCGGCAGTGTCCCCTCGTAGGGCTGAAAGCAACAGGCAGCACTTCTGGGGTCAGACTCCACTCTTAGGAGCCAGATTTACACAAACAAGCGGAGAGGAAAAAACCCAAAGCGACCCTTGCTTCTACCTTCAACTGCTATTTCAAGAGGCCTGTATGGGAAAAAAAAGGTCTCAAGATCATCTTGAAGTTAAAGTGCCTGGAAAAGCCCGAAGAAGTCAAAGCTGCATTTTTCCTTCCAAGGCTGCACAGGCCCTCCCGCCCCACCCTGCGGGGAGAGAGCCGCCAGCTCCCCAGCACCGCTGGGAAGATCCAGAACCTACTGTCTCCCTCCAGAAATCAGACTGGATCGAACGTCCGTACAAAAATCTTCTATGTACAAGGATAAGTCTTTTGGGCACCTTTAGAATAAAATCTTAATGCATTTCAACTAACCACTAAGAAAGCCAACGACACACGGCCTCAGGGGGAGAGCCCTGCGAGGGCACGTGGCCCTGCTCCTATGGGGGGTGGGGGGAGCACAGCACACGCAGGGGTCGTAGTTGAACGTCTCAGGAGGGGCTGCGTTATCTTCAGCACGCACTGGAGGAGGAGCCCACACACCCGTCCGCTGGATGTGATTTCTCTGAAACGCGTTCCATAGAGACCCGTCCTATCACTGGGCCCAGCATCGGATGGAGGCGCTCCAGCCCGTGTGACCCGCCCCGCACAGGACAGGCAAACTGGCGACACAGCTGTGCTTTGTTTAGTGACACGGCCAGAGAGGCTGCCACCACACACACACACACACACACACACACACACGTGCGCGCGCACGCACACGCCATTGCGAAAACAGCAGGGTTTCTGAAGCCCCAGCCCCCCAGGCCTCCTGGAGGAGCAGCTCACGCCAGCGCACTCGGGTCCTGCCGTGTTTCCTGTCATCTCTCTTACCATCACCCGGATGTGCGTTCCTCGGCTCATCAATGCACGCTCTGCTCTGGAACATTCCAGGGAGGCATCCCCCACGAGGGGAAACTTGGAGGGTCGGAGGGCTGGGTATCTGGCGTGTGCTTGTCATGCTGGAGGAGGTGTAGCGGGGACACGGGACGAAGGACCAAGGCGGGAAGGACGGAGCCCCGCTGGCCTCGTCGTCAGCGCCCAAGAGCTGGGGCTGGGGCCGGGGAACCGGGCTCGCCAGGGAAGCTGGTGGCAGGCTGGAGGCCTGCTGGCCAGACTGTGGTCCCTCGGGCTGGTCAGCTGTGCCTGGTACAAACCTGGGGGGAAGAGCCCCGGCTCCCGGCACCTGAGACGGCGAGGGTGTGTCCGCAGAGTCCGCAGGGAAGTGGTCCAAGGGCTCGGGTGGCAGAAGGTGCAGGCTTCCCCAGGCGGCCGGGGTGGAGGGCCCGACCCTCCGAAGCCCCGCTACCCAGCCTCACACAGTCACCGCCACAAGCGGCCCCTGCCACAGTGCCTGTAACGCTGACACAGATTCTTTTGTCTTTTTTGAAATCAAGGGCAGCGCTGTTCACTTTCAGAAAGGGCGGTTGTCCTGAAGCTGCTGAAGAAGCTTCTCTTGTCTGTGCTTCGTCACGGGACTGATGGCCCCGAGCCACTCCCAGGGAGCAAGGGGCGGAAGCGTCTTCACTCCAGAAGGAAGCTGTCGGCTGAGCGGGGACATCTCAGACGGCCTGACACAGACACCTGAGTGCTACGTGGGTCCAACACAGCCACTCGGAGCCGTGCCATCTCCCGGCGCCCACACCCCTGACCGTGGCCGGGCCTTCTGCAGCCGGGAAGGCACGTCCTCTGCCCCGGTCTCTCTCCCGTCCTGGAATAGGGGGTGTCCCTCTCCTCCTGGAGCTTCCTGGGACTCCGTCCCTGCTGCACGGAGAGGGGACCCGGAAAAGAGCCAGCACCGGCCGTGGACCGACGCTCAGAGGCCCCCGCCCCCTCTGCTTGGCCGCCGCTCAGCAGGAACCCCACTGTGGGAGGAACCCAATCCCACCCTGCCGGGGGGCCCCCAATCATCACTCCCGACTGCCCCGTGTCACTGGCGTGTGCCACCCCACAGCTGCCCTTCCCTACCCTCCCATGTGCACCCCAGCCTCTCCCGCAGGGGGCTACGATGGACACTGGCCCATCGTGGACCCAGCATCCTCCCTCCTGCGCCCCCTCGGTCCCACGTCGCAGGTCTGCCACTCGGGGATATGGAAAGTCACCTCGGTGTTAGCTGTGTAATCCCAGAGACGCTTTGGCACGCAGATGGGGGAGCAGACACAGGCAGAGGGGAGGCAGGGAAAACGGGCAACCAGATTCTTCTAGCCGCTAGTCCTAGGGCGGTGTGGGGCGCCTCTGGGTGCTGCCGATGTCATGCGGGGGCGGGGTGTGTGTGACAGCCAGCCGTGGGCCCGGGAGGGAGGCGCGCACCCACAGTCCTCCTGGGGGAGCCTCGGGCCACCTCCCGAGGCCTACTCGGCGGCCATCTGCTCGATGTGGTCACTCAGCAGCTTGTACTGCTCTGGAAGAGAAAACAACGTTATCCCTCGTGAGAGAGACGGCGACACGGACAGGCAGGTCCTTCTCATTCGGGGTGATAACAAAGCAGGCCCTCCCGGGCATGGTGAGTGTGGGCTTCTGAAGGTGTGCCCTCGGCCTGGCAGTGGGCTCCTTGGAACCGGGATGCATCTTCCCATGGCAATGACGCTCCACAGGGCAGCCCCGCAGGCCCCCAGGAAGCCTGGTGTGGGCAGATGAACCCTATCACGGGAGCCAGGCGTGGGTCCTGGAGGCCACGCAGGGGTCACATGGTGGAGGGCACAGTGTTCTTGCCCTGTGATGAGTGGTGGGGCTGGTGACAGCACTTTGAGATTTTCCGGGGGCACCTCCTGAGGCCACCTGTCCTTGGCCCTCTTTAACTCGGTCCAGGATGGAGTTTTATTTGTAAACAATATCGATCTGTACAAATCTATGTCTAAGTGGAAGAGTTTTCAGGGGACTAGCAGGAAGCATCTTGTAGCACGTGGGATGACGCCTAAAGGCCAGCTGTCGATCAGGGAAGCTGACATCAGCAACATGTCCCCTCCCGTTACAGAAGCCAGAGATGCCGGAAAGACCTCAAGACCCCCGCCGCTGCCCCGGGACCTCCGGCAGCAGTGTCACGCAATCAACGAAGACAGGCCATGTGGTGGCCATTTAGAAGGAGGGGCAACTCAGCGCCAGAGTCTGCCCATTTTCAAGGTCAGAGTCAGAGCACCAAGTTATATCTTTTCCTGGGCCCTGTCTGTAAGCACTGACCTGGTGGGCCCTGCACCATCCTGCCCCACGTGGGCAAGCCCTACCTAGCAGAACCGGGTCTCCAAGGGGAAGGAAGAGTGTCCCGCGCACGCAGGCGGACAGGAACGTTTAATGTCCTGTTGGTAATTACAGCAGGGACAGTCCTCTGAGCCGGGTGGGGATTCCAGCACGCAGCGCACTCGGCCCTGAAACCCCGGCCCTGCCGCCACTCACCCTCATCCAGGTTGCCGATCACCGCCTGCTTCTTCAGGAAGTCGTTGCACAGCTTCTTGTTCAGCCCGAACGCCAGCATGTTGTGCGTGAATGTGCTGGGGGGACACGGCCGTGAGCTGGCACCCCTCCCGCCTCCCGAGGGGAAGGGAGCCGGGGCCCGACATGCAGCCCACCGGGCCAGGGAATCGATAGCAAGATGTAAAACCAAATCGCCTCATCGGCCAGCCCTGCTCGCCATGAAACCGTGTTAGGGGCGGACTAATTAGGAACCGGAGTCAAGGCCAAATGGAGTGAATCTGAGCCATTTAAGAACGCACAGTGGTCGTGACACTGAGTCAGGGATGTGTGACGTCATAAGGGTGGCGCTCCCCCAGCAGAGCCCCTGGGTAGAAGCGTCTCACCCGGCGGTCCCTCCTCACACCGCCCTGCTTGCTCATCTCCTGGGTGACCCGGGGTGGGCGTGGGCCCCCGTCCGGGTCACAGGACTGGGGGTGGGGGGCGGGTGGCAGGCCGGCCCTGGCGCTCACCCCAGCTGCCCGAAGGTGATGTTCTCGTTGAACCGCAGGCTGTCGTCCCGCTCCTCCTGGGTCATGTGGCACCACCTCTCTCTGCAAGCACAGGAGGGGCAGTGGAGGGGCTTCAGAGCCCACATCCCCGCCGCTTGGCCCCCTCCTGCTCTGACCCACAGGTGCTGGCCTCCCTGACAGAGAGGGGACACCTCTGCCGAAGAGCTGTTGGCGCTGCTTCTAGGAAGCCTGACCGAAGGCTGCCCCTCTGCCTGGGGGCCCGAGACCCACACTCATCACCTTCTCCTGGCGGAGACAAGGCTCAGGACCCAGAGACAACGTGTGCTTAGCGGCCGCCCGGAACATTCTCCGGGAGACGAGAATGCTGCCCCCACGTCCTTCTCTAAGGTTCAAGGACAACGGAGGCCGAGGTCCGTGTCACCGGTGGGGAGGCGTGCCGAGAAGCCGGCGGAGCAGGGGTCAGGAGCCCAGCGAGCGTCTGCGGCCTCTGATCACATGGCCATCAGGCCGGCCCGCCTCTGCCGTCCACTGTGCTCCCAGGCTGCCTCGTAGGGCGCGGGGACAGGCCCGTGAGCATGGAGAAGACGGCACAGAGGCTCTAAGCAAAGCCGGGAACCCAACGAGGAGGGACCACGGCCCGTGTGGCTCCATGTGCTCTCCGTGAAGCAGCACGGGGCTCAGGGTTCGGGCAGGGAAGGTGCTCTTTTGAGCTCCTTTTGAGCTCGGTGTCCCCGACTGAGAGCGAACACCGCCCGATCCTGCAGGGCGTCAGCCCCTCCCCTTACGGCCGAGCACCCTTGTCCCCAGTGGCCCAGGACCGTCAGCCACTGCACCACTCCACCCCCACCCCCCGGGGCATGGGAGCCGCGTGGCCACCTGAGAAGTGAGCAGATGTCTATTTCCCCTTAAAAATTACACTCTGGACAAGGAGTCTGACTAAAACAGGGCTGAGAGGAAAAAGACAAAAGAAAAGGGAGAGAAGAGGCAGTATGAGGGGGTGAGGGGTCAGGGCGATGGAGAAGCTGAAAGAAGAGGAACAGAACCAACAACGTCGACTCTTAACTCCTCTCCCCCCTCCCAGCCCAGGGAGGCTACTGGTGCCGCTGCAGCTGAGCGGGAGCCACGGGACACCAGGGCGCAACAGAGGCGGCACTGTCAGTCTCCCAGTCTCCTCGTGCTGACAGGACACCCACGAAGACACCTGGAATGTGCTTCCAGGCACTATGCTAATCCCATGCCACGTTCCTTCCCATCCTTTTTCCCTGAGTGGTCACCCTTAGAATCGTCCGGGCACATAAACTCCCACACCACCACCAGGCTCGCTGGGTACAGTTGCACAGGTTGTGCACTGCACAGCACCAGACCACGTGGCAGTGGCTCCTTGCAGGCATGCAGCACAGCAGCCTGACCCAGATGAGGAGGTCCGTCCTTTTGCTGTGGCGAGGACTAGAGTTGGGACATTTTATCTGATCTCTGAAGAAACAGGCAGAAGGTCATTTGGGATCAGGGGCTGCCTACCAACAAATCAATTCCTTAAAATTGAGTTCAACACCCAATAGTGGTCGAGGTCTAATACCACGGGAGGGCAGATCGTGTGTCTAAATCGCCACAGTGGGAATTCGGATGTATCCAGCAGCTTACAGGAGAGGAAGCCTCCCGAAACGGGGACGTTTCTGCCTCCGAGAACAGAGAGGGTGCTGTGGGCAGAGTCTGCCACAGAGGAATCATGCCGGAGGCACAAGGTTGCCCCAGGACCCAGAGCCAACCCCCGGCCCCCAATCTCGGGGTGTCCTGGGGGTCAGATCTGGGATGTGCATGGCCAGACCACATCTGCTCTGGGTGAGGAGGCCTGTGAGGCCCAGAGGCTCACTTCCCCTCGTGGGGCTCAGAGGTCACGATGCTCCAGCCCTGTCGGGCCTCGGCCGTGGTGCTGGGAAGCCTTGCTCCAGGAAGGCTGGTTAATTACACACACACTCCCGCCCCCCAGAGAGTCTGTGGGAACTTGGGGGCATTTTAGGAACGGAGGTAGCTGCCGTGCCTAAATGCTCCTTTTAAAGCCATAATAAGGCTGCATGAAAGAAAACAAGATTTCTCATAAAACAATAAGCCCTAAAAATACATCACTGATTAAAGGAAGCATGCTTTGGGAAATTTCCACCAAATTAAAAACAAGCACTGAATCAGAAACTATATTTTGAATAGGCAGGCCTTTCACTCTAAAAATATCTTAACCAAGATATCGAGCACATATCAAGTTCAAACAATTGCAGTCAGACCCCACCGTGGGCTCACAGGAAATAGTCTGTTCTAGACCTTTGTCTTCAGGGGACCCCCTCACACACACACGCCTCACACCACACAGTGGCCAGGGGGAGGAAGCAGCTGTCCTTCCTCCGGGACCCCCCAGACCTGTCAGAGTGGGCGAGGGTCTGCCAGAGCCCGCAGGCCCTTAGGCATGACTGCAGGGACAGGTCCTCTGGCCCGACCTGCGGCTCCTGAGCCCGGATCAATGACCGAGCGGACAACAAGGGAACCCAAGGGTGTGGTTTCGGGGTCCACTGGGAGGGCCAGAGTGGCCCATGGAGGCTGGACTCGCTCCAGGTCGGAGCTGACCTCCTGGACCTCACTGCCCTCTCCTCTCGGGATGCGCACCGGGCCTCGTGGGGGTCTCGGGGGCCGTGTCTGTCTCCTGACCATTTCGGGGTCTCTATGCTCAGCGAGCTCCCCACTGTCTGTCACCAGCCTGTCCCAGCGCTGGGCCCGCCGGCCGCGAGTCACACCCACGTCTGGTCATACCCCCCTCCCCTCCGACCCAGCGGCCCCGAAGGGCCCCCGCACTGTCCATGGACAGTCACGTGGACACACACCTCTTCTTCTCCTCCTCTCCAGCATCCCCTCTGGAGCGGCAGCAGAAACAGGTAAACAGAGGAACACGTCAAAGTCATGCAAGATATGTGGATGGAAAAGAGAGCAAAGCGTGGAAGGAGGGTTATCACAGCGGAGACGGATATGGAGACGGGGTTCCAGGGGGCGGTGGCCCAGGAGTCTGAGAGCAAAGCAACACGAGGATCCCCCTCGCCTACAGGCACTTCCTGCATCTGCGACTCCCAGAAGGGCGGAGAACTCTCTCTCTAGAATCCTCAGGGACGTTCCAGCATCGCTTCCTCTCCACGTGCTCCCCTGCCTTCCCGGGGCACACAGCCACAGCAGGCCGCCGTGGGGTACAAGGCAGGTCATCCCGATAGGGTTTACTTCCCCCCCAAAAAAGATTTCACTTAAGATCCCCCAAGTGCTCATGGACTAAAGCCTTAACCAGCAGGCACCTGCCCTCTCTCCTGCCGGGAGAAAGGTTAAGGGGTCTCCCCAGGGTCAAAGAAGGCGGGGATTCAATTTCATCAACGAGGAGAGACTCAGACTTCAAAGTCCCATGACTGGAGAGGCCAACGAGGTGACCCAGGCCTGGGAGGCCGCTGCCCCTTCCCCGCCCCGCTGCTGCACACAGCAGGCACCAGCCTTAGCTCGCCGCCGTGGCCAGAGAGAGCTGAGCACCCGTGCCCAGCCCCGGCCGGCGCCCAGTGCTTAGTGAACCGGTTTACAAAGGGAGTCTTCCGAAGTGGCAAGACTGCCCTCGGGGAAGCTGCAGCCCAGAGGAGTAAGTTGACAGTAGCGACTGCCCTTCCCAGACGTGAGCCCAGCACCCAGGGTCCCGCGGCAGTGGTCTCAGCTCGGGAGTCTGGAGTCTCACAGAGACAGGCAGAGTGGGTCCGAGGGGGGCCCTGTGGGCTTCACTCAGTGGGAGTCTGCATTTCTTAGGAGGGTCAGGCCGAGTCATGCCGGAGCCCCGGGGCAGGAAGCGCTCATGCAAGCTGGGCCCCCCACCCAGGAAGCGGTGCGCCCGGGACCCTTCAGGCAGCTTGCAGGGCACCGGGGCCGCAAGGGGTTGAGGAAGAAACACAGACACATCGACTCAGCCGTTCTGTCCTCCTGCTTTCCTCTTCAGGAACGGGACAATAAAGCCTCGCCCTGGTCCTCTTCCCTGGGGCAAAGCGGGCCCGGACTTGGCTCCTACCTGGTGGTGGGAGACCGCTTTCTCCTCTCACAGTGGACAGCGTCGAAAAAGGCCGCGTTCCAGAACCTCAGCGTGTGCCTGCAAGACAGACAAGGCCCATGTGCCTTTATCCTAAATGGAGCTGGTTTCCACCCCCACCCCCACCCCGCCCGACCACCCGGCAAAGTGTCCTGAGGGCATCCGTGCGTCTCTCCCAGGACTCAGCCTGGACTCATCGGGTCAAAGGGGAAGCCGCCACCAGCGGGATGTGGGCGAAGGCCATTTCCCCTTCTCTGTCTCTGGCTGAGGCTCCCAACAGGAAGCAGAGGCTTTGAGGAGGCCTGCTTCTCTAGAACACGGTCTAGTAACATAAATGGGAACCCCGGCAGGGACAGGCCACGTGCAGAGAGCAAACGCATTTATAGCGACACACAAGGAAGAGGCATTCTTCCCAAGGATCAGGGTCAGCAGACCTACGGCACGTGGGCCAAGTCCGGCCTGCTCTTTGTCTGTGTAAATCAAGCTTTATGGGATCACAGCCACACCCCTCCACTTACACCCTGTCCACGGCGGCTCTGGCACTATAGCAGTGGAGGGCAGTGGTTGCCTGTAAAGCCTAAAATACTTACCACCCGGCTGTGTACAGAAAAGTGGGGCTGAGCCCTGCTGCAGATAAGACAGCAGCAGAGCCTAGAGGGGCCCAAGCTACGTCAGACAGTGGGACCGGGGCTGCTGGGCTCCCTCTCCCTGCTTCCCCCCGAGGCTGGCCCTGCAGGGTGGGCTCTCCTCACGGAGGCTTTGGGACAGCTGCAGCCCAGCCCTGGCCGGCCGTGTGCCTCACGTGCCCCATTCTGCCGCCCCAGGTTCTCCCACCGCAGCTAGACCGTGATCCTCGCGGGAGGGGCACGTCTGACACCCTTTGGGTTCCAGGGGCTACTACACCGCCTACGTGTGAGGAAATAAAAGCCACCAACAGAGAGGCTTCAGAGGGATGAGAGCGTCCTCAGAGAAAGACAGAGGGCGAGATGTCCCCTGACCACTGGTCTCCCACTGCAACCACGACCGTCACGTGTGTACGTTATTGACACATACAGAACAGCTGTACTAGGATATAAGACACATACGGTAAAATGCACGCTTTTCAAGTACACAATTCAGTGGCTTTTAGTATATTCACAGAATTGCTCAACCATCGCCACTATCCATTTCCGGGACATTTTCATCACCGCACTCCCGGCTTCCCCCAGCCCCTGGCACCCAGCAATCTGCTCTGTCTCCAGGGCTTTGCCTCCTGGACATTGCGTGTACATACACTACTTGGTCTTTTGTGTCTGGCCTGGGTCACGTGGCAGAACGTTTTCCAGGTCCACCCACGTCGTGGCAGGTGTGGGTGCCTCGTTCCTTTACGTGGCTGAGTGACAGCCCACATTTCGTGTATCCACCTTTGGGCTCTTACGAATAACAGTGTCATGAACATACGTGCACAGGTTTTTGCTTGAGTACCTGTTTTCAACTCTTTTCAGTATCTACCCAGGAGTAAAACTGCCGGGGTCATGGGCTAAAACTCTGTGTAACTGTTGCCCGACCATTCTCCACAGTGGCTGCTGCATGGGACGATCCCACCAGCCGTGTACGAGTTTCCGATTTCCCTGCAACCTCACCCATCTTTTCTCCTTTGGCTCTCCTAGGGGGCGTGAGTGGCCTTTACTTGTGATGGAGACATGGGTGCTGGTGACACAGGCCGAGGGTGGCCTTACCAGATGGGCTGCTGCTTCAGGTGTGCGTACAGGTAGATCTTCTCCCCCTTCCTCTCTTCCTCCGGGCTGCATACAGTCACTGCGGGAGGGGGAGGGAGACTGAGCGAGGCAGACCCCCGCACCCCCGCCCCGACGCCAGCGACCCTCCCAGCAGGCCCCGCATCATCCCACAGGTCATACAAACAGAGAGCGGAAACTCCATGGCACCGGCCCTGCGGCCCTCAGGCCTGGCCCTGAGGACTCCTCCCCAGGGAGGGTCCCGGGAACAGCTCCCCCACCACTGGGGATACTTTCCTTGAGTCCCCTGGGAGGAGGAGTTGATCCCCAGAGAGGCGGGTTTTCCGTGGAAATTCAGTAAGCGGTTAGAGACCACAGCAGAGCGCAGTAGGACAGCATCCCCTGCTACGGGGGAGCTGGAGCCCCAGGCGTCCAGGGACCTGCGGCTCCCCGTGGGCTGCTGCTGCGGCACCGCCCGGCCCCGCGAGCACAGGCAGGCACTCACCCGTCTTCCGCGGCTTCTCCTGGGACTTGCCTTCTTTCTCCCTTGGGGAGAGAAACCATAGCAGTGACACAACGACCCAAAGAACCCTGTTATGTTGCTGAAACGGGATGATGCCTCATAACCAACGTGTAAATCGAAGGTGGTCTTCTCTGCAAACATGTTTACGAAATCAACGCCACGTGTACCACCTGCCAGCATTTTAGAACTGAGATGTGCTGTTCGGGCTTCTCTGTGCCATTTTCTCTGAATCCAAGACTGTCCAGACCAGAGGAGGAATAAAGCCAAGTGGCCTGGTTGTAACCGAGCCGTCGGAGGGGACCGCGGGGACCACAGGGTGCCCCTGCTTTGTGGAAGTCTCGGTTCCTGCACTGTTCTGAAGCGGCCCCGCCCCCCGCGGGTCTCCGAGTGGCTATGGGAACACCGCTGCCCTGGGGAACGTGGTTTCTCTCATGGCAGCGGGAGGCGGGGTGCAGGGAGGGGGGGTGTAACTCCCCTCCTGCCTACTGACAATTTCTGTACGCTCCTCTCCAGCCCTAGAAACACAGGCCCACGGGGAGCATCCCAGCACGTCAGCAAATGGAACAACGTTTGGAAGCCCCAGAAAACTGGAGGGTGGGGAGGCAGCTGCCCTCCGGGAACAGCTCTCAGGCCCCAGTGACGGCCGAGGGCGCAGAGATGCTCCCGACACTGGGCCAGGGTGGCCTCCTTGTCACACCCACGGTCGGGGAGGGACGCACGCAGGCGACACTCACTCGCTTCTCCTGGCCAGGGGCCCCTTGGGCTTGGTCTCCAGCCCGAAGAAGCCCTTGACGTTCTCCGTCTTGGCCGACGTGTTCTTCAGAAGCCGTTCGGCGATGTCCTTCTTCTCTGCTAACCAGCTATTGGCCGACTTCAAGTAGGAGTCGATGCTCCCGGCCGGCTTCTCCTTGAACTCGGAGGGGAGCAGGTGCGGTTTACCTGGAGGGAGGGGGAGACAGCAGGGATGAGAGCCAACTGGAACCACGGAGGCCGGGGCCACCTCTCTCCACCATGGCCAGACACGGCGGCGGTGGGAAGCAAGAGGCTCAGGAGGCCCGTGGTCACACGGTGGGCCGGGGCCCCTGCCCTCTCGGGCGGTCGCTGAGCACCTAGTGTGGACAAGTCAGCCAGGTGCCACCAGGGGCTGCAGAGGAAACAGGCAGGGATCCAGCCCCAAAGAAGCACCAAGTCCAGAGGGTGGGGGAGCAGCGCACACAGGGAAAGCGTAACGTACAAAGTGATGGAGGAAGACACAAGAGTCTCTCCTTGTGGAGGGAGGGGCCGTGCGGATTCCAGACGGCCTGGCTGGCACCTGGGCTGGTCCTGAAACAGGGAGGCCACTGGACATGGGAGACGGTGAGAGAAGGGCAGCGAGGGAAAAAGAGGTATGTCCCTTCCTAAGGCTGTGCACGGACCGAGGCCCAGGCACCCCACGGGTCAAGGTGTCCTGCCCCATATCAAAGGGCTCCACGCTAAGGCCGTCAGGGCAGCTGCTGCAATGGCGCAGAGCAGCGAGGAGGGGTGGGCTGCTGAGGCGAGGAGACGATGAAGCTGAGCTGCAGAGGTAGCGGATGCGCCACAAGAGCCAGCCCACCGGTGCCTGCGCCGCTCTGACCCAGCTGCAGCCCGCGGGCAAGCCCTCAGCAACCCTCTCCTCACGGCGGCCTGAACGAGTGCCAGTGGTCACAGCCCAAGGAGCTTAACACGGGGAGCCCCCAGCTGCCCCCAGCTGCGATGCACCAGGAGGCCCCAGGGCCACGAGCCCGAAGAGCTCAACCCGCACTCTGCTCCAGACCCCGGGCTGCTCCAGGTCACCCCAGTCCACAGCTGACCCTGTGTCACATTTGGCCAGAACATGAGACGATGTCCTGCATCTACCCTGAAGCGTCCTGCCCGTGTGTCTACTTTTTCGTGTCCTCCCAGCCAGGACCGTCAGCCTCCTGACTCACGCTGTGGACCGTTCTTCGCCTCACGCTCTAGGGGTCTCCCTCCTCCTTGTTCCCACCCTAATATCAGCTCCCTTTGTTTTCCGGATGCCTCGCAGCTCTGCCTTAAGAAATCCCCACTTGATGTGGCGTTGGAAGGTGACAGGTCTGCCTGCCACGTAAGCTGTACCCCGGGTCTCACCGATGTGATAGTAGGTGAAGCACATGGTCATGAGGTTCTTTGCAGGCCCGAAGTCGTCCATCTGGTGACACCTGAAATGGAAAGAGGGGTGACTGGCTAACGGATCCTTCCACCGGATTCTCTCTGCATGTTCCTGAGACAAGACTAGCATGTTCCACAGACACCTCTAAGCTAGGACCTCACTCCCCAGACACTCCAGGGGAGAAGCCACAGAAAGAACTCCCCCTGGGTCCAGGCACCTGGCCTGGGAGCGGGTCTGATTTAGGGCACTAAGGCGCTCACCATCCATCCGCCTGGCTTCCTTCACTTTCAAGGTGGAATAGCCAGGGCCCTACCCCAAGGAGCAGACCCGGAACTGGAGGTCAGGCCTCAGGTCTCAGGCTTAAACCGTTGGCCCCGTCCAGCCCCTACTTCTCAGGAATGAGCAGTGACTTAGATGATACCCGCCCCCCCGATGTGGGCAGTAGCAGTCACCTGGCAGGGGGGGCGGGGGGAGGCCATGTGAAGATGTGGATTGCTGGGCCCACCCCGGAGTCTCTGGGTCAGCAGGTCTGGGGCAGGGCCTGAGAATGTGCATTTCTAACAAACTGCCTTGGGAAGCTGATGCTCTGAGGCTCCTGGCCCAGGGACAGCACCCTGAGAATGACTGGGAATATGAATACCTACATACCCTACACCACTTGCTGAAAATCAAATTAAAGTATTACGCACCAGAACCTTTGCTATGCTAAAAGATGTCCTACAAATATAAAGGATTATATTAATACTTACTATATTATATCACACTTACTATATCGAGAGTATGAGATATACATGGATCCATTCAATTTAGCAGACAAAAAAGGGGGGAAACACTTCAAAAAGTGGGTCCGTCTGCCACTAAGAATTTGTACTGTCACAGTGGCAAAAGCTACGGTGATGTACACTGTGGCACTGCAAATTAGAGAAGAAAATGAGGAATCAGCTAAATGCCCATCGACAGGGCAGGAGCCAAATTAATTATGGAGCATTTGTACGTTCATGTATTAGAACACCTCACAGCTGTTACAGATGCAGCACTGGGTACAAATGCACGGTACTGCCTTTTTCTTTGCGGTACGCGGGCCTCTCACCGCTGTGGCCTCTCGCGTTGCGGAGCACAGGCTCCGGACGCACAGGCTCAGCGGCCATGGCTCACGGGCCCAGCCGCTCCGCGGCATGCGGGATCTTCCCGGACCGGGGCACGAACCCGCGTCCCCTGCATCGGCAGGCGGACTCTCAACCACTGCGCCACCAGGGAAGCCCAGTACTGCATTTTTAGAAAAAATATCTATTTGCTGGTATGCGCTTTATTAAGATGGCTATCACTGAGAGTGGACCAAAAGTGAGAGAAGAGGGTGTGAAAGAACATCTCCTTTCCCTCTTAGGCTTCCGTGCCTCTCCATCCTGTTCCCTCACGTACTTTCCTTTCCTGTTTAGTTTTTCACCTTGGACTAGTGTTACTTAAAGAAAGAAAATCAATAGAAATTATCTAGACAGTGGGATGAGGGTCATTTTTGTTTATCTTTTTAACATAAAAATAATAAATCTAAAAAACTAAACTTCTGTAAGTTCTTTTTTTTTTTTTTTTTTTTGCAACCACATAAAAAAATATACACTCACAGACAAAGTAATGAAAGATTCGGTGTTTTGGCAGGGTTGGAACTTGAGGTTAACTACACCACCCCCCCCCCCCCACCTACCAGTTTGCTTATTTAAGGAAAAACTGGAAGAAAAATTGAGAATTAGATAAGCACTTTACCATGCAGACAGGCACCATCTACACAAAATACAGGTTCCTGAAAACTATGGATGCACACGTCTCGAGGTCAAAGGGTCTTCGGGGCAGGAGACCACACTGACCCCCGACCCCCTGGGGCTCTTTTACCGAAGCTCCCGAGCCAAGCAAGCGTGGGCCCTTGGCTACCTCAGTGAGGGCCTCTCGTCCCTCCACCCACACTAGCTCCCAGACCCAGATCCCCGCCCCCACCCCTGGGGAGCACACCCTGAACTTGGGACATTCTGAGAGCAAGTGCAGGAAAAACAGGGGCTCCTCTCTTTTGGCCATTTTCCTCTAGTACATGCCCCGTGTTCATGGGGGACAGAGAAAGTTGGGGAGACACCGAGACAGGGAATTAAAGTCAAGAGAGCAGCTACATTTCTGTTGGGAGAAGAAGGGGAAGGAACAGGAAAGGAGGGGTTTTCAGGCCTGGAAGGACACAGGGACACAGAGAAGTGGCCACGGCCTAAGCCAGGGGACCAGGACCTGCTCCGAGGCCACACTGAGGTGAGGGGGGAAAGCGGGCTCAACCGAAGGTCAGATCAGGGTCAGAGCTTCCCTCCCTGTCCCACGCATTTCCCCCACCCCCACGATCCCCCAGGTAGACACGGCCGCTCCGGTTCGCGCTGCGGAAGGCGCGTGCGGCTCTGATGCACGACAGGATGTAGGAAGAGGGTCAGGAGTCCTAGAGCCGTGCGTGGGCCTCAGCTGGAGGAGGCCCCCCCGGCCACACGGAGGTGGGGGGCCCTTCTCCCCAGCCCACGCTGTCCTCGGCGATAAAAGGCCCCAGTGGTGCCTCATTAGACCTCAGGGCAGCGATGCCATCCAACCACCTCATTAGTGGGCGGTGACCCGGTTTAGAGTACTTCACCACAGGAAATCCAGAGAACCCCAGACCTCAGCTGGAGGAGGGCAGGGCCGCTGTGTAGTCACAGCCTGTCCCGGGGCCGCTGCTGGCAGGTGGGGACCGCTTACTCCCCGCCGCCCCCCCACCCCGCGCCCCTCCCCCCGTGAGATACTGGACACTGGTCATGACTTCCAGACAATGCTGCCGCCGCGGGGGAGGGGAGGTGGTGGGGGAAGGGGAGCAATTGAGCTGATGACGCATGCGGCTGGTTCTCACGACGGGGGTCTCCCAGGTGGGGAGGGAGGGAGGACGAGAGGTCAGGACGGAGGCGCTAAGCCGCAGCATCACTTACTCGAATAGGACCACCGCGAAGGACTGCACCAGGCGGTAGAAGGTGGCCTCCGAGACGCACTTGGAATTGCAGCGCTGTCCGGGAAGAGGGCAGCCGCGTCAGGCGGCCGCTGGTGGAGGTGCACCCAGCTCAGAGGGGCTGCATGCTCACCGCGCCCAGCATCTCTAAACACAGCTGGGGCTCGAGCCCAGGACAGGCCCTGCTACCCAGAGACCGGGACCCAGCAGAGGGCTGCCCCACCCCTGACCATCACTCAGGTGCTTCCTGCGTCTCCTTGTGAGACGTTTAAAACTAGGAGCTTCGCGCGCTCACCCACGTGTGGGAAACTACAGAGGGATGGGACCCCAAGATGACAATGCTGGCTGTTTTCTGGGTGGCTGATGTATGGGCAGTTTCTCTGTTTTTGCTTATCTGTATTTTCTAATTTTTCTTGGAAGAATAAATTATTTGTGACCAAAAGATACTTTAAAAACGAAGAACTTAATCCACTTTACAGGAAAAAAATAAAAAGAACCTACTGGCTGTTTTTAAAACTTACTGTTTATCTGAGCTTACGTACATGGCTGTCATTCTCTTGAATATTTTATCTTTACAAAAATGGAATATTGTAGGTTATTTAATAAAAACATGTGTGGACATAGCCCATGTGCTGGTCTTTAAAAAAGCGAACTTTTCTGGAATTTCATGAGGTTGACAGCCCAGCATTCCTTTCTAGTGGGGCATCTTCCACTATTCTAATTAGACTTTATAACATCTCTAGACAGAGCTTTACGCTTCTTCCTGTGGGATCGTTTTCCTCAACTACCTTCTCCAGAGCAGGTGGGCTGCCCCACACCACAGCCCAGCGTCACCCCTCTTACCTGGGCGCTCACGTACCGGGCAAACCATTCCCGGCCTTTTCCGTTCTCACTGCTACAGGACTCTCCGAACTTGGCTTTCTCCTCCTGGTCCAAGTCCTCCCTGGAAAAGAGGGCAAAGGGAAAAGACAGGAAAGCTTTAATCCTCTGCAACAAAAATGGCTACAGTAGGGAAAGAGGAAGGAGAGGAACTCCTAAGTGCAGTCGGCCCTCGGCATCCGCACCACGGAACCCCGACGGTAACTCGCCCCCGCCAAGTGCGGACCCTCATCTCAGCCTCCGGGCAACCCCGAGAGGAAACACTATTACTTCTGTTTCCAGGATGAGAAGCCCGGCTCGGAGGATCACACACAGCTGGGGAGTGGCAGGTGGGAGCCCCATCCAGACCTCCTGGCTCCAAAGCCCACGTGCATTCCCCCAACCTCCTGCCTCAGTGAGGTCTGGGTACTCACAAGGGTTCCATAACTCTCCGAGGGCTTGGCTCTCCAGCCCATCCAACTGCCCCCCATCTTTGCTGCTGAGGTCGGTATGGAGCCACCGACTGGATTCAAGAATTCCTAATATGCTCAGTCTCAGCAGGACCCACTGGGGCCAAGAAACACAAGAGGTCTGAGGCCACCTCCAGCCATCACAAGGAGGGGGGCATGGTTGCTTATTCCTCTGCACTTCTGAAGAGCTAGTCTGCTCTCTGACTCTCCATGGCTCTGTGTGAGGGGTGAAGATCGGGGGACCCCAGGCCTGGGGGTCACCCCCGGCAGGGTGGAGAAAATGCTCACCTGATCTCAAACCACTTCCAATCATCTTCGTGGGGGGGGGAGCAGTACTCTACCCCAAATGTAATGACTAAAAGGGGGAAGCAGGAGGCTGAGGATCCACCGGCTTCTGCAATTTCATTCATTTAAGGTTTTATAGAAAACATCTTGGTCTCACTTATCCCAAGTACCGACACCAGATGAAATGTGAGAATTTGCCGGGCGTTTGCAGGGAGTTGTGGAATGCTCTTAAAGATGCATCTGACTCACTTGTCCACGTTCCATGTTGCCGACTGCCTGTCACAAATCTAGACTGGCCTTCCTGGCAAATTAGTGAGCTTCTGGGCTTTCTCCCCTTTGCATTAACTGGGTGTACTCAGAGACTGCTGACTAATTTCGGTGTCAATCAAACAAAATGAGTAGGAAGCCATGTCTACTGCTCTCCCAGAATGCATTCAAAATCAAACATAAAAGCAGTCTGGGGACAGTCAAATATTAGGATCCTAGAACTCCTCCCCCTTCTAACTGCAGAGAAGACGGGGGCACACCTGGAAAAGGTGGAACTCAACCTTGCCAGTTAACAAACGAGGGGCCTAAACCTCAGCAGGGAAGTACATCCTCGGTGCGTGGCGTCAACAGGCAGAAAGTCTTCTTACGCTTTAACGACATTGGAAAAGGGTCCCTTCAGCCAGAGCGCCTCAGGCCGCAACGCGTGCACGTGTAGAGGCCTCACTGAATGCAGGTTCTGACTCAGTGGGTCAGGTGGGGCTCACGACTCTGCATTTCTCAGCCCCCCCACCCCGCGATGCTGATGCTGCGGGTCCCAGAGACGATCTGAGGGGCAGGACCTCCAGCATTTCGCGCACCGCTGTGAACGACGCAAGACCAGCCGTCAAGGCCTGAGGCCTGAACCGTGTTTGCGGCGTGCTCCCCTTTCCGCTGCTGAGATGGCAACAGCCGTGAGTCAGATTCCCGGCTCCTCGGCCTCCGCTCTCACTCCAGGCCCCACCTGTGCTACAACTGTCACTGCTCGTTGTTTGCACTGTCAAGAACCACCAACGCGAGGCCAGAGAGAGGTGCGAGGGTGGGTCCCTATCTTAGCAGCTGCTTAAGGCTCAGCTGCCCGAGAGCGTCCCAAGGGCTGCGGGTAACTGAAACCTCCTGGCCTTGTACTGCCCCTAAGTCACTGCCAGCTAACAACCACCTCTGAAGGCGTGCCCATGGGGGCTCACCTGAGGGTCCGTGGGAGCAAAGCCAGGGCCCTGAGCGGAGGGAAGGAGTGGCAGAAGCTCCCCAAGGGGGCCTACGTGCACTGGGGTGGGGCGGAGACGCGAGGGCCCAGCAGCTTGTGAGGCCTGGAGCCCTGGCCGGTGGCGCCCTGCGAGGGGCTCACCCTCCAGAGAAGATCTTCTCCACGTAGCCGCGCATGAACTCCCGGAGCTCCAGCAGCTCCGCATCCTTGGCCGAGTCGGTGCTCTGGTTGGAGGAGAAGGACTCGCTGGAAGAGCAGCGGCGGTACTGGCCCCAGGACGGGTGCGAGGGCGACTCGCCCATGTCGTTCTCGCTGTCGGCGGACTCCGTGGCCTCACTCTCCGACGCACCCTCGCCCGGGGAGCTGTCCCCGTCCTGCAGCTTTGCGGGCAGCATCTCCAGGGGCGAGGAGGTGGATGGCTTGGCCCCGGCCCCGAAGTCAATCAGCGAGCCCACGGGGACCTCGGGGGCCTCCATGGCTCGGGGGGGTGGGGGGCACTGCCGGCAAGGATGCCAGGCGGGGGCTGGTGAGCGAGGTTCCCAGGTGCGTCAGCGGGAGCCTGAGGCTGAGCGCACGTGAGCTGCTTGGGAGCCGCTGGCCACCGGGACTGAGTCCTCTGGGGCGGCCCACGGGGCCCTAAGGCATCTGGAATGGAAGCAGAGACACGTCATCATCACCACGAGAGCTTCTCTTCATATAACGGGAAAGAATTAGGGCACGAATGCCCTGTAAGAGGCTCCAAACTTCCAGAATTTGGGCCACCTGTCTGCTGATGTCATCTTCCTACTGCCCACTTACTGTTAAACACCTGCTATATGGTGGGCAAACAATGAACAAACACACACCATCCATCAGGATTTCTCCAAACTAAGCAAGGAGACCTCGAGGGGGCTGCACCCCCCGGCCCTCTCCCGACTCTGGCCGACCAGACTGAGGCCAGTCAGAACAGAAATCACCGCAGATGGCCGTCTGCCGCCCACTCTTGCTGGGTCACCAACCACTGAAGACGGTGTCGTCAGGCACATGCTAAGCGCACGAGTCTCCAAGGCCCACGTCTCTTCCTTCCCGGGTTCCTTTCTTAGCATTTTCCCACTCAAGACCCAGCACCTTCCTGGCTGTCGGATATATGTCCCCTCTCATCATCCCCCTAAACCCTCCCGTGGTTTCTTTCTTTTTTCTTTTTTAAGCACCTCACCAGACACAAGATCTGCTG
The DNA here is from genome assembly GCF_963924675.1 of Phocoena phocoena. Classification (NCBI taxonomy): domain Eukaryota; kingdom Metazoa; phylum Chordata; class Mammalia; order Artiodactyla; family Phocoenidae; genus Phocoena; species Phocoena phocoena. The sequence goes on along the minus strand of NC_089238.1, from coordinate 55,664,430 downwards.
GCACATTTTAAAAAATGATTTTCATTGTTTTTTGGCCACACTGCACGGCATGCGGGATCTTGGTTCCCCAGCCAGGGACTGAACCCCCGCCCCCTGCAGTGGAAGCGCGGAGTCTTAACCACTGGATGGCCAGGGAAGTCCCTCCCTCTGACGGTTTCTAAGCAGCATTTGCCGAAGGACCCACCTCCTCCTACCTGCCCCTTCCCTGCAGTACGGCCACCCTCGGCAATGGCATCCACCCCTGGTGTCTGTTCCTCCGCCCCTTAAGCTAGACGGTCCTCTCCCTTCTCCCCCACCTTCCTCCCTCAGCCCCACCCCTCGAGGCTCAGCTTCGTGCCATCTCTTCTGACAAGCTTCACTCAAACCCTGTGCAAACTACTTACTGACTCCTGCGTGGCCCCACTGGCATTTTACTTACGTTCATTTCTAAGTCTGCCTGTTTGATAGGTTTATCCCACGGAAGTACAATCCCCTGAGGGGTGGACCATGCCTCAGCCACCTTTGTAGCAATGCGAGTACCCAGCACAGAGTCCTGACTAAGTGTCCACTGGACGTTTGCTGAATGGATGACCAGACCTGACCGTGAACACGCTCTAAGAGTCGGGAAGTCAACGGTGTAGGCAGAGCTGGGATTAGGATCTTTGCTTCTAAACCAGTCTCCTGCTGGTCAGTTCAGGGGTCACCTGCCAGTTCTGGGGCTCCCTCCCCCATGAAGATGGGCAGAGAGCTAAGCAGTAAGTTAAAGCCCTCCTGATACAAGAATCCAACTTGATCCTGGGCACTGTCCCTATCCTCCACCTCTACAGACCCCAAATATCTAGGACAACACCTGGCAGACAGGTGGCTGCCGATACTGTGAAACTAATGCATCTTCTGAGGGTAATTCAATATCAAAGCTGCATTCACTGCCCGTTAAGAGCTTCATGTTCACGAATCGATTACGGGCTCCTCCAAATTCCCCAGACCGGGATATTTTTAGATGCCCTGAGTCAGAAGGATGGAATGGCTGGCTCCGTGTCACTGGAGTGGCAACGGCCCCCCTTCGGAGAGTCCTACAAAGCCCGCCTTGGTCCAAAACAGAGACGCATACACCTCAGCTCAAAAGAACTTTCTGGGCTAGGAGAGCAACAGGGAGACTTAGGAGCTCAGATGGCAACACAGACTAAGGAGTCTTGGGCCAGGGCCAGGGCAGCCCTGGCCCCTTCTCGCCAGCAGGGCCGGTGAGCTGTGGCCTCTGCTCTCTGGGCCAGAGTCCCCGTCAGACGCTGAGGTCAGGTTAGATCTCTAAGGTCCTTCTGGCAACCACACTCACAGACTCTCCAAAGAACAGAAAATAACACCTATAATGACTCACCGGATATTAAAAATGGAAAATCACACACTAGGAAAATGTTTGCAGCCACTATGATAGGAAAATTGAGTTAATCATATCTGTATGATAAATTCACCCAAATCCAACTAAAAATCTATATTCTAATAGATATACAAACTACTCAAATAGGCATGGCACACAAGAGGAGGTATTATTATTAAGTGCTTAGATAATTCTTCAACCCATACTAATAACCACACATACAGATAGGCAAATCAAAACAATTAGGTACCTGCTTATACTACAAAATAAGCAAAAATTTGAAAATTATAACCCAAAAGCAGATGACATTAAGATAAAACTAATATTCTCAAACAATCCCGGCAACAGGAATAGGTAAGAATTTAGAAAGCAATTTCTATAATTCTTATTTTTCTCTCCTCTGATCCAAGAACTCAAATGCTTGGAATTTATTCTGAGAAGATAATTCCAAACCGTCAAAAACAGTTATGTGGAGAAAAATGCTCACTACAACATTAGTTATCGTCCTGAAAAATAGGGGAAAAAAATCTAAATATAGTAAAGTGGCAAATATATTCTAACAACTTGATGTAATGGTAATCCGTGTATATGATGCAATTAGCAAAATGCTCACTTTATAGTTAGGAAAACAAATATTCCACAATCAACAAATACTTACTGAATCCCATTGCAGGCCAACCTCTTGTTTTGGGTGCTAGAAATACTGAAGTGAGTGAATTTTAATTGTACTATAATTACAATCACGTATACATGTGAAAAAGGACTGAAAAAGGAGATAGAAATGTATTACCATGCTGGCACCAAGGTAACCGCCCCTTTTTATTTTATTATCATTAACAGTGGAGTTGACAATCAATAAAAATTCAGAGGAAAAGGAAACAAGTTACTGTATCTTTGCAACATTTCAGGCGGTTGGTCTGAAGGGCAGCATCTATTTACCAAAGCAGAACTTGACAGCACAGGAGGGGCAAGGTCAGACCCAACGGTTACGGCTATTTCTGGTCCGGCCCAAGGCGCTCTCCCAGCGCCTTTCTAGCTTGGAAATTCGGGGAGTGCATGAGTCATCCTTTCCCAGAAGCCTCCTCTGTGGGCTCAGGAAGGAGCGGACAAGGTGAGGGGCCTGGCCCTGCAGGACAGGAAACAAAATCGACAGGGGGCCCAGTCCTGGGCGCCACGTGGGCAGCATGGGCTGCAGAGTGCGGGTTCCTCTGCCCGGGATCTCATCTCTCAGCCAACCTTGCTCCCGGAGCTGAGATGCAGGTGAAGTGGCCACTTATGCTAAGGGCCTTGGAAGTGACCTCACCCTCTTTCTCCAGGAAGGAAACATAATTACGGGCCTCTGTCCAGGACAAGGTGATGGTCACTCTCAAGACACCAGGATCACACACCTCACTTGACTACCTGTGCTCTCCTAGCTGCAGAACACAGAGGAAGTGGGCCCAGCGGGGACTGACTGCACCGTCCCCGAGTAGGGCCAGCCAGCGGCTGCCACTCAGGATCGTGAGCCCAGCGGGATCAGATCTAAAGAGCTTTCTATAAAAGTGCTGAAATCCGCTTCATGAAATCTTCCAAGTCTTCAACACTGGCAACTAATTTAAATTTATTTCAAAACACATCATGGACCAAAGAGAACGTGTCTGCGGATTGCACTCAATCCCTCTGCTCTGTCCTGTGTACAAGGAGGTCCCCAGACCCACTGCAGGGCCACAGGCTCTGAGACTCAGGGTTTTAAATCACAGCGGAATCTCTGCAAACAGACAGCGTGGATATTAAAAATGCTTTCTACAGACTTGCAACCAAACAGACCTTCCTGCAACCGCGTCTTTACAATTCACCTCTTAGGCCCTATGGCAGAAGCTTCTACCAATCAAATTAGGCTAAAATTCTAAGTCAGCCCATGTCTCTCAGCGCTGAGAGGGGGCTTCTTCGGACTGGGGGTCAGGGAGGTAGATATCTGAGCTGAGATGGAGGGGGGCCGGGCCAGCCGAGAAGGCTCGAGAAGGCTGGAGAAGGCTGTCTTCTGACCAGAGGACAGGGGTCTGGGTGGAGGAACAGCCCACACAGAGGCCCTCGGCAGCCATGACTTCGGAAAGTTCAGGCACTGGGAAGGCTGAGGAGGGAGGAGGTTGGCAAGGGGGGCCAGGTGAGACACTAGGAGCCTCGACTGGGTTCTCAGGGTGATGAGCAGGCAGCCGTAGCAGCAGTTTGGAGAAGAGAACGAGCGCAAGGGGGCCAGGGGAGGTGTCCCGGCCGGCGCATTCGGGGGAAGGTTTCCTGACCTCCTGCCCCGCCTCCCGCCCACATCCCCGCACCACGTGGCCCCAGCTGCGGCAGGAACTCGGAAGGAGATTCCGTCTGTGGCTGCTGCACCACATCCTCAGGGGCTTTGCTCAAACCCCGATTTCCCCAGCACCCGGGGTGCCCAGAGTGAGCCCTCCTCCAGCAGGCTGACCTTGGGCAATCACACAGGCTCCCGGGGCCGGGGGAGGCTCCGGAACCTTCTGGAACTCTGCCTGTGCCATCCGTCTCAGGCAGCTCCCTCTCCTTTACTGTCCCAGAGCCAACAGACGTGCTGCTCCTCCCACCAAAAGAAGAGACGGCAAGCCTCAATGGACCAGCACAGCCCACACGCTGGCTCAGGCTCCCTCCACCCCACCCGCCCCTCCTTTCACAGCATCAGAGAATCGGGGCGGGGGTGGGGAAGTAGGAGGCCCCCCCCGCACACAGCTAGGAAGTGACGGGGCCCAGAGTCAAAACTCAGGTGAACGCCGAGCCCAGGCTCTCAAGTCACCACGTGGGCCCTGCAGCAGCCTCTCTGATGCTCTCCTGCGGGTGCGTCTCTAGAAGCGGAGCTGAGGGTCAGAGGCCTGCACAGCAGTGAGGCTCTGCTGGGGCTGCCGAATCGCCTTCCCCAGTCTGAGCTGTGTGCTAGAACAGGGGTCCCCAGCCCCCGGGCCTTGGACCGGTATCGGGCCGCGGCCTGTTAGGAACCGGGCCGCACGGCAGGAGATGAGTGGCGGGCGGGCAGGCAAAGCTTCATCTGCGGCTCCCCGTCGCCCGCGTTACCGCCTGAACCATCGCCCCCGCCCCCGGCCCCCAGTCCGTGGAAAAATGGTCTTCCACGAAACCGGTCCCTGGTGCCAAAAAGGCTGGGGACCGCTGGCCTAGAAGGCAAGCCCGGGCCACGCCCAACAAACACCTTCCCTGCCGCTGGGGCCGAGAACCTGATGTAGGGCTTCACACACATCCGTTAGATGGATTCTCCCCAGCACTCAAGTCAAGCTTGTGGAGATTATTTTCTTTTCCCTTTATCGTAAATGTATCGTTAGAGAAAGATTTGGAAATAGAAGAGGGAGAAGAAGCTCCTGGTCCCACCAGGCCAACAAAATCCCATCTCCATTCTCGTGGATGCCCTTCTGGTCTTGGTCAAAAGGCAAACCCCCCTTTTTTTTTTTTTTTTTACCATTTCAACGGCGAGAGAAATTCGGATGTTTATTTGGCACCTAGCTAGTGGCTATCCCTCTCGTGACAGCTACAAACCTGCAGGGGACCCCAGTGGAGAGGGTCTTCTCTGCTCTCCCGAGGTGTGTTTTACTTCAAATGGACCTGACAGAAGGTCGACAGGCCGTCTGGGTTTGGCTGCAGGGATGAGGGGAGACAAGTGCACTTGATCGATGATTAGATTACTGTTATCTGTTTCGGTTCAGCTATGAAAGGACTTAATAATGCACGGTTTCCAGGAAAACTGTGCCTCACTGGAATAGCTGGAGGAGAGGAGAGGGAGAGGAAATAAGGGAGACCTTTCAACCCGCTGCTGCTTCCTTCGCCCGGTAGAGACTGCTGAGGACACGATGGAAGGACTGCAAACCTCAAGGTTCTGCAGAGCCCTCCTCCCCTCCCCATGCGCCCGCCTGAGCCCTGGCAGGGTCCCAGCAGCACGGGGTGCAGGTACCACTTCCACACCTCCCCGGCCTGCCACAAACAATCAGCCTCACAGCGCACAGGCTCTTCCTGCGGCTCCACCTGCATCTGTTCCCCGGGCACCCCTCCCGCTCATAGGTCACAGGTCACAGAGAGACCCAGTGGGCTGGCCAGGGAGGCGGGGCTGAGGAGGGGCCCCAGGTGGACCGCAGCCACAACTGAGGCTCGTGGAAACCCGCTTCCTGTCGCTCAGAACCTCTCCTGCAGCGAGGCCCTAACAAGGACCTCCATTTGCCTCTGCCAGGGGCTGGTCACAGCGCAGCCCTACAGACGGATAAATCCGCTCAGCGCTTTTCTGGCTGGGTGATAACTCACACTGCCTTGGAATCAGGAAGAAATGTGGCGCTACTTGGGGCTAGGAGACAAGAGTCATTCCGAAGAATGAATACGTGTCAAGTAAGAAGCGTCAGCATCCTTTCAGATGTCAGTGTGTCCACGCAACTGTTCAGACGTAGATTTATGTCCAGTCAATGTGGATCTAGGGCAACCTCAGGCCAGTGGAATTGAAACCCATTATTACAGTCGGGCAACGAATGTAGGGGAGCTTCCTGGCAGCCAAAGCAAAAATGGGAATTACACCGGGTCACAAATTCTTTTCATTCCGACAAACTCATCTGTACGTGAACTTTACCCAAATACCGAACTTAAAAATCAACGCGTCAAGAAGATCCTCATATGAAAAGTCACTGATTATTACGGTGGAAGTCTCTAACAGGTCCTTTAAAAGATACAGAGATGCTGAAACATACATTGTTTAAATGGCTCTCCAAAAATCTGAAAGCACGTGTTACATACATTTGGAGCAGGTATTTGTCAGTTGGAGCACGCTACTGGGTGAAGGTAAGATCTCCTTGGTGGCGCAGGGATGGAGCGTCACAGACCTGGAGACGTCATAGTTAATAATGTGCCCATGAGGGTCCCTCTCCCTCAAACATCAGATGTCCCCCAGGGCTCTGGCAAGCACCAGTCACCACCATTCATGGCAGAATTCTCTGAAGAGCACTTGCGCCAACATTCTGATTTGGTGATCGAAACAGAACTAGAGCTGGAGGGGTGCAGGGAAGGGGCGCCCCCAAAGCCCTGCTTGAGGCACCAGCTCCAGGGGTTTAATAGGGATCAGAGCCCACACTGGTTAAGGAGACGGGAACTGAGCAGCTGGTGAGGAATCACAGCCCACAGCCTCTGCAGGGAGTCTCTGAACCATGATCTCTCATCCTCAAGGAAGGAGAGAGGACGGATGGGGGAGGGAGAGGGACATACGTAACCTGGTTTCAAAAGGGAAGACAGGGCTTCCCTGGTGGCGCAGTGGTTAAGAATTCGCCTGCCAATGCAGGAGACACGGGTTTGATCCCTGGTCCGGGAAGATCCCACATGCCGTGGAGCAAGTAAGCCCGTGTGCCACAACTACTGAGCCTGTGCCCTAGAGCCTTCGAACCACAGCTACTGAAGCCTGTGTACCTAGAGCCCGTGCTCCGCAACAACAGAAGCCACCGCAATGAGAACCCGCGCACAGCAACGAAGATCCAACGCAGCCATAAATAAATAAATTAAAAAAAAAAAGAAAGTTACAAAAGGGAAGACGTAGACGATGAGAGAGAGAGAAAGCCACGTCAGGGGACACCCAGGTCAGAAGCAGGACAGCTCTGCGCACCAGGACCGGGAAGCGGGGAGGACCAACGTCAGAGCCTGACGCTGAACTGATCTCTAGAGCCTCACTCGCACACGCGCGCACGCGCACGCGTGCGTGCGTGTGTGCGTGTGTGTGTCTTACAGACCCGTCAATCAAGGGAACACCGTGGAAACAGCACAAGGGCTTTAGCAAGATACTAGACAAATGCATTACAGCTCTGAGGACAAAACAGAAAAATGTGGCTTGAATGCTGTGTAATTAGGTGGCTTCATCCATACTGTATTTCGTTATCCTAAAATGCACTTTTCTGGCACTTTAAGACCTCTGAAATCAGATGTGTCTGAGCGTCACTCCCAGCCAGGCCCGCTGGGATACAGCTGTCATTGTCCAGAGACAGGAGTAGAGCCTCTTCTACTCTTTAATTTTAAAAATCAATTCAAAACACATAAATTGTAGTCACATCGCTCAAAGTGAATCAATTCCCACACAGTGAACTCTCCCCTAAATCCACCACCCACCTCAGGGAACAGAACACGACAAGCCCCCACCTCGTCCTCCTCCCCCGAGCTCCCCTCCTCCCCAAAGGGAAATGGACCCGTAAAGGGCACGCGGATGGCAGAGAGGATGGTATGTCACAGAAACCCACGCACTTCAACGGCTCTGAGGCAACTGCAGAACAGGCCTCCGAATGTGAGGAAGCTTTAGAAGCCCTTTAACCAACTTATTTTGCTTATATTTTCCTCTTCATTATGGACAAGAGGGGTGCTTCATAATAATCTATGCCCAAGTCATTCTATAAGCGCTCTTACAAGAAAGACAGAATAAGATTCTAGGGACGAGCGAGCGTCATGCCACAGTGTAAATGGCAGCACCGCATCTTAACTCCTTGTGCATAAAATAGTGGTGAATCTGACAACCGACGGGGTCTTCGATCTGAAGAAAGACGGTGGTTGAACCCCTCCCCCAGCGTCAACTTGGAAAGATGTCTCTACCGCTCATGGGCTAAGGACTCCAGCCCGGCTCCATCCTACCCCTTCATTAATCACTCAGACTTGAGGGCAGTAACATGTTGGTGGAGAACGTGCGGAGCCGAAAGCCGGAGGGAACGTTAACTCAGAGAACGACACAGTCGGGACCCAAAAGGTTCCGGCAGACTCAGGGAGGCTGAGTCTAAAAGATGCCCCTGGACGGGGAATGTGGTCATTCGCTGGGCACCAGCCAAGTGCCTTCCACGTGCCAGGCCTGCTGTGGGAGCAGAGAGATGGTGACCGTGTGGCCTCTGTCTCTGAATAAGTCATAAATTATCAGCGAGGGAGTCTGACCTCCTGACGCAAAGTTTCACAAGTCCAATGTCGAGAGGCAGCTCGTTCTCTGGCGGCACACGTGCCACAGGAGTCAATGGGTTTGAGGCCGACAACAACAACAAACTCGAAACTGACCTTGGGCTGCCCTGACAGAAGCACCTGACCCAAAAGAGGAGAGACGGTTTCACTCACCTCTGCTTCCGCCGGTCAGGCCGCTCCTGGACCATTCTGTCCAACCCCACCCCTTGGAAGGAGTAAGCAGCTCCTCTTAGGGCAGCAAACCTCAGTAAACATGTCTGGGGACCCAGGCCTTGTTGTCCCCAGCCATTAAGCCCAAAGCAACTCAGCAGGATCCATCATTTTGGAAAACGTAATAAACTGGCACAAGTATTTTAATTTAATAAATGTTTGGAAGACTTGTAAAAAAGCAGAGAGCATCCCCCAACGTGAGAAGAAAAACAAAAGCCCACTTGATAACTGTGTCACGTGAGCAATGGTGAGGAAGTCGAGGGGATTTACTGAGGGGTAAGTAACTTGGGAAACAAGACAGTGAATTCAGGGACTTCCCTGGCAGGCCAGTGGTTAAAACTCCACGCTTTCAACGTGGGGGTGTTGCGGGTTCGATCCCTGGTCGGGGAACTAAGATCCCACATGCTGCATGGCCACCAAAAAAAAAAAAAAAAGCGGATTCAAATCTGTGAGAAGTGGCTATGTGACCAAGGGACTAGGTTGTCCTCCATACTTCCAGAAGGGAGAACAGAGTCCCAGCAAGGCAGCCGTCTCCACCAGCCCCGGGAGTGGTCCCTCAAGAGTCTCCTTTCTAAATGGGAAGCCGGAAGCAGAAGGTGTTAGCACGCTGTTAGCGGGAGATGCTGCTGGACCTCTAGGGTTTCTTGCCAATTCCATCCGGAGATAACATTTTATGACACTTAACGCAGGTTTTTCTCCGCTGCAGCTGTCGTAATGGTTATATCCAAGATAACTCTTATTTTATGACCTCCAGGAAAAAGGAAAGGTCTAAAATATTCACAGTTCACAGGAAAAAGAGATAAGGGGCCATCTGCTGGTTCCCGCACACCTGACCTCACTGGGTCCCTATTAAAACCACCACGACGGGTCAGGCACTGTGCTAAGTGTGGGGAAAAGGGCCGTGGAAGAGACAAGTTCCCTACGGTCTAGTGACTCTGCCTGCCTTGGTTCAGCAACAGTGCAGACGGCTCCAGAGCAAATCCTTTTTCACCACCCCACTGCCCAAATCAGAAGGGTCCAGGAATTCAACTAGCCCCAACTGGATTAGGGAGGAAGGAAAGGGTATACTATGATTACAAACCAACAGGTCCTCCCCAGTCTGAGACTTTGAAATTTCTTAGTTTTTCCAAAGTTGCTCGAAGTCTCAAGTCACCTCCCACCAGGGTCTGGATGTACCTTACGTACTTTACTAATGTTTAATTCATCCCAGGTAATTCTTCAATGAATTGGCGAGCCCGCTAGTTTAAGGCAACAAGGAGGAATTTGGCGACAGGTGTTTCCCATTAATTCTCGCCACTAACTTACGGAGTTGGTTGCATTATAACCAAATGTTCGAATTTATTCAGCACATCCCTCCCTCTGTGAGCAGCTGCACTTCTTTAGTAAAAGAAGGACATAGCTGGCGATTCAGTGACAGCCGGATTTGATCTGGATACAGACGGCCTTGGCCTTCCATCCTTTTGGGTAACGTGGCAAAATAACTGCATACTCCCCCCACCCCTGGCACGAAGACAGCCGCACTCCATCGGATTACGATAGGCTCCCTAAGAGCTCTGAAACTTGGTCCTTCTCCTAGAACCCAAGGCGGGTGAGGGATGGAACTGAACAACATCTATAGTCTCTTTGGGGTTGGTGCTTTGCTCCACTGGCCCAACTCGGGGCCAAAACGGAGAGCCATGCAAACGGACATCTGTGCCTCCGTGGGAGGGAAGGCTCTGGGCAAATCCTCCTGGATGTGGGATCACCTGGAGGCTGCAGTAAGCACTCTGCTTGAAACCCGCTAGTGTCCGTCACCAGTTAGCTTCATCTCTGGCTGCTGGTCAAGGAGCTCTGCCATCTGGAGCAGGTCAAGGCTGCCCACGCAGCTCTCCAATGGCCACATGCAGAGGGGATGCTGCTGTCATTCAAAAGCAACCTCACATAAGCATGGGTTGCTGGTCTCTTCAAGACAGAACTTCTGCATAATCAAGCTAGTTTCCTCCTTCCCTCTCTCTGACACACACTGGGCCTTTGCTAATGCCTTCTTCATTTCCCTATACACACCACCCACCTCCTTCTGGCTAAATCTCTTGGCACATACAAAACCTGCTCTGCAACATGGAGAAATCTGAAAATTGTGGTTGTGTCACACCGGTGCTTTCTCTAGGTCATCTGTGGTCTTTTGAAATCCTCCCTAATGTTGAAACATGTTTAAAAATATTTTTTAAGTCTATCTATTTAATTTATCCTAAGGAACTAACCCCCCAAATGGCCCCAAATACCTCTATGCAGCGTGCTTTATAATAGCAAAAAAAGTGAAAATAAACTAAACGCTCAACAAGAAGAAAGTTATGTCAATTCTGCTACATTAATTCTGGCACTTCACTGAAATATGACAGAGAGCAATAATGACAACATGGCATTGTGAAAATACTTCTGTTAAATGAAAAAGATGTGGAAAATGAAAAACGAAGATGTAAATTTATATTCTCCCTGTAATTACAACTATGTAAAAATAATACAGGGCAACGCCACAGCTATCCTGTCTGCCTTACACTGTTATCATAAGGATCAAATGAACTAATAAAACAAAGCAGAGGGGCTTCCCTGGTGGCGCAGTTGTTGAGAGTCCACCTGCTGATGCAGGGGCCACGGGTTCGTGCCCCGGTCCGGGAGGATCCCACGTGCCGCGGAGCGGCTGGGCCCGTGAGCCATGGCCGCTGAGCCTGCGCGTCCGGAGCCTGTGCTCAGACGCAACGGGAGAGGCCGCAACGGTGAGAGGCCCGCGTACCGCAAAAAAAAAAACAAATCAGAAAAGAAGAAGGCAAATGGCTAAAGTACTGTACGAATTCTGAATGGGATTCATGTCAGGCACCGGAAGAACGTTCAGTACATGAGTCGACAGGGCAACGGGGACTTGAAAGATCACATCAGCGTCAGAGACCCTGGAGAAAACGGCCACTTCCTAAGTGCTGCCTTACGATTTTCAGATGGTTTTTGCTTTCATCTGTGTCAACACGTGGAGACTGAAATTCAGTGACACTTAACGGTGTCTGCAGTCCTCTCATTCAGAAAATCTTTTAACAAAGCAAGAGTTATTCTTGCAATAAAGGCTTTGCTTTATTTGAGAGAGAGAGAGAGAGAGGATCTACTTTAAGAGGTTCTTTTTTTTTTTTTTTTAATGTTTAATAGATCCTTTCCAGGGAGCAGATTTAGTTATTTACTAGGTTGCACCGGGTCTTAGTCACGGCAGGCGCCTCCTTTTTTTTTTTTTTTTTTTTTTTTTTGCGGTACGCGGGCCTCTCACCGTTGCGGCCTCTCCCGTTGCGTCTGAGCACAGACTCCGGACGCGCAGGCTCAGCGGCCATGGCTCACGGGCCCAGCTGCTCCGCGGCATGTGGGGTCCTCCCGGACTGGGTCACGAACCCGTGTCCCCTGCATCGGCAGGCGGACTCTCAACCACTGCGCCACCAGGGAAGCCCTAGGTAGGCTCCTTAGTTGCGGCATGCATGTGGGCTCTAGTTCCCTGACCGGGGCTCGAACCCTGGGCCCCTGCACTGGTAGTGGGGAGTCTTATCCACTGAGCCACCAGGGAAGTCCCCTAAGAGATTAATTCTTTATCAAGCCCAGATCGGATTCTGCAGCGCGAGGCTATACACGTTGGTGACCACCTGGATACAAATACCCAAATACACTAGATGAAAGCCTCTTGAATCTCAGAGAGACCTTGCCCTGCTTCTCTATGTATACATTTCCTGACACCCCCAACGGAGAGGAATAAAGCTCATTTGCTTACAGTAAACCATTCCCTTCAACCTGGCAGCCTGAGTGGGTGAGAAGGAACCCCCTTCACACTGTGCAAGGCTAGATACGTAACGATGGGGTAAGGGAAGCTCAGGGAGAGGGTTCCTTCCATCAGTCCTTTACGTGATGCTGCAGATCAGTTATTTCTGTGACCATCTACCCATTCCTTCAACTTTTACTCTTTTATTTTCCTCCTTCTCCACACGAACCACAGTTCTCCTGCATCAGTGACATTCTGACTTCCTCACGTGTCCGTTTAACCTGGACTTTTTGTCGAACGTCTCTAAAACTCCCGTCTTCTGGCTTCCTTATGGTTCTGAGTGAGATGGAGCGAGCACACTCCATCCTGTCTCACCCACTGAGTGTGGCTATAAAACGTGGGCAGAATGGACAGGGCAGCTATTGGAGGACTCTGGAAAGTAAACAGTAGCAGGCCGAGGAGGGAAGATAATCAGAATTTGAAGCACCCCCAACATGGTGGTGATTTTGCCACCTCCCCACTCCAGGACCGCCAGCCTGGACTGAATATGACCCGATATCCAGAAACAGGTATCAGCGGAGCTCCAGAAGGCTGGTCCTGGCTTGGGGAGCAGGGAAGCGGTTGCCTAATTCTCAGAGGCAGTGAGCCCAAACCCAGGGCTTTTCGTTTTTTGTGCTTCTGTCTTCTTGGAGCTCTCACGCCCCAGTCTCCCAGCAAATCCCCAGCAGCAGAGGGGTCCACAGATGCCTAAAACTATGCGGGATGGAAGCTTCCTTTCCAAGTGGAGGAGCTGAAGCAGGTGAAAACTCCACTGAATTTTTCTCTCTTGCTTAGTCAGAGATGTGAGCTAAGTCCCAGGAAGAATGTAGCAGAACAGGAGAAATAAAGCCCCTGCTTTCTGGCTGAAAAACCAAACAGAAGGGGTCCCTGGAACTGGAAAGGACTGGGGAGACTGTGGAACAGGAGCAGCTCAGGAGAACAACCCCATAAAGTGTGTATGAGTCCCCGGGCTCAGTCCTGAGATGAGCATGTGTAGGTAGAACCCTAAACAGCATACTGTGGACTCTGGGTACTGAACTTCAGGAGAGAACACTGCCAAGGTCCCACACTGGCCACGGAGTGACACGTAGGGGCAGATCTGAAAAGCACCATGAAGACTCTGAACACACAACTGATACTGAAACTCACAGAAGGCTGGTAGGGACTGAGAATCTGAACTCAAATTGGTTGAGTGTCTGCTACAACAAAGATGGCAACATTCTCCATAGGATTTAAACAAGACCAAGAGTCTCATAAAGTAATATTCACATATTCAGGATCAATCCAAAATTACTCAACATACAAAGAATGAGGAAAATCCTCAACTCACATGGGAAAGGATAATCAACTGATACCAGTGCCAAGACAACAAAGTATTGGAATTAACTAAGACTTCAAAGTAGTTACTACAAAAAGTACTCCAAGAAGTAAGGAAGAACATTCTTGAAATAAAGGGAAAGATAAAAAGTCTCAGTAAAGGGCTTCCCTGGTGGCGCAGTGGTTGAGAGTCTGCCTCCCAATGCAGGGGACACGGGTTCGTGTCCCGGTCCGGGAAGATCCCACATGCCGCGGAGCGGCTAGGGGGCGCGTGAGCCATGGCCGCGGAGCCTGCGCGTCCGGAGCCTGTGCTCCGCAACAGGAAGGGCCACAGCAGTGAGAGGCCCGCATATCGCAAAAAAAAAAAAAAAAAAAGTCTCAGCAAAGAACAAAAGATATGAAGAAGAATCAAATGAAAATTTTAGAACTAAAAAATACAGTAACTGAAAAATTTTAAACCACTGGATAGGCTCAATAGCAGAATGAATATGATAAAAGAAAGAGTCGGGCTTCCCTGGTGGCACAGTGGTTAAGAATCCGCCTGCCAACGCAGGGGACAAAGGTTCAAGCCCTGGTCCAGGAAGATGCCACATGCCATGGAGCAACTAAGCCCATGCGCCACAGCTATTGAGCCTGCGCTCTACAGCCCGCGAGCCATAACTACTGAGCCCAAGTGCCACAACTACTGAAGCCCGCACGTCTAGAGCCTGTGCTCCACAACAAGAGAAACCACCGCCATGAGAAGCCCGCGCACCGCAACAAAGAGTAGCCCCTGCTCTCCGCAACTAGAGAAAGCCCACACGCAGCAATGAAGACCCAACTCAGCCAAAAATAAATAAATAAATTTATTTTAAAAAATAATCACTTCTTTATAAAAAAAAAAAAAGGAAAGAGTCAGTGAACATGAAGACAGATCAATAACAACGATCTCATCTGAAAAACAGGGAGAAAAAGGGTTTTAAAAAAGTGAGCAGAGCCTTGGGGACTTGTGGACAAAATTAAAGGATGTAACATTTGTGTCGTTAGAGTCCCAGAAGGAGAGGAGAAAGAAGATGGTGCAAAAAATATATTTGAGGAAATAATGACTGAAACTTCCCCAATTTAGCAAAGGACATAAACCAACAGATTTTGGCAGCTCAGGGAATACAAAAAAGATAAATCCAAAAAATCCACACCCACATACATCATAATGAACTGCTGAAAACTAAAGACAAAGAACAAATCTTGAAAGCACCCAGAGAAAAATGCATTACTCAGAGGAGAATACGGATTCAAGTGACTGTAGATTTTTCAACAAAAACTGTGGCACCCAGAAGGAAGTGGAAAAAACAAACAAACACTTTTTAAGTGCTGAAAGAAAAGAACTGCCAGTCTAGAATTCTAGATGTGCCCCCCAAAAAATCTTTGTGGAATGAGGATGAAAACTTTCTCAAGAGAATTTGCTGGCAGTGTATGTGCTCTATAAGAAGTTACAAAGAAACTTCCTTAGATAGAAGAGAAATGATACCAGAAGGAAATGGAACATCAGGAATGAAGGAAGACCAAAGGAAAAAAATCTGCGTAAATATAATGGACTATCCTCCTCCTCTTGAGTTCTTTAAAGTATGTTTGACGGCTGAAAGTAACCTTCCCTGGAGGTCCAGTGGTTAGGGCTCTGTGCTTTCACTGTAGGGGGCACGGGTTCAATCCCTGGTCAACGAACTAAGATCCCACAAGTCACGCAGAATACATATGAAAACTACAACATACAGGGAAGAGAATAAAGGGACCTGTGATGGTTAGTTTTCTACTTTCACCTGAAGTGGTAAAATATTGATTCTAAGTAGACTCTGAAAAATTAAGTGTGCATATTGTAATCCCTAGAGCAAATACACACACACACACACACACACACACACACAAGCTATACATAAAGAACACAAAAGATAAATTAAAATGGAATGCTAAAACACATTCCAATAATCCTGAAGAATACAGGAAAATGGACAGAGAGAGGGGAAAAAGAGGGAACAAATAGAAAACAAAGAAACAGAATGTAGACCTAAATCCAAACATATTGATAATCATATTAAATGTAAATTGTGTAAACACACCAATTAGGGATTTCCGTGGTGTCCAGTGGTAAAGAATCCACCTTCCAATGCAGGGGACGTGGGTTCGATCCCTGGTCGGGGAACTAAGATCCCACATGCTGCGGAGCAAGTAAGCCTTCACCACAACTACTGAGCCTGTGCGCCTCAACTAGAGAGCGCGTGTGCCACAACTAAGACCCGAGCAGCCAAAAATAAACTAATTAATTAAATAAATATTTTTTAAAAACCCACACGCACCAATTAAATGACAGAGATGACCAGAATGGATAAAAACACATGACCTAACTATATTCTGTCTATAAGAAACTCACATCAAATATAGTTATATTGGTAGATTAACAATAAAAGGGTAGAAGAAAGATATACCATGCAAACACTAATCAAAAGAAAGCTGAAATGCTCTATTAATAACAACGTATACATCAGAACTAAGAGAATTACTAGAAATAAAAAGGAACATTACATAATGATAGAAGTTTCAATTCATTAAGAAGATATAATAATCCTAAATACGTATGTACCTAACAACAGAGTCTCAAAATACATGAAGCAAAACCTGCCAAAACTGAAAGGAGAAGGAGACAAATCCACGATTAAAGTAGGAGACTTTAAAAACTCCTCTCTTAGGGATCTGTAGAGCAAGCAGACAGAAAATCAGCATGGATGCAGAAGGGCGGGTAAGTAACCTCACCCAGCTGGATATAGCTGACATTTATAGAACACGTCGCCAAAAATCAGCAGAATAAACATTCTTTTCAAGCGCACATGCGATATTCACCAAGATATCATGGACTACGAAACAAACCTTAGCAAATTTAAAACAACTGAAATCACACAAAGTATGTTCTCTGACCATAATGGAATTCGACTAGAAACTGATAAGAAGTATAACAGGAAAATCTCCAAACATTTGGAAATCAAACAGCGTACTTCTACATAATCCATTGGTCAAAAAGGATGTCTCGAGGAAAGTCAGAAAACATACTGAACTGAATGAAAGTGAAAATGTAGTGCAGCTAAATCAGTGCTTAGAGAGATATTTATAGCACAAAATGCTTACATTAGAAAAAGAGAAAGGTATCAAATCAATCATTTAAGCTTCTACCTTAAAAACTAGAAAAAAAGGGCAAAATAACCCAAAAAGAAGAAATAATGAAGAGCAGAAATCAATGATGTTGAAAAAGAGAGACCAATAAAGCCAAAAACTTCTTTGAGATCACTAAACTTGATAAACCTCTAACAAGATAGATGAATGAAAAAAGAAGACACAAATGACAGATATCAGGAATGAAAGAGGGGGATATCACCAGAGATCCTGCAGACATTCAAAGGATGATAAGGGCAAACTACAAACAACTCTACATACACAAAGCCGACAAGTTAGATTAAACGGACCAATTCCTTGAATATCACAAACTACCTAAACTCACCTAAGATGAAACGGATAACCTAAGTAGTCCCATAACTATTAAAGAAATTAAACTGATAGTTTAAAACCTTTCAGAAAAGAAAACTCCAGGTCCAGATGGTTTCAATGGCAAAGTCAACCAAACATTTAAAGAAGAAACAACATCAAGTCTACACAATCTCTTCTTGAAAATTCAACGTTTTCCATTTCTTTTTATGAAGCCAGTATCACTCTCTACCAAATCAGACAAAGACAGTACAAGAAAATGACAAACCAATGTCCTTCGTGAACATACGTGCAAGTCAAATACAGCATCACGTGAAAAGAATTTAATACATCACAACCAAGCGGAGTTTATCCTGGGGATATAATGAAAAAGATCAGACAATGTAATCCACTGCGTTAACGGTCTAAAGAAGAAAAATCATGTGATCATATCAACTGAAGCAAGGGCAACAAAAAAGCATTTGATGAAACTCAATCTCCATTTATGACAAAAATTCTTAGCAAACAGAATAGAAGGGAACTTCCTCAATCCGATAAAGGGCATCTATAAAAACTCTGGGACTTCCCTGATGGTGCAGGGGTTAAGAATCCACCTGCAGTGCAGGGGACATGGGTTTGAGCCCTGGTCTGGGAAGACCCCACATGCCGCGGAGCAACTAAGCCCGTGTGCCACAACTATTGAGCCTGCGCTCTAGAGCCCGCAAGCCACAACTACTGAAGCCCACGTGCCCAGAGCCCATGCTCCGCAGCAAGAGAAGCCACTGCAATGAAGAGCAGCCCACAATCGCTGCAACTAGAGAAAACCCGCACGCAGCAACGAAGACCCAATGCAGCCAAACACAAACAAACAAACAAAACTCTGTATCTAACATTACACTTAATGGTGAAAGACTGAATGCTTTCCCTGTAAGACTGGGAACAAGGCAAGAATATCTGCTCTTACCATTCGTATTCCACACAGTATGGGAAGTTCCATCTAGTGCAATAAGGCAAGGGAAAGATATTAAAAGGCATTGGAAAAAAATACTGGAAAGAAGAGAATAACCCTGTCTCCATTCACAGATGATATCTTGTCCAAGTAGAAAATCCCAAGGAATCTTTCCTTAAAAATCCCTAGAACTGATAGGTGACTTTAACAACGTTGCAAGATACAAGGTTAACACAAAAATTCAATCATATTTCTATACACTAGCAATGAACATTTGGAAATTGAAGTTAAAAACTGAACAGCATTTCCAATAACTTGAAAAAGTGACTACTTAGGCAAAAATCTAACAAAACATGTACAGTATTTGTGTGCTAAAGAATCCAAAACACTGATGAAAGAAACCACAGATGACTTTAATAAAGAAAATAACTATCGTGTTCAAGGACTGTTAAGACTCAACACGGTAACGATGTCCAGTCTCCCCAGACTGATCTACAGGTTTCATGCAATTCCTATCCCAGCAGGATTTTTTGGTAGATATAAACAAACCTATTCTAAAATGTGTATAGAAAGACAAAGGAACTAGAATACATAAAACAACTGTGAAAGAGAAAAACCGAGTTGCAGGAATCATACTTTCTGATTTTAATCATACTTACTATAATAGCTATGGTAACCAAGACAGTGTCATGGAGGTGGGTGACAGACACACAGATCAACGAAACAGGATGGAATCCAGAAACAGCCCCACATAAGTACAGCCAACTGATTTTTGACAAAGATCCAAAAGCAGTTCAATGGAGCAAGGACAGTCATTTCAACAACAAATGGTGTTGAAACAACTGGATATCCGTGAACAAAGAAATAAATAAACAGAAAAACCTTGACCTAACACTCACACCTTATAAGAAATTAACTCAAATGGATCCCAGACCAAATGTAAAACAAAACTATAAAAGTTTTAGAATAAAACAAGGTGAAGAGTTCTTAGACACTATGACATTGAAAGCACTATCCAGAGAAGAAAAAGGTGATATACTGGACTTCACAAAAATTAAAACCTTTTGCTCTGTGAAAAATACTATTAAAAGAATGAAAAGACAACTTACAGACTAGGAGAAAATATCTGCAAATCACATATCCAGTAAAGGACGTGTATTCAGAAAACGGAAAGAATTCTCAAAACCTAACAGTAAGAAAACAAAGAAACCGGCTTCCCTGGTGGCACAGTGGTTGAGAGTCCACCTGCTGATGCAGGGGACACGGGTTCGTGGCCTGGTCCGGGAAGATCCCACATGCCGCGGAGCGGCTGGGCCCGTGAGCCATGGCCGCTGAGCCTGCACGTCCGGAGCCTGTGCTCCGCAACGGGAGAGGCCACAACGGTGAGAGGCGCGCGTACCGCAAAATAAATAAATAAATAAATAAATAAATAAAAAGAAAACAAAGAAGCCAACCTAACAATGGGAAGAAGAACAGACACTTCACCAGAGATGAAACGGATGGTGAATAAGTAGATGAAAAGGTGTTCAACATTATTAGCCATGAGGGAAATGCAAATTAAAACCATGATGAGCCACAACTACACACCTGCTAAAATGGCTAAAATTTAAAAATATTGATAATATCAAGTGTTGACAAGGATGCTGAGTAACTGGAACTCTACGTTGCTGGTGGGGATGCAAAACAGTAACAAAGATAGTACAGACCTCCCATATACCCCACATCAAGTTTCCCCTACTGTTAACATCTTATATTAATTAGGTATATTTGTCATTATTCGTGAACTGCTATTCATCCGTTCTCATTAACTAAAGTCTGCACTTTATCCGTAATTCCTCAGTCTTGTCCTGATGCCCTTTTTCTGTTCCGGGATCCCACATGACACTATCATCCTGTCTTCTCAGACTCCTTTCACCTATGACAGTTTCTCAGACTTTCTTTGCTGTTGACAACTTTGACAACTTTGAGTATTTGTCGGGTATTTTGCAGAACGTGCCTGAGTGGGGATTTCTCTGGTATTTTTCTCATGGTTAGACTTGGGTCATGGGTTTTGGGGAGGAAGACCACAGAGGCCAAGTGCCATTTTCACCACATCATTTCAAAGTCACATACCATCAACTTGACTTCTCACCGTTGACCCTGATCACCAGGCCATATTTACCGGCTTCCCCACTGGAAAGTGCTCTTTTGTTAATCTCCCCTTCCAAACTGTGCTCTTTGGAAGGAGGTCACTTCACGCAGCACCCCCTTAAGGAGTAGGGAGTTAGGCTCCAAGTCCTTCAGAGTAGAGGATCTACACACATCATCTGGAATTCTTCTGCGTGGGAGATGTGGGGAGTTGCTTATAAAGTTAAGTATATACTTACCACATAACCCAGCAACACCTAGATATGTATTCAAGACAAATGAAAACTTGGCTTCACACAAAATTCTGTACACAAATGTTTCTAGCAACTCTATTCATAATCGCCCCAAACGGAAAACGACCCAAATGTCCTCCTGTGGGTGAATGACTAAACAAACTGCGGGGTACCCACACTAGAGCCCACCTCTCAGCAATGAAATCCTCCCACACGTAACATCTCAGTGAAGCTCAAATGCGTGATGCTGAGTGAGAGACGGACCTCAGAAGTTCACCTAAAGCAAGACTCCATGTATAAGATGTGCTCCAAAAGAAGGGGGTGCGGGTTGCCAGGAGCTAGGGATGGGGTGCAACAAGGGGGAACCCAAGGGAGATGTGGGGTTGATGAAGAAAACGTTTTGCCTCCTAATTGAATTTGTGGTTACACAAATCTATATGTATTTTAAATTTCACAGAAATGTACTCCAAAAAAAGGTGAATTTTACTATATGTTAATTAAAAAAAAAAAAGAGGTGGAAGCAGCCAGCCAAGTGCCCCATACAAGGGCTAAGTAAATAGTAGTTCCCTTTTCTTATAAAAAGCGGGGCCCTAGAGACCCCAGACCCGTCAACTGCACGGCTGACATTCCCTTGTCATCCAGCCTAGCGCGTGTCCTAGATTTCTTGGCTCGGTGGCTACCTGTGTCCACATGCCTCCCAGGTGTCCATGTGGAACCACACATCCTTCCTGACAAACAGGTTCTGAACCTGAATCCCTAGAGAACGTGAACAACCAAACCAGTCCTTTCAATCTCCGTGCCAGCTGACCTTAAAGGATGGCACCTCCCTACACGTGGGCTGTCCTTCCTCTGCAGGTAGACAGGGTCAGACACGTGAAAAAAGAGGTGGAGAACGGGGGGGAGTCCTCGATCCCAGAGTCCCTCGTTTTTCTGTGATTTTTCATCCTTTGTCTGCATGGAGGAAGGGGTCAAGCAGGTAGAATTACCGTGGATCAAGTCAGTTTTGTTTTAAAACTGAACAGGGAAGAAACCACTGGCAGAGTAGCCACGTGTAACAGGTGTGGCTGCACAGTGAAGACACATGGTAAGAAAGGTCTAATGAGAGAAAATCTCACAGAAATGCTTCCTACTGGATTCTCTCCGGGAAGCACAAAGACCAAAGTCACGACAGTAAAGTTAAAAGACGCGGCAGTGTCAGCACACGGGCCCGCTCGCTGCCCCAGGGCTGCACATGGCTCCCCATCGCCGGCCAACATCTCCCTTCTAACTCCTACTGCAGGTGGATGTCACTGGAAGATGTGCCTCACCCACTGGGGGTCCAGCCACGGGCCCGAGACAAGTACAAAAGCCCATTGGGCTTCCCTGGTGGCGCAGTGGTTGGGAGTCCGCCTGCCGATGCAAGGGACGCGGGTTCGTGCCCCGGTCTGGGAGGGTCCCACGTGCCGCGGAGCGGCTGGGCCCGTGAGCCATGGCCGCTGAGCCTGCGCGTCCGGAGCCTGGGCTCCTCAATGGGAGAGGCCACAACAGTGAGAGGCCCGCGTACCGCAAAAACAATAATAATAATAATTTTTTTTAAAGCCCAAGCTGGACTTAAGGATCAAGGTCAGGAACCCAGAGGAGCTCCATTAAGCCTCGTGAGCTGACCACAGGTCTGACGTCAACGCAGCCTGCGGGGGCTGAAGGACAGGCCCCCTCCACACACGCGCAGGGCAGGACTCGGTCCCTTCTCTGCGGTGACGATGACTTAGGATCACTGAATCTTTGAAGTGGGACTCAAGAGCCCCCGTACTACACTGTTAAAACACAGTCATGGAGCCTCCGCCAAAGTATCAAATACAAGCACTGTCTCCCCAGAGAACGTGCTCACTTTGCAAAGTAAGACAGCCCCTTGCAGCTCTGGGAGGAGCTGGGGGGCAGCCCCGGCCTCCTCGCCACCCACCCTTTCCTGCCAAGGAAACGTCCGGGAAGGAACACCTCCTATTTTAAGGGAAACACTGCCTTTTGGCGGTGGCAGGAGACAGCCTGATTCCAGAGCTGCTGGGAGAGTTGGGGTTTCACTCTTCTATACCACAGACAGTAAATGCAGTCGAAGCTACCCCTTGGGGCCTGGTTTCTGAGTCACCTCCCTGCAAGCCTGGACTGGGTGACACAGGAGCCCACCACCTCCCCTTCCTGGGGACCCGTGGCCCCTGAGGTGCACCCTGGGCCCGGGGTCACCTCCTTCCTCCGAGCTCACGCTGTGGACCCAGCTTCCTCGCTACTGACTGGACAAAGGCGCTGAGCCGCAGAGACCTTGTCGAGTGTCCACGAGGAGAAGAGACAAGCCTTCTTCTTTCCGAGCCACTGTGGTTTTTAGGAAACAGAGATGGGGAAACGTTCACGCCTTTCTAAAGGCACGAAGGTCCCTGTAAGGCATTTCAGGCAATCTAACACACGTCAGTCACGCAGGGCAGATTGGGGAGGAGGCCACACTCTCTGTGCTGGGCCACAGCCTGACCCAAACCTCTGCTGGCCATCGGCCCGTCTTTCCACCCGAGGCCCAGGGCTCAGGAGAAGCGGGGCGATGGCTCTGGGTGCCCAGCTGGGATGAGACGGGATGCCTGCTTCCAGGGTGCCACATCCACGGCTGGTTTTCCTTGTTCTTTCCTCAAGTGATTTACCCCCAATTCCCCACTGCTGCCCCCCTTATTGAGCAAATGTGAGGATATTCCTAAAATCCCATTCCAGACTCTTCGTGTTAACATAAGAGATCCCACGTGCCTTTGGCCTCAGAATCCCCCAAAACATGACATGGAGGAAAGTGTCATCTCATCAAGGGCCTCTAACCAGACCGTACTTGCTAGGTTGCTCCAATGACCAGAGAGACAGACGGACAGAGACAGAGGCAGAAAGAGAGTGAGAGAGACGGAGACAGCAAAAGAGACACAGAGAGGGAGACGGGGGTGGGGTGAGGGTGGGTTTCAACGCTGGATCTAACGACAGAGTATCATCAATTCTACAGAGTGGTCTGAGATGTGAAACGAGAGTCTTCCACCGAACCTTTTAAAGAGTTTTATACCAGCCATGATAGAAGCGATACACAATCACATTTTTCTAAAAATTTTCTCCCCCTGGCAAATTTTAATTTGAATAAAAGGATGGCATTTCCAGACATCTCAAAAGAGTCACCGCTCCCACCTCTCACGCGTTCACCTGAGACCTCCTGCCACGCCTGAGTCTTGCTGTGGTTCCCGGTGTGACGTTCTCTCTAGAAGGTCAAAGCCACCGCTCCCTAATGCTGCTTCTGCCAATGACCATGGCGTGAGAAAGCCACGCTGACTTGGACTGTTCTTTTCCTATTACTATTATTTAGTACTTTTTGATAATTGCAACCAATACTCATTGTATGCTCACGACACACCAGGCCCTAAGCTAAGTGCTCTATGCTGAGAATCTGATCTAATTCTCCTGTAACACAGAAGCTAGGTTATTATTATCCCCATTTTACAGCTGAAGAAACTTTAAGGCTTAGAAAAGCTGTGTAAAGAGCTTTTTAGATAGATATTTTTAAGTAGCTGTCTAAAGCCATAGAGCTAAATACGAGAGTCTAGATAAGCCCCAGCAGAGTCTGAGTCCACAGCCTTGCTGTAGGGCAAGTAGGTAACTGTGCTCATTTGGGGTACAGATAAGGACACTCCAAAGAGCCGTCAACCACTGGAGTGGATTAAGCCTCCCTCACCAACCCCTACCGCAGTTACAGGTCTTCCTGTTTGGAAGTGATACAGGCAACGTCTGATTTAGCAATTTGACATTTATTCCAAAGCATTTAAAGAAGTTTTCTAATTCCTATTTTAGTAGAGACAGGCAAAGAAGAAGGGTTTAGCACTTTTCACCCACAAATCCTAGGCTTTCATATTAGTTACTCAGGGCCTTCAGGAAAAAAACTGAACGATTTTAAAATAATAATAAAAGAACTGGGAATTCCCCGGTGGTCCAGTGGTTAGGACTCTGAGTTTCCAATGCAGGGAGCACGGGTTCGATCCCTGGTGAGGGAACTAAGATCCCATCAGCCGCGTGGCACAGTCGAGAAAAAAAAGAGAATAAAGGAGAGGCTTCCCTGGTGGCGCAGTGTTTAAGAATCCGCCGGCCGAAGATACCGTTGGTGAGGAAAAGGGAAACCAACAGCCCTAACCCAGCTCATCCACTCCTTTCCCCCCTTCCTCATTCTTCTTTTGTTTCTTGTTTGCAGATCCACAGTTGAGACCCTGTGCTCTGTATGTCAAAGTCACACCTGGCTCATTGTTTCCGATTGTCTCCACCATTCGGATATAGGACACCAGTCTGCCGGGTCTCAGATAAAAAAGCGAGGTCTTCTATAGGTTCTTCTTCAGCAAGTCTCTCTGTCTGAGGTGCTTAGAATTGTGTAGAAAGACGGTCTCCATAAAAGATTAGAAAAATATCTTTTACGAAGACATTAATATATACGTGAGTGTAATTAAAATGCCTTTTCGGTGTCATATTGTTAATGATTGGTATGCAGGGGAAAATAAAATCCCTGAGTGTCAGCTACTGTGAAAGAGGCGTATTTTCAGTTATTGCATCGTTACCCTACCATGTCAGCTTTAACGAATACTTGGATGAAAGTTAATATAGTGATGAAGGGCTTCCCTGGTGGCGCAGCGGTTGAGAGTCCGCCTGCCGAGGCAGGGGACGCGGGTTTGTGCCCCGGTCCGGGAAGATCCCACATGCCGCGGAGCGGCTGGGCCCGTGAGCCATGGCCGCTGAGCCTGCGCGTCCGGAGCCTGTGCTCCTCAACGGAAGAGGCCACAACAGTGAGAGGCCCGCGTACCGCAAAAAAAAAAAACAGCAACAACAAAAAAACAAAAACAAAACAAAACAAAACAAAAAATATATATATATAGTGATGAAAAACTAAATGCAGGGATTTATTGCTAGGTACGGTTGGTTCACGACATTTCACAGCATGGATGTTGACACAGGCAGAGTGAAAACCCTGTACTGAAGAATTCAACCGTTGAACAAATTTCTTGGGTTTTGCTGTTGACGCAGTGATGAAAATGTGTATCAAAGTCCTTAATGTGATTCCTGGACTACCAGGTTACGTAACATCCACCCCTGATGAACCAGCATTATTCCAATAGCACGCAGATGTTCACAGTTTACGTTTTGTAATTAAAGAAACTGTGCAATTTCACTGTTATTCTTGAAGGAGCTGAACTCAAAATAGTTTTGTTTACAGCTTTGTTGCGGTAGGTAATAGTCTATCCACATCTCTGCATGTAACATGGAAAATGACTAACCCAGTCGTTCAGGGAGCTAAAACTAAACCCAAGTGACATTTCACAGCAAACGCTGTTTCGAGTCTTTGACTCCTGCGATTCCATATAATCAAGTGGCTTTGTTCTGACGTCACACAATCTGATACTGCAGGTTCTGCTCAAAGTAATCTGCCAATTTACTGCATACGTGTACGAAGCAGGTTATGTTTATCTGAATAAAGAGTCTACCTGAAATTGTTCATTAAACTTGTTAAGCCTATAGGATTTCCATTGGAAAGTGTTTTTGCCTGGACATCTGTTTAAAAAGTAACTAAATGATCTTCATGAGAAGGGTGTATATTCCTCTGTTTTAGTTTTGTAGATTGAGAGAGCTATTGATCTGGTATCAGGATGACCATTACACATCTTTTCACAGCCTGTCTGACTACAGGTGTTTTGTCTTATTTTTTGACATCCTTCCTTGTATTAACAGTCTAGGGGGTGTGGGGATACGATATAAATATACAGGTATATAAACCTGAGAATATGCTGCAATCTCTAGTTCCTTTGGATACCTTAGACGTAATATGTTTGTTGGAGGCACACGGGCCTCTCACTGTTGTGGCCTCTCCCGTTGCGGAGCACAGGCTCAGCGACCATGGCTCACGGGCCCAGCCGCTCTGCAGCATGTGGGATCTTCCCGGACTGGGGCACGAACCCGTGTCCCCTGCATTGGCAGGCGGACTCTCAACCACTGCGCCATCAGGGAAGCCCTTGTTTAATGTTTTGATTTTATAATTTTTGGTATATTCTCATCAGTCTTAGCTCTAGAGTTCAAGCTCTCACTGGGCAGTAGTTACTGTCTATGTGATGTGCAACTTGGCATCTAATAAATGATTATTTATGATGGTGACAAAAAAAAAGAATCCGCCTGCCCATGCAGGGGACACGGGTTCGAGCCCTGGTCCGGGAAGATCCCACATGCCACGGAGCAACTAAGCCCATGCACCACAACGACTGAGCCCGTGAGCCACAACGAATGAGCCCGCGTGACACAACTACTGAAGCCCGCGTGCCTAGAGCCCGTGCTCTGCAACAAGAGAAGCCACCGCAATGAGAAGCCCACGCACCACAACGAAGAGTAGCCCCCGCTCGCCACAACTAGAGAAAGCCCGCACGCAGCAACAAAGACCCAACACAGCCAAAAATGAAATAAATAAAATAAATTAATTTTAGAAAGAGAAGAAGAAAGGAGATGTTTGCAAAGGAGCGGGAATAAAACCGTTATGCACTACGCAATTCTAGATTTTGTTTTACTCGAATAAAACCCCAAGATGTTAGGCTTGGATGAGACTTCAGATTTCCAGAAGACAGTGGCGGCTGGCAGACAGACAAGAAAGGGATGGGGCGGCAGACAAGAAGTTCAGGGGAAGCACAGACTTGTGGAAGCTGCCCTAAGATGGGAAATGGAGACCCAGGGCAGGGAAGGGACAGGCGGATGGCGTGTCAGCAAAGCTGCACAGCGGTGCACACAGAGCTGCGTCTGGAACCCACACTTTCCGCCCACAATGTCACCAGCCGACTAAAACAGAGACCCAGGGACAATGCGGGGCCACTACTACCCCGGGACTGGTTTGTCATCTCCGCTCAGTGCCGAGTCCTGCAACTTCACCATCCAAGGCCAAGAACAGAGCCGCTGCCTCACTTCTCGGATGGAGGCCATACCAGCGTGACGGATAAAAGGTGTTATCTTGTAGCGTTCGGGTCATTCATGCGATAGACATTTATTAAGCCCCTACCACGTCCTGTCAACTGTGATTAAGTCCTGGGGATACAGAGATGAAGAGGATATGGGCCTTCCTTTCCCAAATACAATCTAAGACGACACAGACATAACTAAATGATTATAGCAACGGGACAAGTGCTGTAATTCCAGGATGCAGACGTGCATGGAAGCCCAGAAGCGGGAGCCTTCGATGCTGCCTGGGGAGACTTAGACTGCACCGCTTGGGTCATATCTGGAGCAGCCTGACAGTCAGACAAGGGAAGACACTGCAGGAGAAAACAGCACGAAGCAGCGGGCGAGGGGTGGTGGGAACCACCCGACACACACACACAACTGTTCAGACTTATTCAAAACTAGTCGGAGGACTGGGAAAGATAAAAAATTTTGCCAAGTCTAGCACAACTCTATATTTGCAAGTATTCCCCCAAACCTTAAAATCGAAACATATATAATCAATCCCTTTTCTACCCACAATACTATGAGAGCTGAATTCTCTTATTTTGGGGGGCCTTAACATTGAACAAGAATTGAAATATATGTAATTTTGCACTCCAGTCCTGCTTCTGAGTATAAATACGTGTTTGTTTGTTCGTTTGAAAGTGTAGTTGGCAGATGTTTATTTCAACGTAGGTGAAAAGAGATGGGTTTCTGCCACTGCGTTGCTTCAAAGCTTTCCAAACGGCCTCCAAGGGCTTAAAGTGCATTGATCCATGGTTCTCGAGGCACGGGCTTCTCCAGATGTCTTCTCTGCAGAATTCTAATTCATGCTGTAAACGTGGAGCTGATTTTCTTTCATCTCAAGGGCTTTAGCTGGAGGCAGCTCCCATTGGGGCTATCCTTTTGGGAAAATAAATGATAAGTAGGGGCCGGTTTACATGAAAGAGAGACAAGGGAATGAAAGGATGGGGCCCGGCATAGAACCTGTCAAGTTTCTGGAGACTAATAACCTCCCTGACGTTACTAGAGGCAATTCAGAAACGCAGTCAATGTGGAGCTGTGCTGGTCTACAGCAGGGCTTCCAACACTGGCTCCATCAACACGCAGGCTGGATAATTCTTGGTAGTGGGGTCTGTCCCGTGTGCCAAGCTGTAGCATGGTTAGAAGCATCCCTTGCCTCCACCCACTGGATGCCAGAAGCAACCCCCAGTCGTGACGACCAAAAGGTCCCTAGATGTTGTCCCCAACTGAAATCCCTGATCTAGATTAACTCCTAGCGGTAACAACACCAGGGTCTCAATCCTGTTAACTGCTTCCTTTTGAAAATCCTTCTCTCGTTAGTATCACTGTCACTCCCCCCAAAAAAGCCCAATCAAGAATAATCATGATGGGCCTTTGACAATACACAAGTCCCGATATGAAACAGTTAGGGACATACAAGAAGCAGGGAACCCTGTGCATGCAATTCCCCTGATTAGAAGAGGCTCCAAATGGCACTAACTACTGAGTTGCCTCTGGGACATGAAGAGGATGGAGGTGAGGTTCGTTTGTTCGGTCATGTGTTTATTTGATCAGTCAATAAACATTCTTGAGCATCACAGGGTGCCAGGTGCTGGGCCACGAGAACAAGGCAAACAAAAGTCCGGGCCTCCAGGAACGTGTGCTCAAGTCAGAGAACAGAGGTAAACAGACAGCATCATGGTACGTCATAAGTGCCGTGAATGAAGCACAAGCAGGTTGGAGCTGCAGCCACTGTCTCCGCGTGGTCACCGAGCCAGGGAATGTGGCTCGTTCAAACGGAGACGTGCCAACCACGCAGATCCCAGACTTAGCGCAGAAAGAGAACGTACGCTGTCTCATTAATAATTTTTATGTTGATTAGATATGTCAACGATAATATTCTGGATATCTTGGATTAAATAAAATCTACTAGCAAAATTAACTGGGCCTGTTTCCTTTACTTGTTTCGCGTGGCTGCTAGAAGCTGAAGCCCATGCGTGTGGCTCAGCCTGAGAGACCTCCACCGCCAGCGTCCTCGGCCCCAGGAAATGACAAGTTTACGGGCTCTGCGGTGGGAATGAACTTGGCCCAGCTGAGGCTGGCAGAGCTGCAGGCCGTGCACTAGGCAAGGGCTTGGGAGCCAAGTTAAGGAGTCGGGATTTCACCCCAGGAACAACGGGAGAGCAATGGAGGGTTTGCACCAGGGGAACGCCACAGTCTGTTTTCGATTTTGCAAAGAGGCTGCGCTCGGGTGGCCGTGCAGAGAGGCGACAGGCACGGAGGCGAGAACAGAGCAAGACCACCAGGCGGGAGGGCTCAACCTAGCAGGACCCCTCGGGTTTCAGCCCCTCGACGTGACCTGAGAGAGGAGGTCTCTGCCACAGGGCACAGGACTCTTGTTAATTCCCCTTACATTAGATTTTGATTATGTAGACGACCTCTTTCGTCCTCCTCACTTTCTTCTTTCAGATTAGTGAAATGTTTTTCTTTTTCTTTTTTTGCCTCACCGCACGGCATGCGGGATCTTAGCTCCCCGACCAGGGGTGGCCCTGAAGTTTTTCATCACCCACACCGAGCCTCGGGGTTCTGAGAGCGATCCTGTTGCTTCAAGAAGTTCAGCATGATCTACCCCCTCCTAGAGCAGAGAGGGAACCGGACCAGCTCTCCTCCGTGGACGGGTGTCCTATTCCTGTACACCATCACACGAGTTAAGCGGGGAGGGGTCTTAGGTTTTCACTGTTCTGATCTCACTTAACTCTTTTACTTCAGTCTTGGTATTTACTATGAACGCACAGTTCAGTTCCGTTTTCTTCTCTGGCGCGGTTTTCCCCCCACTTTTCTTGGGCCCTATTTTTGATCTTAGCCTCCCTGCTTTACTCCCAAAGCCTCTCGCTCAAGGATGCCGGCTGCACAGCAGCCCCCAAGCTCATTTACTCTGGTATTTTCCCTTTGCTCTGCTGATCCTAGAGTCTCCTTTTTCCCCAGCTCACTGGTCATTTTTGCTACTGGTGAGTCATCTTCTCTGACTCACGCCAGGCTGTGATGCAAAGGCCTCAGAGCACACCTGTCTGTGAAAGGCTGTCCCTGAGGAACACGGCCTGCACCCAGGCACAAGCTTGCGCATGTGGATTTGGTAAAGAGGAGAAAAAAATAATCCCCTTTTCTCTCTCTCTTTTTTTCCCCTCCAAATTTACCGTTTCTTTCAGCTTTTGTTGGAGAGTATCCCTACGATGGGATGAGTCTTGGCCATTCGTCTTGCATCTTTTTTTTTTCAGTCTTAACTGAATTTGTTACAATATTGCTTCTGTTTTGTTTTGGTTGTTTGGCCATGAGGCATGTGGGATCTCAGCTCCCCCACTAGGGATCAAACCCACACCCCCTGCATTGGAAGGCGAAGACTTAACCACTGAACCGCCAGGGAAGTCCCATCATTTTGCATCTTTAGAGGCAGGAGAACATTTCTTGAATGAGCCCAGAAAGCCTGAGGGATGACAGATTTTCCTTCTGTGAGGTTCCTCCTCTGGGGCACAACATGGAGTCTCACCCGTGTGCCACACTGGGATCACGCTGCCTTTTGAGAGCTATGAAGATACCACCAAACTCAGGGGAGATGACATGTACACGCAGCTTTGGTACCTGGACTGAACCTGCCTGGAGCTGCGAGCCAGCTCTGCCCTTACAAGCAGATGTGACGGAGGCCTCTGCCTCTCTGCGCCTCAGCTTTCTCACCTGTGAAACGGGGAGGGTAACAGCAGCTCCCCCACTGGTGTTCTTGCGAGGTTTAGTGACAACCCCCAGAGAGCACCCGGCACAGCAAATCCGAGCTGGAAAGACGCCATCTCGATCCCCGGGGGAAACACACCATCAGCTGCCCCTCCCTCCTTCCTTCCCTGAGTCTCTGTACGCACCTCTTCATCAGGGCTAACCCTGAAGTTCAAGGAACCCGATCTAAAAAGTGCCCCATAAATACAAGCTCTTTCCCCACACTCTTCCCTGAAAGCCCCACATTTTACCGTTACAGACTCATTTCTTTTAAGCACCTCCCGTCTAAATATAAAACTCTTGGCTGAGGTGTTGTCATTAGCTCTTAGCACCTGGGAACAGACCAGCCTCTCAGGTGCCCACAGCAAGGGGTCTGAAAAGGCCGGAGGAAGGAGGAACGGAAAGCAGGGATGGGAGCACAGCCCGTGGGGTGGGGTGGGGCGGGGTGGAGGTGATACTTGGGGACAGTAAAGGACAGCAAGGTCTCTGCAAGGAGACAGAAGAAACTGGTGGAGATGGTGCCACTGGGGAAGAGACTGGGAAGCTGGGGGAGGGTAGGGGAAGCAGTGACAGAAACCACTTTTCACTGGACCTCTTTCTGTATTATTTGAGTTTTGTACCGTCTGCATGTATGACCCAGCCAACAAAAAATGAAATAAGGGAGCGGGGGATATTGGGTATTTGGGTGAGACAGAGCCAGAAACAAAAAGGTCCTGAAGGTGAAGGGACCAGTCGCGTTGGCTATCTTGCTGGCAGCCTGCCCTGCTCTCACCGCCCCCGCCCCCCCGGGCCCAAATCAGAAAAGTCTCTCTACGAACTCCTGCACGGCTCATCTTTAGAACATCGGCAATACTTTCTCAGGGTCAAAATCTGAGACACTGCAACTCAGAATTCTCCAGACCTTACTTAAAAGCCCCTCAGGATCACTGGAAAAGCCCAACAAAGGAAAAACGAGACTTCTCTGATGCTGTGGCCTCCGGCTTTGACCAGCTGCGCGAGGTCTGACCTGGGAACATCATATCCAGCTGCACCGTTTATCTCACTGTCAGTGAGCCACTCCTCTACCACAAGGACGACGGGGTAAAGCAGAAGGCCAAGGGAGGAAATCATCCCTCCAGGGCCCCTGAAGAGCCATCGGAGAAACCCGCATCCTAACCTGGGCCGGAGCCACGAGGAAGGCCTGGCCACTGGCGGATGGGGGAGGGGAGGAGAGGCCACGGGCTCTGCAATCAGTCAGGAGGTTGGTCGGATCCTGCACGACCTCCGGCAAGTCACTCAACGGCTCAGACCCTCCCTCCCCTCACCTGGGACACACACAGATCACAAGCAGTTAGTCACGAGTTGTAAGCATCACAAACGCTTGGGGCACAAACATCCAAAACCATGTCCTTAGCCTAAAAAATAACCCACCCCCCCTGCCAGTTCTTCCCTT
This sequence comes from Phocoena phocoena, assembly GCF_963924675.1. Taxonomy (NCBI): domain Eukaryota; kingdom Metazoa; phylum Chordata; class Mammalia; order Artiodactyla; family Phocoenidae; genus Phocoena; species Phocoena phocoena. The sequence goes on along the minus strand of NC_089238.1, from coordinate 55,631,823 downwards.
TAAAAGGTCAGTGGATCTTGAAGTTAGAAGGTGTTATGCATTGAATTGAACGATGAAAAGACGCTGAAGTCCGAAGCCCTGGAACCTGTGAATGGGACCTTATTTGGAAACAGGGTCTTTGCAGATGTAATTAGTTAAGATAAAGTCATTATGGAATAGGGTGGGCCCCGAATCCCATTTGACTGGTGTCCTTACAAGAAGAGAGGAGACAGAGGGACACACACAGAGGGAAGATAATGTGAAAACACACACACACACACACACACGCACACACATGCACGTGCGGAGAAGGCCATGTGACCACAGAGGCAGGAGTAGGAGTCATGCAGCTGCAAGCTGAGGAACAGAAAGGATGGCTGGAAACCCCCAGAGGCTGGGAGGGGGCCCCGAACAGACGCTCCTGCTGAGCCCCCAAGAAGGAACCAACCCTGCTGACACCTTGATTTTGGATGTCTTGCCTCCAGATCCGTAAGAGAATATCTATTGCTTTAAGGCCCCCAGTTTGTGGTACTTTGTTACAGCAGACCTAGGAGACTCATACAGAAAGGGATCTGGTTTTACTGTCTATCTAAGGCTTGAATTCTCTTGCCTGACGGTCAGCTAGCCAGCCTGTGGATGGCTGTCTCTGGTAAAAGACGACTAGTTTCGTATCTACCAATGCAGCAACCCCTCCCATCTTCGAAAAGGTCTGTCATAAAAATCATTCATTCAACAAATATTCATTGAGCACCTACTACGTGCCAGGCAGGCACGGTTTGGAGCACTGTTGATACAACGGTAAAACGGGGAGCAGACAATAAAAGCACTTACAAATAAGGCCATTTCTGATGTTTTGAAGAAAGTAGAACACCGTAACACCAGTGAGTGGGTTGGGGACCAGGATGAAATTATTTATATTGTTAGGGAAGGTCCCACTAAGCATGTGATACTGGACCAGCGACCTGAATGACAAGGAGTCAGCCACGGAGAATCTGGCCGGAGGAAGAGCCAGTGCAAGGACCTGAGGCAGGGCAAACTAGACCTGGACAAAGCACAGAAGGAAAGAGGGACTTTTGTGAGAGAGTGAGAGAGGGTTAATTGATGAAGCTGGAGAAACAAGGAAGGTCAGTCGGTCCTCGTATAGTAGACCCAGGTAAGTAGTTTGCATCTGACCGCAAGACTACTGAGAAGTCACTGGGGAGAGACATGATTTGATTCTTCGTTTTTAAAACATCACTCTGACACCATAAAGTTCTTATAACTGAAGTCTTTTTAAGTATAACTTTTGTCCTTTCATTCTTGGGATCTTGGACCCTCACAGAACAAGTCTAATAAATGACATTCCTGAATCATGGCTCCCAAGATTTCCAGGCTTACCAGCTCTAATTCATTCCCCACTGTAGCAATTTCCAGTAAATATGCTTGATGATTTTTTCTATGTCCTTCATTAAATGTGATGCCCAGAAAAGAACTCGATATTCTAAGCATGAAGTAGATGAGAACTTTCACCTTGGTCATTCCAGATCTACATGTCCATTGACGTGCCCCAAGATTGCCTTGGTTTTAATTCTGTTTTGTACCACTGACCTGCTGGAACACATCTCAGATAACCTCCGCTGGTGTCCTTTTTCAGATCTAGATGCTCAGATCGAGAGAAAACAGGATTCAAGCTTATTCTTCCCTAATGAGAACAGCTGTGCCCTCTTTAAAAAAAAAAAAAAGTGTCACCATAATGCAAACAATGCCATGCATAAAAAACTGGATAAAATAAACAAAAGTACTGGGCCAACTCCTCAGGTTTCACAACCACTGCATTTTTCTTCCGGGTGGAGGACAAGGAAAATGATTGTGGTAAGTTTCCCTAGAATTGCTTTGGTCTCTTGTATCACATGGCTGAAGACACCTACACGATTAGGAAACACTGAGCGCTTGTGCAAAAGACACTCCCTGCAATCATACTTCCCACTAGATTTCTCAAAGACTTAAACAAATCTGAGTAGGCGCAGACTCCCAAGCCTGGGATAGAGGGAAGTGGTGAGGAGAATCTACACCTGCGAGCCAAGCTGACTTAGCAGGTGGGGCAAGTGGTGGGAGAGGAGGATGCTGGGAAAGCCCTAGGGCCCTGGGATGTGTGTGTAATCTGTCCTCATCCTTCCCACATCCCACTCGGCAGAGTGGTGACGGGCCACTGCATCTGGTGTCAGATGGCTAGGGTTAACGCTCTGCTTTGCCCCCTAGTAGCTAAGTGACCTTGAGCAAGTCACTTAGCCTCAGTTTCCTCATCGGTGACATGTGTGAAGATCAATTAAGATTCTGTGTGAAAGACGTGTGCAAATTACTCTGTCCCGTAAAAGTGAGGGATTATCATTGGCAAAAAGGATTTTCACCCCTCCCTTTGCATGTCATGAGGGTTGACTTTTCCTGACGTTTTTCTCTTCCCAGGTTGCTTCTGACGGTTCTTTTAACTGGATTATTTTCTTTTTTGAGGGAGGATGGGGAGGCATGTAGCATGACTCATCCCACCCTAAACCCTTCCTAAAGACTATCCTAAAAGAAGTGCCCTCAGAGCCATCTGGGGTCACCCCAAAGCAATTTACCTTCAAAGAACCAAAGCTATTGTCATGCAAAAACAAGCACATCTAATACCTGTGGATACCCTCCACTCTCTGGAAATCTGAAGCAAGTTATTTAAGGTTTGTGATGCACTCAGGTCACCGAGTAGCTTTTCATTGGCCTTAGTTGTTCTGTTCTCAAGTAATATGAACTATGTTCACATTAACTCACACAGGCCACACAAAAGACAGACACTGCAAAAAACAAAACAAAACACGGGAACGTACTCCAGAACCAAATAAGAAGTTACTCTGCTGCTCGCTAAAGTGTCTATGCCTGAGTCCTTAGCCATCTTCATTTCTTTAATGGAAAAAGAGAACCTTATGAGTCAACTTTCTCATCGTGAGCTGATCTCAATAGCTGGTCGCCCTGTGTTTCAAATGCGTAAGCAGTCCTATTTCTGCACAAGGTGGAAATAAAAACCAGTGACAGCCCAAGGGAGAGATGGAACAATGGGAGAACATACACTTCCAAACAACCGTGAAAAGATGGGAAGAAGCGCTCACGTGTAATACAACTGGATTTTTTTTTCTTTGCTTAATTCCGTGTTAAGTATCTTGGCTGCCCTGGTTTAGGGTGAGGGAGGGGGGGCGCCTCTCAGCAAATGCGCCCCAAAACCTTAGCATTAGGTGACAATGGTCTGGAGGGCGGTCTGGCTACAGCAGCCTGGTCCCTGACAGCTGTTGGCTTGCCTCCAAATGCTGACTCGCCTCAGGGACAGCCTGCATGTCAAGCACCTCACCTGTGCCAGCTCAGAGGTGAGTTCCTGCCCAGTCTGCAGGCTGGCACCCTGGCCTCACACTTAAGCACAGTCACAGGAGCTGGCTGGTGCCCACTGCCAAGCCCTCTTCCTCTTCCCAAATCCAATCAACGTACAACCCAGGGAAACCCAGACCCCACCAAGGGGCAACTCGCACCCAGCTCCAGAAAGACCGCATCCTGTCCTTTCCAAGCCCCTGGACGCTGGTGCAGGCCACCCTGAACCAGCTGTTCCAAACAGCCTGTAACACTGTGTCGGTAGTGCTGGCCCCTCTGCGAAGCTCCTCCTGCTTCCTGAGCCCGGGGAGGAAGGGGCCCTGGGAAGGCACAAGCTGAGCCCTTTCTCCTTGGCCCCCATGCCGCCCCCAGCTGCCACCCCAGGAGCAGAGGGACAGCAAACTTAAAATCCAACACACAGCACAACTTGGCAAATGTCTTTCCCATCCCGGTCCCACGCACCCCTCCCCAACACGCCCTTCCAGGAGTCGAGGCAGGGCGGGGGGGGGGGGGGGGGGGAACCGGCTCCATCCCTAAGCCACCTGGCGACACCGGGGAGCGGGGACACCTTGTCCAGCCCCCCCCCCCGACAGGTATCGCACTGCTCCTGACACGGTGGGCTCCTGCCCCGCCTTCCCATTTCCCGCAGAAACCCCAGAGGCCCTCGACCCCACCCCACGGTCCCTCACCCGCCGGTCCCTGGGCGCTCCAGCTGTCGCCCCTCGGAGAGTCCCCTCGCCGCCGGGAGAACCCGGCACGCCTTCCCCTCTCGGCCCCTGGCGGGGTCTCCTCTCACCGCGGCGGGGGCCGGCCGGCCGGCCGGGCAGACGAGGAGCGAGCGCGCGCCGTCGGGCTCGGGAGCGCGGCCACTGCTCCGGCCCCAGAGCCGGGTCCTTCTGAGGCGCCGGCCCGCGCGAGCTGTCAGTCAGCTGGCCGCGCCCGCCCCCGCCCCCGCCCACCCCGCAACCCGCCCCCCCCGGTCCCGTCTGCGCAGGCGCGGGGCGGCCCGGGAGCGGCGTCACGTGACGGGGCGGTGCAGCTGTCGGCGCCCGGCCCTCCCGAGGGTTTCGGTCCAAGTCCCGCGTCGCTCGGGCCTGGGGTCGCCCCTCGGCGGGAGGCCTCGTCCTGCGGCCCTGGCACGCTCGGGGACTTCCCGTTGTTCGCTCTAACAGGGTCCCGGCAGCCCCGTTTGCTGGATCTGCTCAAAACTAGGGTGTTCTCCCAGGCGGGGCAGAGCTGGGTGGGCGCAGGCTGCTATGCAAACAAATGAGTGGGTGATTTGGTGATTTTGGAGGGGGGAGCCCCGGCAGGGAGCCAGAAAGTATGGCCTGATAATGGTTGCTTGCCCGCCGTGGTATCCGCACCTTTAAAACAAGGATGCCCTTTGCCGTTTCCTCCTCGCCTATTTCAGAGTTAGGGTGACGTCTTGACATTAACGAGCATACTTGTAAAACAAGTCAAGCGAGGATGTATGGAATAGAAGGGCAATTTGAGGCCGATTGATTTTTTGAAAGGGGGCTTCTTAAAAGCTGATGGATTCCACCTTCTGCTCTGAAACGTCTAGGCCAATCAGCATCTTTCCACCAGATACAATAAACACAATTTTCAGGCTGTCGGGTTTGGGTTTCTTCCACGTCTCTTCAATTCAAACAAATAAACCAAAACCACAAAAGGTAAAAAATAAAAGTATCTCCTAGGGGAGCTTTTTCCGTTCTAGAGCAAGTACAGAAATGTAAACTGACACCCCCCTCCCAGTAATTTTGCGGTTATGGCAAACTTGGTTCCAGCACCTAGCAAAACAGTGTGGGCTCTGACGCCTCAAATTCTCTAAAGGCATTTCCAGAGCTACACTGCAGAACTACAGTGCTCCTTCTGGGGGTTGGTTGTATGACATAATAAAGCTCTGCCTTTAAATGAATGCCCTGGTATCTGAACTAGGGCAGACTGTCAATTTCAGAAAACTGGGGGTTCTCCGAAGCCCTAGCAGTTAGGCAGAAGGAACTAAAGATCTGCCATGTAGGAGAAAAGATGACATATGGATTGATGATCAAGTGTCTTTCCTGTGCCCCAAGCATGGAGTTGCTGATCGCTGGGAAGTTGGCCTATTGAACTTAAAAGACTTTCTGGGAGGGAGGACTTCCCTGGCAGTCCAGTGATTAAGACTCCCTTCCCCACTGCAGGGGGCATGGGTTCGATTCCTGGTTGGGGAACTAAGATCCTGCATGCCCGTGTGGTGTGGCCAGAAAGTTAAGAAAAAACTTGTTGGGGGAAGTTAAAGGCACCAACGTGGAGGACAAAGCTGGAAGCTGTGGTTCCACAAGAGTTATGGGGACTTCAGCACCACAGGTCCATTCCAGGTTTGCTTGACCAGCTCAGTGTAGCCATCATGTGTAAGAAACCGGATCTCTGGATGTTTTAAGCTTGGTATGAATTCAGGAAGGAAAGGAGTGTAAGGTGGCATTCATTCCCTTATGTGGGCACTACAGATTGGTGGGCATGCCGTTGGTCCCTGTGAGTTTCTGCCCTGCGTCCAGCAGAATACAAGCCCATCATGAAGACTTTATGGGATGGAGGAGGGTCATATCTGTGGCTAGAGGAAGTCCTCCCTTGGTTCAGCGAGTGAACCCAGGACCAGGCGTGGGCTCTTGCAGCCCTGTTCTGACTCTGGATATACCAACTAGTCAAGAAAATTGGAAAATGTGAGTTTATTCAGGGTCGGATTCCATTTGGGGGAAATGTCATTTCTCCTCAAGAGATTCATATGGACCTTATCTCTCCATACCACATAAAAGATATTCTGTACTTGCCAGAAAGTTGGAGAGAGGCAGATGATATGGCCATTTAATTTTTTTAAAAAAGGGGGTGGGTAGTGAGTTCTACAAACCACAGACCAGTGAACTTGACATTGGGCCTGGGAAGCATTCAGGCCAGATAACTCATGAAAAACATCTGTGACCCCTCAGAAGAGGAAGCACTGACGTCAAAGACCAAGTCATGCTGGCTTAAGCATGAGATTTCAAGCTATGAAATCTATAGACTCGTAATTCAAGGAAATATGATAGAAGTAGTGTATTCGCACCTGGAAGGTATATTTACCAAAATTCTTTCAGTAATAAGTGACAGAAATCCCGGCAAACTGGTTTTTCAAAAACCGAAAAGTTCTGGGGTTGGCCCAGCAGGATCCAGGGGCCAAGTGATGTCATCAGAACTTGGTCTCTCTCCCCTTCTTGACTGCTTCCCTCTGAGCTGGGCTTCATTCTCAGATCAGGTTCTTTTTATAGAGTGGTCTTGCAACAGGCTTATGTTCTCTCAACTCAGCAGCCCCTGTGGAAAAAAAGAATTTTCTCCTTCGGTATTTCCAGCAAACGTCTCAGGATTTGGTCTGAAAGGACCAGCAGCGCTCATGGGCTCATGCCCTTAAACCAACAGCTGAGGCCAGGTGTTGGGGATTGGCCCCACCTAACTACTGGGTGGAGAGGAAGGGAAGGGTGGGTGCCCATGGGAAACTGAGGTGCTCTTGCCAGAAGAAGAGGGGTGGATTTGGGTCAGGCAACAGAAAGCAACAGGGGCTTCCCTGGTGGCGCAGTGGTTAAGAATCCGGCTGCCAACGCAGGGGACAGGGGTTCGAGCCCTGGTCCGGGAAGATCCCACGTGCGGCGGAGCAACCAAGCCCGTGTGCCACAACTACTGAGCCTATGTGCCACAATTACTGCAGCCCGCGTACCTAGAGCCCGTGCTCCACAACAAGAGAAGCCACCGCAATGAGAAGCCTGCGCACCGCAACGAAGAGTCGTCCCCACTCGCCGCAACTAGAGAAAGCCCGCGCACAGCAACAAAGACCCAGCGCAGCCAAAAATAAATAAATAAATTTATTTTAAAGAAAAGGGAAAGCAACAGATACCCGGAACCAAGCATTTGCTAAGATATCTTGTGATATTGTATAATGAGCATGAAGAAAAGGTGGGAGAAATGGTATATTCATTTGATGGGTGAATCAATATTCAAAATACTTTGATTAGAGGATGAATCCAAAAAAGAACTATACAGGATAAAGCAGGCAATGTGGCTTCTCCACTTTTTTATCTGTTTAATTAGTCTCTGAGCTCCACGACAGGTAGGAACTTTGGTTTTGCTCACCCCCGTGTCTGCAGCACTTAACATGGTTCCGAGAGTAGGCGATTAAATATTTGTTGAATGAACCAACATAGGTTTAAGATAAGGATCTGGGGGGTGGAGGTGGAGGAAAAGAAGAGGACTGAGTTGTTGGAGCCAGAGCACAAGTGGGCAGGGACTTGCTTCCACGCAACTTGGTGGATCAGGTCCTGGTAGGAGGAGCTGGGGATCACATCCCAGGTGAGCCCTCAGGACTTGGTATAGAGCTGCTATGTATAGCACATGGCCTCTGGCTCCTTAGAGAGTGAGAATGTTATGGTATAAAGCGCAGGATCTTCAGAGCTGGACAGAATGAGGTCTGCAGGCTAGCTGTGCTCTGCTTCTTTGGGGCGATCACTTAACTCTGAGCCTGTTTTCTCAGCTGTACAAAGAGATCGTACCAGTTTCACAGACTGAGGATGAAGAGAGTCTATGAGGCAGCGAGGCTCCTCTCCTAGCTGTATGACCTTCAGCACACTCCTTAAACTCATTGGGCCTGTTTCTTCGTCTGAAAAAGGGGCCAACCATGGCATGTTCATTCATTCATTCAATGCATATTTATTGAGTCGCTGCATTTTGACAGTGAACGAGACCAACAAAATCCCTGCCTTTCACGAGGCTTGCATTGCAGTGAGGGATAAACAATGGCATAACTAAGCGACAGAGGATGTTAGCTGACTTGTGACCAGGAGCAAAGCAGGGAGGGGGAAGTGAACTGTTGCAGGAATGGGAGAGAGGGAGAATTTTTCAATAGGCTGCCGGGGAGGAAGATGTGCTCCGAGTCAAGTCCTGAAGGGCATGAGAGAGCAAGCTTGGGACATCCAGGGGACACAGAGCCCCAAGCACAGGCCTGCTGCCGCAGCAGGCTTTACCCACAGCTGGAGGCGAGGTGGCCCAGTGAAAAGGAATTGAGGAACATCTCATACCACTTTGGGTTTTTGGACTTCCCGGGCCTTGTTCAACACCATGGGTTGTGGAGTTTCAACCTTCTGGCTTCCTGATGCAGTCAACATCACGATCTCAGTGGAAAAAGTAAGAAACCACCCAAACTCCCTTCTGAAGAAATTTCTGATTTTCCACTGTACAACCAACCGTTGGAAGTCTCTCTCTCTCTTTCTCCCACTGTTTACTTAAGGTACAGCATACAAATCATAAATGTACGTGGCTGAATTTTTACCAAGTGAACACTCATACAACCAGCACCCAGGTCAAGAAATAGAATATAACTTACACCCTAGCATCCCCACCTCAGTGGTCATCACTGCCCTGCCCTGTCTTCCTACACCAAAGATCAGTTTTGCCCAACTTCGAGCTTTTTATTAATAAAATTATACAGTATGTACTCTTTCACGTCTTGCTTCTTTTATTCAGCATCCTGTGTGTGAGATGTATTTGTATTGCTGTATGTAGTGCGTACTTTCATTCTGTACCGTATACTACGATTCATTCATTCTAGCCCCAAACTACAAACGACCTAAACATCTGTGAACAACACTGGACCGTGTATTGTGGGAACATTCTAGCACAAGTCTTTTGGTCCACCTTCAGCAGGTACTCCTAACAGCTGCCCTGGGCGGTTTAATCATCACATTGCTACCCCCAGCAGTGAAGTGTATGGAAGTCCCAGTTTCTCTACATGTTTGTCAGCACTTGTTTTTTCACGTTAGCCGTTCTAGTGGGTGTGTAAATACGATTTCATTGTGGTTTAAGTTTGCATTTCCCTGATGACTAATGAAAATGAGCATTTTTTTCATGTTTTGGTATTCTTTTGTGAAGTACCTGTGTTTTGCCAATTGTTCTACTGGGTTGTCTCATTTATTTTTAATTTTTATGTATTTAAAAATGGATACATGGTTTATAAGCTCAACAAGTCACAGACCTATTCCTTGTATATTTTTCCAGGGATATTCTTTTTTGCACAAATACAGTTTTACACGATGGACTTAATATACCTCAAAGGCCACTGCACACCACAGCATTCCATTTGTATGTGTAACATACTTTATTTAATATACTGATGGCATACAGGGCGATGCAGTTTTTTGCTTCTACAAACATCCTACTGTAAATACTGAAGTGCAAACATCTTTGTGTACATGGGTGAGTCTACCTGTAGGATAAATTCCTGAGTGGGACTGCTGGATCAAAGGGTGCGTACACTTAGATTTTTGTGGTTCACATTTGCTATCTTGCTCTGCAAAGAGCTGAATAAATTACAATGGCACCAATTTGGGCTGCCTTGCCAACAGAGGATCACCACACTTTCATCTTTGCCAACTCACGAGGTGAAAAATGCGGTCTCTTGGTACTTTAAATTTGCATTCATTCCTTTTACTTTGAATGAGGCTGAGGATCTTTCCACGTGGTTGAACAGAGGCTCCACTTTAAAAGAACTATTTCCTGGGATGAGTGGTTAGCTGGAAACTAGCTCCTGATGGGTAAACAGAACTAATCCTGAAGATGGGATGTTTCCCATCCTTGCAAGGGCCTCCAATGTTAGGTTTTTGGTTCTATGGGCCTTATGAAATCAAGGTGAGGCAAAAAACTGTGTTGAACCACAGTCTCAGAACAGGAAGAAACCTTAGAAATCAAGTCTGAGCTCATATTTTAGAGATTAAAAAAAAAAAAAAAGCTGAGGTTTAGAGAGGGGAAATGACTTGCAGAAGACCACATATCAAGTCTGTTGAGAAAGAGATGAAAATCCTTAAAAGAGTTGAATTGTTTTTGTCAACTGCTCTCATCCCTGTTAAATATTTTAATGAATGATTTTACTGTGCTATTTCCTTTAGCAACAATGCAATTTTAAAGTCACAATAAACAAGCCTATACAAGTGTGGGGACAGAGAATTATGAGTCTTTTTGTGAAAGACTTTGAAATGGGTCAAAAAAAAAATTATTGGGTGCCTTCAATGGACAACTAGGTGTTGTCATGCACACCCTTGGGTTATGTGGTTCTATGGATTTTTTTCTTTGCTTTAAGCTATTTATAACTCTATAGGTTTTGGAGAATCGAAAGCAATCCAAGTGATTCTGTTACCAAGGCTGTTGCCCCAGAATCATATCCCTGACCCTCCCTCGAATGGAAACCGATTATTCTTATCTAAGTTTCAGGAGGAAGATGCAAAGAGAAAAAAAATAAGAACTGGTTAGAACCAACCAGGCCCAAGATGGCCGAAGATTTGACTTCCAGTAGACCTTGAGCCTCATTATACTCTGACTGTAATATATTAGCATATGTTAAATGACACACCCACAGGGGCCAGGAAGTTGACGACTGCCATGACAACAACCAGAAAAGCCCATATAAGGACTGAAAAGGAGAGTTGCTACAGTTCAAGGTCCAAACCGCACCCCTGTTCTCCAGTAAGTCAGCAATATTCCTCCCACTCCTTCCAATTCCCTCCTCTTAACCTCGACCTGCCAATATATTTGGTGGCTCCCCCTGAATTGGGTGGAGAAGTTGATTTGCGAACTAGATGCCCCCTTTCCATTCTTTGGCCACTAAATACAGCTGGTACTGTTCCAGTCTCAGCACTGGTTTCATCGTTGTCTGTTGCGAATCTGATCGGAAAAAGACAAGAGGTCTCGGCTGGGGCTAGGACGCCGGCGCAGGTCCAGTTGACCAACTTGGTAACAATTTTTGTCCACCGACATCAGATATACAAATGAATCTTGTCTGGTAGAAGTTCAATTGACTTCCCCATTGTAGAAGAAGCCACAGTCATGATTTAAGCATTTCTTTTTTTTTTTTTTTTAAAGATACTCTTTTGGGGTGAGGGATAAATTAGGAGGTTGGGATTAACATACACACTACTATATATAAAATAGATAACCAACAAGGACCTACTGTACAGCACAAGGAACTATACTCAATATTTTGTAATAACCTATAAGGGAAAAGAATCTGAAAAAGAATAGATACGTATGTATATATATGTATAACTGAAATCACTGTGCTGTACACCTGAAACTAACACGATATTGTAAATCAACTATACTTCAATTTAAAAAAAAGATACTCTTATTTTGCTCATAGCAAGTATATCTTAAGCATAGCAGGCACTTGTAGTCTTGATGTTCTCCAAAGACAATCATCCTTTCTTTCAGCCTATGCAAAAAGAATTGACCACGGATTGGAGGCCTACCCCACTTTTCTTCCTTGTAGGAATAAACAGACCAGGAGATAGGAAGCTCAATGAGGGCTGACTGAATGCATAGCCCCGTTGTGAATGCAGAGGTACAGTAACAAAATTTTAAGCTTTCAAAGTTCAAATTCTGATGATTAATGCACCCCTTACTTCCAAAAGCTTGGCTGGATAAGCGTTTCTGGGAGTAAGAACGGTAAATTGTGAAAAGGTGGCTTGCAGGCAGTGGGAGTCTGATAGATCCCGCAGCTGCAATGACTGTTTCTAATCAATCTTACAAGTTAGTGGGTACTTAAAGAGTTTAATAACAAACACTGAGCGCCTACTTCCCAGCCCTGCGGAAATTGTCCCAAATATTGTAGGAAATACCACTCCCACCCCCCCCAAAAAACAAACAAAACCCAACCACGTTTCCACCTTCAAAAACCTTAGGACTTAGCATCTGGAAGGAATCGCTGGGATGCCATGGTTTCCAGGTCGCTCAGAGGGGAACCAGAGGCTCAGCGAATCAGGAATCGCGCATCCAATGGCGCTTCCCCTACTCCCCACGTGCTTTCTGGCTCCGTCGTTCCCACTCGCGCTTCTTCATTAACCCGTGTTCCGTCCTCGCACGCCGTACAGGTCACACCTAACGCTGGCTCAGAAGGGCCACCGCGGGCTCAGTAAACCCGGGCAAGAACTCCTCCCCGAGTCAAAAAGCCTAGCCGCGCGGCTTGCACCTTGCGGTAGCACGTAGCCCTCATCCTTTCTCTTCCGGACCTCAGTTTGAATGGGTGCCTTTATTTTAGCGAGGGGACCTTGCGACTAAGAGTCGCCTTTCTCTGGGAAATGTCAGTCTTTAAGGTCCTCTGTCCCAGAGGAATCCCGGCCGCTGAGTCCCGGCAAACCACCTCAAGCTCCCTTCTCCGCTGCCGGGAGCGGCGCGACCGGAACTGCGCAAACGCGGCGCCGCTGACCACGCGAGGTTCACTTCCGGGGGTCGTGCCGCCAAGCTCTCCAGGTTGGGCTCTGTCTCTCGTGTCCGCTCGGAGGCCGCCTCCCTCCGACCGGCCCGGCAGGACCGAGCCGAGCCGCGGGGCCCCCACCGGCCCGGCCATGAGTGCGGCCGCATGATGCGTCCCTGCCTCGGCCGCTGCAGTCGCCGCCGCCGCCGCCGCAGGCCGGGAGGAGCCGCAGCGCCGGGCGACCCCGCCCGGGCCTCGGGTGAGTGCGGTGGGCCGGGGCGGGCTGCTCGCGCCCGGGTCTCCCGGCCACTCCAGGCCCCCGTCCGCCAGCCCCGAGCCCCCTGCTCCCTTTCCTCCACCCCACCCTGCACCTACGACCTTACCGAGTTCCTCGGGGCACCTGTGTGCCAGCGCTTGACTTCTCTTCCAGGTGTCTCCTTGTCACTCCTTAGTGCATCTTTCGGGGTAGGGCCCGAATTGCAGCCCCGGCTTTTTGCCTGACCTTGGGTGTGACACTCAGGGCTCCGAGCCGCGGTTTTCTCCTTTAATAACTAATAACGGGGTTGTCGTTGGAGTCAGAAGAGTGGCAGTAAATCCTGTGTAAGCTGTAAGGAGTAGTTTATAGGCATGCATTACAGTGGGCTTCCTCTCACGTCGCCCATGGCTTCTCGAATGAATGCTCCAGTTCTTCCCTCCCTTGTAAGTTTTAATTTTTCTTTTTTATTCTTTGCCCACCTTCTTCCTCATCTTCCCTTCCCCTGCCAATGATCTTTGGGGGATTGCCTGCCAGGGCACCTGGGACAGTCAGGTCAGCCTTCAGGGCAATGTTTGCATCTTTTCTTGCTGTCGCCAAGGCTCATCTCTCCTGAGGCGTCATTGCTGCCTGAAACTAAGTTTCTTTCCGCTATTGGATGGACACACTTTATTGGCTTATGGGTAACCAGTTTTTTTTTTGGGGGGGGGGGTGTTAAGAACTGTTGATGTAGCTGCTTTGTAGCTTCTTTTACTGACCAGGTGGTGTAAAGGGCTGTGCAAGCAATGCTACAGTGTCTAATGTTTGCAGTCTGCTTAGTGTTTGTACTTAATGTACATAGATTTATCTGTCTTACTACTGCTGTCTCAAATGGTCTAGAAATCTGGGCCAATGTATATTTCTTCTTAGACTCTTCACCTTAAAGATGATGAATTTAATCTGTTGATACTTTCACAAATTTTATTTGCTTAAAGTCACCTTTTTAAAAGTCAGATTTAATCTTTTTGATTCTGTCTTAACAAGGTTTACTTATCTGAAGTCACCTTTTTAGAAAGTCACCTTGGGGACTTCCCTGGTGGCTCAGTGGTTAAGAATCCGCCTGCCAATGCAGGGGACACGGGTTCGAGCTCTGGTCTGGGAAGATCCCACATGCCACGGGGCAACTAAGCCGTGGGCCACAACTACTGAGCCTGCGCTCCAGAGCCCACAAGCCACACCTACTGAGCCTGCGAGCCACAACTACTGAAGCCCACACGCCTAGAGCCCGTGCTCCGCAACAAGAGAAGTCACCGCAGTGAGAAACCCGCGCACCACAACGAAGTGTAGCCCCCGCTCGCTGCAACTAGAGAAAGCCCGCGCCGTAAATTCGCTTCTTAGGAAGTCAGAATACTTTTTTAAAAAAATATTTATTTATTTTGGCTGTGCTGGGTCTTAGTTGCGGCATGCGGGATCTTCGTTGCAGCATGCAAACTTAGTTACGGCATGCGAACTCTTAGTTGCAGCATGTGGGATCTAGTTCCCTGCCAGGGATCAAACCCAAGCCCCTTGCATTGGGGGCGCGGAGTCTTAGCCATTGGACCACCAGGGAAGCCCCAGAATACTTGATTAAAGAGAAAGGCTCTTGGGATATTTGAAAAACGGAATGGAACAGATGTCTTAAATTGCACCTCTTGAAGATTCTGGTAAATAGAAGGGTCGAGTGACTGACATTATTTGGGTTGTGTGCTTTTAGGAATGAGGCTGGTAGGTGGGCTTTTCAGTTGTGAGGTGGAGGAGCATGAGACTATTTGATAGTAATTTCCTAAATAACTCATAAATCAACAACTGGAACTTTTTTTCTTTTTCTTTTTCTTTTTTTTTTTTTTTGCGGTATGCGGGCCTCTCACTGTTGTGGCCTCTCCCATCGCGGAGCACAGGCTCTGGACGCGCAGGCTCAGCGGCCATGGCTCACAGGCCCAGCCGCTCCGCGGCATGTGGGATCTTCCCGGACCGGGGCATGAACCCGTGTCCCCTGCATCGGCAGTCGGACTCTCAACCACTGCACCACCAGGGAAGCCCAACAACTGGAACTCTCTATGCACACATCTCACGTCAAAGCAAAGTGGGTAGAGATGTATACAGAAGTTTTCTTTTGTTATTTTTTATTATTTTTTTTTACCAATGACTCAGAGCCTGCCTCAATTACAATGAGTGAATTGGGAATTTTCAGCCTTGCTAATCAATGCGCTATGAAAGCAGAAATCCTCTTCTAGAAAGGACAGATATTAGCATGAATAGAATGACCCTCTCAGCGACAGAGAGAAAGTACTGAAGGGAACTTCGTATAAGAACAGTCTTGAGCCAGTCAAAAGTCTGGACATGCTTTTACATTCTTTCTGAAACGTACCTGCAAGGCTTGGACCCTTTGGTGACATAGATCACATAATCTTTGTTAATGTGAGGAAATGGAACGAGCAGTAAGTTCACATGTGAAGTTAATGCTTGGGATGAACTGAGAAGTAGTTTTCCTGATGATTCCAGAATTTCCCTGCTCCAATCCATGCTGAGCAGCTCTACAAGATAGTTTTCTTAAAGCAGCTTTTTGGGGGTATGTTTCTTAAAAGTAATGTTTTAATTACAGAGGTAATACATGCTTGTTTTGTTAAAAAAAAAAAAAAGGAAGTTCGAACACTAGAGCAGAGCATAAAGTATAGAATCTAAACACTCACTCTTGCTCCCTTTTGTCCCCAAAGCCAGTTTCCAGGGTCAGGTTAGCAACTTGTGTGTGACCCTTCAGCTGTAGCACCTGAGAAGAGTTTGGGCCACCTGCAGAGTTGGTCAACTACAAAGTTGAGAGGGAACGGTCCACACAAGACCACCGCCACTTCTGACACCAGTTGCAAGTCGGGGGGTTCGCCAAGCCACCCTCAGGTTCGATTACTAGCTAGAAGGCCTCACAGAACTCACTGCAAGCTGTTGTGCTCAGAGTTATGGTTTCTTAAAGTCAGCCAAGTGAAGCGGCTCTCAGGACAGAATCTGGGGCTGTACCAGACATGGAGCTTCCCTTGTCCTCTCCCCAAGGAGCTGGAACGTAACTGGCGTTGACACGAGACACTGTGCACTGGGTATTGCCAACCAGGGATGCTCACCTGAGCCTTGGTGTTTGGAGTCTTTATTGGGCTTCTGTGACATGGGCATAAATGATTGATGGATTGACCGCCCACAAGGTTGATCTCAGTTTCCAGGTCAACTGATACTGCGTGACCCAGAGCCCCACCCTAAATCATGTTGGTCTTTCTGGTGTGGCCAGTCCCCACCCTAAATCAGATTGTCAGCCGATGATAAAGCCCAGACCTTCATTTGAGCATGATTAAATTCTTTACTACACGGCATCCTTCCTTCATTCATGGTACCTTCCTTAAAAATATACTTTTTAGGGTTTCCCTGGTGGCACAGTGGTTGAGAGTCTGCCTGCCGATGCAGGGGACACAGGTTCATGCCCCGGTCTGGGAGGATCCCACATGCCACGGAGCGGCTGGGCCCGTGAGCCATGGCCGCTGAGCCTGCGCGTCCGGAGCCTGTGCTCCGCAACGGGAGAGGCCACAACAGCGAGAGGCCCGCGTACCGCAAAAAACAAAACAAAACAAAAATATACTTTTTAAAAAGAGATGCAGACTCACAGCTATAGAACAAACCAGTGGTTACCAGTGGGGAGAGGGAAGGGGAGGGGCAAGATAGGGGTGGGGGATGAAGAGGTACAAACCATCATTAATAAATATGCTCCAAGGATATATTGTAAAACTCAGGGAATACAGCCAGTTTTTTTATTTTTTAATTTTTTTATTTATTTGCTTTGTTGCACTGGGTCTCAGTTGTGGCAGGCGGGCTCCTTAGTTGCAGCTCGTTGGCTCTTTAGTTGCAGCATGTGGGCTCCTCAGTTGTGGCAGGCAGGCTCCTTAGTTGTGGCTCCAGGGCTCCTTAGTTACAGCATAAATGGAATATAACCTTGAAAAATTGTGAATGTCATACACCTGAAACTTATATATTGTAAATCAACTATACCTCACTTAAAATTATATATATGTGTGTATATATATTATATATATATATACACACACTTTTTTTGCTTTACCATTGACAGAGGACTCTCCCTTATAGATCATAGAGCAGAGGCTGCTGGGAGAGTTCTCTCAACTTTGACTCCATTCCAGCTGAGATCTCTCTGAACGCCCATGTCTTTTTCTTCCCCTTGCCTCTGAGGAGGAGAAAACGCCTCCTTTCCAGTTTAACATGTGTCTGTACTTTGGTCTGCCTGTTAGGGGATGGCATTTAGTCACTTACTCTCACTTGCGTCTGATTTTTTTTCTTTCACTCACTTCTTTGCCTCTATCTACAGACGTATTCTTGTTTTGCTTACTAGTTCATTCTATTCTTGAAAAACCTCTAGTAGAATTTTAATAATTGTCTGATAAGTCCAGACTCTTCATGGGGCCAAGATAATGCCTTACATTGGTACAGCACCTCACAGTTTTGAAAACACCCTGCAGTGGTTTGTACATAGTGGGTGCGTGGTAAATAGGCAGAGGGCGAGAGTCTTCTAATTGGAGGAAACAGCGGGAGCAGAAGCACAGAGGTGTGAACAGGCCCGGCAGGGGAAGCAGGATGAACGCTGCGTGGAAGAGCCTGGAAGGGCAGGGGAGCCAGATTCAGGGGCGCCTTGAATGCCATGGTTCCAAGGTTTGGCGCCTCTGTTGGTTAGGGTTCTACAGAGGTACAGCCAGAGGTGAGGGTGCCTAAGCTTGGGTTGTGAGAAAGGTGGGAAGGGAAGGGTCAGAGCTGTAAGCAGGAAGCGTGGGCAGCATGTAGGAATGAGGGAAGAAGAGGCCTTGTGTCCAGAGGTTAAAAGGGGCTTAGTAGTGCTTCCCTGGTGGCAAAGTGGTTGAGAATCCGCCTGCTAATGCAGGGGACACGGGTTTGAGCCCTGGTCTGGGAGGATCCCACATGCCGCAGAGCAACTAAGCCCGTGAGCCACAACTACTGAGCCCGCGCATTTGGAGCCTGTGCTCCGCAACAGGAGAGGCCATGACAGCGAGAGGCCCGCGCACTGCGATGAAGAGTGGCCCCCGCTTGCCGCAACTGGAGAAAGCCCTTGCAGAGAAACGAAGACCCGACACAGCCAAAAATGAAAATAACTAAATTAAAAGAAGGCTCAACATTTAAAAAAAAAAAAAAAAAGGTGCTTAGTAAATACTGGCTGTGTGAGGAGTGTTATCAGTAAATGGAAGGAGAGGCCGGCTCTGTGTTTGGCTGGTGGTTTGGGTCATTCTGGGACAGGGCGCAGTGCGTTTGCAGACCTAGTAATAAGCAGGGGCAGGCAGGGTAGAGAAGCTTCTAGTTTCTCTTGAGACAGGCTCTTACAGTATTTCTGGTCGGAACGTTTTGAATTCTTAGCGGTCCGTATTTCCCAGATTCAGTGGCCACGTTACGGAACATGTTTTCTGAAACCAAGTGCTCAGGGAGGTGGCGTGTTTCCACGGAAGAGCGTGGGCTTTGGAGTCAGAACAGCCCCGACTCCACGCTTTGCTGGCCGTGAGCTTGGGCAGGGTACTGCAGCTCGAAGGCGCAATTTCCTCATCCCTCAGCGAGCACCTTGTTTTTAGGGTAGTGGCGGGGTTCACCGTCATGATGTATACAAAGGTCCTGACACATGGCAGATGTTCAGTAACTGGCCTGTCCTTTCACATTCCAGTATCTTACATTGTCGTTAACTTGCATCTGAGAGCTAGGTTCACTGTGAGCAGGTCAAATGGGCCTCGCGTTGCAGGTTTGGGCAAGTCTGGTGTTACAAAAGTTCATTTCCTGTTAAACAAAGAAACCCCATTTAGGAAGATAAGGAAAGAGGCGGGGATTCACCAGCTTGGTTCAGGCTCAGCTTTTCCCTGGGACGGGACACTTGAAGGGTTTGGGGACTCTGGGGTTCTTTTTGTCTCTGGCTTTGGAATTCTTCAGGGTTTAGTTACCATGTTGGGATTTTGAAAAATAGCTCCTCCGTTTGACTTTCAGGCTGTGGCTCTGGTATGGGGATAAAGGTGGAAGCTTTGGTATTTGTCTACACGTGCCTTTGAGGCTGCCTCGTGCAGCCTGTGTGCTCCCAGTGACACACCCAGAAAAAGCCCTGCCAGCGTGGGTCTCTCGCCTTTCTCCCCTTCTCCCTCTCCCCCCTTAACCCGTCCACGTTTCTCCCCCTTCAGCTCCCCGGACCGTCTGACCCCACCCCATCCCACCCCACCCCAGGCCTCCCACTTTGACCCTCTTTCTTACTCCTTTCCGGTTCCTGTGGGGTGTGTTTTTGCTTTTCCTTCTCTCACTCAACAAGGGTTTGCGGAGTTCGGGGTGTGCTGGGGATATTACGAGAACATTCTGTTGCGGTGATGACAGAGGAACGAGACAGCCCGGGTGGGAGGGGAGGTAAGAGGTGCGGTCCACAGGCTCTGGGCCAGGTAGGGCTGTGTAGCCACAGGGTGGCCTTTGGGTTTTATTCTAACCACAGAGGCAGCAGTTGGCTGGTTTTAATAGGTAAGGGAGTGGCAGGACCCGACTTATACCTGTAAAAACTGGGCCTGGGTGCTGATCGGGGAGTGGGTTATGGGTGCACAGAGGCGGTGAGTGTGGAAACGGAGCGCTGGTTTGTGCTGTCCAGGAGGGGCAGCCTTGATCTGGGGCGGTGTTGGAGGTCCAGCCCACAGGACCTGCTGACGGGTTAGGTGTGGGGAGGTTGGGCAAAGAGTGGAATGAAGGGTGTGTCCTGGTTTTTGACCTTGGCAACTCGATGGTGGTGCCATTTATAGAGACAAGAAGGTAGGGTCAGGAGCTTTTGGTGGGTGGAGGGGTTTCTGCTTTGACCCTCCCGTGGAGTTGTTGAGTAACGGATTGGAGACACCCAGTAACGCATTATTCGTTTGGGAGTTTCCCACGGGCATCTTTTCTAACTACATGGGACTGAGATCCCGTGAGATTATTTAGAGAGCGTGTAGCTAAAGAGGACAACCCAGGACCCAGCCCAGGTACCACCACAGTTCGATGTCTGTGGAGGAGAAGGACCTGGCAGGAGGCTGAAGAGTGGCTGCCGGGATGGGGAAAAGCCCAGTGTCGTCCCCTCCCCACCCCCGTGAGATTGGCTTTCCTCTCCCAGAGCCTTGGCTCCTTGTGTGTTTCTCAGTTCGCCCTGTTTTGTTTTAGTTTGAAAGACCTTTCTGGAAAGGTTACATACGTTTACTGTTCCCAGTGTGGACAGTGTGCCAGCACATTATTGAGACCTGGCTTTTGTTCACTTATTCCATTGGTTTTTTCTCTTAAAGGTTAATATTCTGTTCTTCAGATTCAGTAATTTGAGAAAATACTGGTTCATGTGGCATACATTACTGGTCTGGTTTGAAAGCACAAACTAAATCTTTCATGACTGCAGATTGATGGAAAGAACATACAAGAACATAATTGCACTGGCACTGAAGGCACTGAATATGCACTGGAGCCAAGGCACTGGGGTAGGCTGTCTGAATGCTCCATTCTTTTTTCTTTTTTTTTTTTGCGGTACGCAGGCCTCTCACTGTTGTGGCCTCTCCCGTTGTGGAGCGCAGGCTCCAGACGCGCAGGCTCAGCGGCCATGGCTCACGGGCCCAGCCGCTCCGCGGCATGTGGGATCCTCCCAGACCGGAGCACGAACCTGTGTCCCCTGCATCGGCAGGCAGGCTCTCAACCATTGCGCCACCAGGGAAGCCCAAGAAAGTTGTTTTTTTTTTTTTAAACTAAAAAGAAAATATTTTTTTTCTCCTCTGAATTCTTAAAATTCCACCTTACAGGCTTATTTTTTGGTCATAATTATGTATCTTACATCATACTAAGTTGAGAGAATATCAAGAAATTGAAGGAATGAAATTAGACTAAATGATGACAAATGTACCATTGAAGAGGATAAATCACACACACACACACACACACACACACACACACACACACACACACACACACACACACACACCCACCCTCTGCCGACCTGGCTCCCTCGCACATCCTCCAGGCCTCAGGACCTCCAGTCACCTGGCTTCGCAGGCTGCTCCCCTTCGTCCTGCCCTCCATGCCGAACCCCCAACCCCCTGCAGGGCTTTGGGTCCAGGCTGGGCTTGTGGATGAAAGGCCTGGCTGTTGTGGCGTTTATTGGGAACCGGGGCTCCAGCGCTGTCTGGCCCACGGTGCTGAGTTGCGGCTCTCTCTTGCCACCTCCCCTACCCGCCTTCCTTTTTCCAGTCTCAGTCGCCGTCCTCAGCTTTTCTCCACTTCCAGCGCCCACAGCCCACCTCCTGCCGCTCAGAACAGCGTGTGGGGTGGGATCTGCTTTAGCTCTGCGTCGTCCATCTTCTCTGTACCCTCTCCCCCACCCTCCCCCGCCTAGGGAAGAAGGGTCCCTCTGCTCTGTCAGCCCCTGCGTCTGCAGACTGGGACCCTTATTCTTTAAAAACAGAAAAAATGAGCCTATGTTGCTTTTGTAGTTGCAGGAAAAGCTCAAATAACCATAAAATGAGAAAGAAAAAAGCAACCATGCCAGGACCTCTTGGTTTATAGTTTCTTAATCTGATTGTTTAGTTGGCTTAACTAGGCATATCGTCTTCAGTCTCTTTTCGTTACATCTCTTTGGGGCTGTCCTAGGCTTTTTAAAAGTGTGGCCTGTTCAAACCGAGCAGCAGCGTGGTGGGATTTGTGTGGAGGTCCCAGACTAACTGGGGGTCTGGGGTGGCTCATCTGTAAAACAAGGAGACCAAGTCCTTCTTTAGGTTCATCATAGCTTTTCTTTTTAAAAAAAAATGTATTCGTTTTCTTTTATTTATTTTTATTTTTGGCTGCGTTGGGTCTTCGTTGCTTTCATTGCGCACGGGCTTAGTCGCTCCGCAGCATGTTGGATCTTCCTGGACCAGGGCTCGAACCCATGTTCTCTGCATTGGCAGGCGGATTCTTAACCACTGCGCCACCAGGGAAGCCCCTATGATTTCTTTCCTTCTACTAACTTTGGGTTTTGTTTGTTCTTTCTTCTGTAGTTGCTTTAGGTATAAGTTTACGTTGTTTGAGATTTTTCTTGTTTCCTGAGGTAAAACTGTATTGCTATAACCTTCCCTCTTAGAACTGCTTTTGCTGTGTCCCACAGGTTCTGGATCATCTTGTTTTTGTTGTCATTTATCTCTAGGTATTTTCTGAATTCCTCTCTGATATCGTCAGTGATCCATTGGTTGTTTAGTAACATATTGTTTAGCCTTCTTGTGTTTGTGTTTTTTACAGGTTTTTTTTCCGGAATTGATTTCTTTCTTTCTTTCTTTTTAATATTTATTGGGACTTCCCTGGTGGCGCAGTGGTTAAGAATCCGCTTGCCAATGCAGGGGACACAGGTTCAAGCCCTGGTCCGGGAAGATCCCACATGCCATGGAGCAGATAAGTCCGTGCACCACAACTACTGAGCCTGCACTCTAGAGCCCATGAGCCACAACTACTGGGCCCACGTGCCACAACTACTGAAGCCCACCCACCTAGAGCCCATGCTCCACAACAAAGAGAAGCCACCAAAGTGAGAAGCCCATGCACTGCAATGAAGAGTAGCCCCTGCTCGCCGCAACTAGAGAAAGCTCAAGCGCAGCAACGAAGACCCGACACAGCCAAAAATAAACAAATATTTATTTGTTTATTTATTTATAAATATTTATTTATTAGATTGCATCGGGTCCTTAGCTGTGGCATGCGGACTCTTAGTTGCAGCATGCACGTGGGATCTAGTTCCCGGACTAGGGATCGAACCTGGGTCTCCTGCATTGGGAGCGCAGAGTCTTAACCACTGCACCACCAGGGAAGTCCCCCTAATTGATTTCTAATCTCACAGCACTGTGGTCGGAAAGATGCTTGATATGATTTCAGTTCTCTTAAATTTACTGAGGCTTGATTTGTGGCCCAAGGTATGATCTGTCCTGGAGAATGTTCCATGTGCACTTGAGAAGAAAGTGTATTTTGCTTCTTTTGTATGGAATGTTCTATAAATATCGATTAAGTCCATCTGGTTTCTTGGTCATTTAAGGCCTGTGTTTCCTTATTGATTTTCTATCTGAATGATCTGTCCATTGATGTAAGTGGGGTGTTAAATTTCCCCACTATTATTGTGTTACTGTCGATTTCTCCTTTTATGGCTGTTAGCATTTGCCTTATGTATTGAGGTGCTCCTATGTTGGGTGCATAGATGTTTACAATTGTTATGTCTTCTTCTTGGATGGATCCCTTGATCATTATGCAGTGTCCTTCTTTGTCTCTCGTAACAGTCTTTATTTTAAAGTCTATTTTGTCTGCTAAGAGTATTGCTACTCCAGCTTTCTTTTGATTTCCATTTGCATGGAATACGTTTTTCCTTCGCTTCACTTGCAGTCTGCACATGTCTCTGAGTCTGAAGTGGGTCTTTCGTAGACAGCATATATACGGGTCCTGTTTTTGTACCCATTACGAATCCCATTAAATTTTAGGTAATTATATGTATGTTCTTATTGCCATTTTGTCAATTATCTTGGCACGGAAGCACCTAGCCTACCGTCTCATCGTGACTTCTCTTTTGTCTTCGAATGGAGAATATCTTTTTTGGTAGCTTTCAGTCTTTTTTGTCAATGATTATTCAGCAGTTCGTTGTGATGTTGCTGTTTTCGTGAGAGGAGATGAGCTCGATCCTTCTACTCCACCATCTTTTCCAGAATTGAGGGGCTGCTGTTAGTTTGGACGCTTGCTGTCTGTTTCCTCAGCACCTGCTCGCTTTTATTCCCTTGATATGGGATGTGCAGGTGCAGCCGCCCTTGTGCGCTACTGGGATGGCGGGGGCAGCACTTGGTGCTGCTCGCAGGTCTCCTAGCGGTGGCCTGTGCCTGTCTCTGGAGGCCATGATGGTGGCAGCGACTCGCGCCCGCACCCAGAGCTCCTGTAGGCAGTGTCCTGTTGCCTGGGAGCGCTCGTAAGGAAAGAAGCTCTTATGGTGGTCCCTCCCCTCTCCTCGTGCACCCCTCAGTACGGCGCCTTGGCTCTCTGACAGGCCCCGGCTTCTTCCGAGCACACCCTCAGTTGCCACAGTCCAGCCTCTTCAGCTGTCTCCGTACCTCCCGCCCCGGGCCTCTCCCTGGGTCTGACCTCCGAAGCCTGAGCTTCAGCACTGATGGATGAGCGTCTGAGGCTGGGGAGCGCAGGCTGGCGGCGCCGACCTTCTGTGCAGGCTGCTCTCTGTGCTGCCCTCCGCAGACTGGTTCCTGTGCTCTCCTGCTAGGCTCCCACGCTCGCCGCCTGTCCAGGCTGATCTCCTCCACAGCTCCCTGCCTGGGGCGCAGGCCCCGTCTACATTCCTTTCTTTTTCTTTTTCCTTTTGTTCTACCTGGTTAGCTGGAGGTTTTCTTGCCCTTCGGGGAAGTCTGAGGTCTCGTGCCTGCGCTCAGGAGCTGTTCTGTGGGAGCCGTCCACGTGCAGGTGTGCTTTCCACGTTCCTGTGGGAGGAGGTGAGCGCCTCGTCCTACTTCTCCGCCATCTTGGTCCCGTCCTCTTGTTTTATTTATTATTATTTTTTTTTACTAATAAAGATATTTATTGGAACAGTATGAAGGGTTTTATATAAAATGAAAACAAGGTATCACATCAATTAAATACTTGGACAAAGCAATCATTGGTTACACAAATTAAAATTCGTTGCAGAAGCCACGTTAATTCTATTTATTGGGAGCCAGTGAGGGTGAAGTCAGC
Source organism: Phocoena phocoena (assembly GCF_963924675.1). Taxonomy (NCBI): domain Eukaryota; kingdom Metazoa; phylum Chordata; class Mammalia; order Artiodactyla; family Phocoenidae; genus Phocoena; species Phocoena phocoena. Next base: position 55,607,206 of record NC_089238.1, on the reverse strand, counting down.
TTACACAACAAATAGAATTCTGTCTTGTTGAGAGGTTCATCGTAGCTTTATTATTTTTTTTAATTCATTTATTTTTGGCTGCATTGGGTCTTCGTTGCTGCACACAGGCTTTCTCTAGTGGCAGAGAGCGGGGGCTGCTCACTGTGGTGGCTTCTCGTTGCGGAGCGCGGGCTCTAGAGTGCAGGCTCAGTAGTTGTGGCGCATGGGCTTAGTTGCTCCGCGGCATGTGGGATCTTCCCGGACCGGGGCTCGAACCTGTGTCTCCTGCACTGGCAGGCAGATTCCCAACCACTGCGCCACCAGGGAAGCCCCATTGTAGCTTTAAATGAGATAATACGTAAGAGGGGAAATTGAAAAATTGTTTTTCCTTCCAGCTACATATGTCCTTGACTTAACCACATTCAAACAAAGTTGCTTCTTTAGTTTGCTCACCACCCAGTCTGCAAGCTCTTGGCTCTTTACCGAAACTGCTGGGAGAAGGTCCCGGCCCCTTGGTGTGCTGTCTGCTCCAGCCAGCCTTCCTGCTCCCAGCCCCTGCTCGTCCCCTGCAGGCCCCGCTCCCCTGCCGGCCCTGCCTCTGTCAGCTCTGCTCTGGGGCATGGCAGCCGCCTCCCGGCTGCCCGTCTTCCTCCTTCCATCCTAATCTTAGTTTGTCACCAGTTATCTTTCTAAAACATTTGTCTGTTGACCAAAGTTCCAGTCTCCCTTTGCAGCAGAATGACGTACAGAATTTCAGGCTGCCTAGCTCGGCCTTCAGGGTGCTTTGTGCGGGGGGCCCTGGCCTCCCCTTCCCTGCCTTCCCGCCCTCCCTCACGCTGAGCCCGGGGCCCTGCAGCCCGCGGGTTCCCCTTCCAGCCTCTGTGCCTCCCGCACTGTTCTCTCCTGTGCGATCTTGCCTGTCCTGTGGGCCCACTCCTGCTGCCGTCCTAACCGACACTTCCTCTGGACGGGATAAGCGATTGTCATCTCTCTCCGTCATCGCCCTCTGCCTGCCACTGGGGATAACACGGAGCACGTTGTTTACCAGGCTGGTCCCCGCCTCTCTCTCCCATGAGCCCTCATGGGCTGAGGGCCTGTCCAAGGTCGGGCATCCTTGGGCCTCACGTGGAGTCTGCAGCTTGGAGGCCCCGCCCCCACGTTTGAATTCAGCACATCTCAGGGCCTGTGTTTGCCTCACACGCTGCTTCTGTGCGTGAAGCAGAGATGTGCTTCTTCCTGTTTCTTACAGGTCAGCAGTGGGCGTGTGACTAGTAAACAGTGATGAGTGTAAGCAGTGTTTTAACGTACACGTGAATACCAGACTCTAGGGTAGACATTTCCTTTTATTGCAACAGTGAAAATCATTGGATCTTCATTCTTTTTTGTAGCAACTGGTCACCAAAGTATATTGATGTCTTTTGTTTACTTGTCTTCACTTTGTTTATGAGAAATGCATCTTCTGTTTATAGACACGGGGAAAAAAGTGAGGGGAAGAGCTTAAGACACTTGCCCGAAGATACTGTTAAAAGTAAACTGTGACAGGGTCTGGCTCGGAAGGCAGTGTCTGTAGGGAGAGAATGGATTCAGCAGCACTTAGAACTTGGCTGTTACTACACCCTTTTACACCTGCACGTGTACCTGTGCTGGTTATTTTTTCTCCTGTTTATCTTTTAACTGAGGCATAGTTAACGTACAGTGAAATGCACAATTTTAAGTGTATAATTTTAACAGCTCATTGAATTTGGTTTGACACTGCGTGTGCCTGTGTAGCCTGCTGCCCTTTCCGTCAACTCAGAAAGTTACCTTGGGCTCTCCGTCATTCCCTCTTGTGCTCCAACCCCATTCTGATTTCTTTCAAAATAAATTAGCTTCGCCTGGTTCAGAGTGCCATGCAGATGGACTCCTACTGTACATATACTTTGTGTTTTTCACTTAGCATGATTTTTTGAGATGTATCCACATGGTTGCATGTATCCGTCCGCAATCCCCCTTGTATGAATATACTGTGGTTTGTTTATTCGTCTCCTGGTGAGGGGTGTTTGGGTTTTTCTGGGCTGGTGACTTAATGAATGCAGCAGCTGTGAACAGTTCTGTACATGTTTTGTGTTCATATTCACCTTGAGGTAAATACCTAGAAGTGGGATTGCCGAGGCACAGGACCGGTGTCGGTTTAACTCTGAGCAAGTGCCAGGCCGCTTTCCGACGTGGTTGCCATTTTGGTTATTTTTAAAAATATATAAAAGTAACTGGGGATTTGGTCTCATTGTAGAGATTCTGCTGTAGACCTGAGGACTGCGATGGGCAGTCCTGGGTTTTGCAAAGCCGGTTTTCTCTTAAAACAGTGCTAACATAAGCTCATTTGAAGATACTCAAAATGAATGTGAATGCAAAGTTGAAAGTATTATTAGGCATAATTAGGCATTACTGGTTCACGTTATTTGGCGTTTAAAGCTGTTGGCTACTGCACAGATACTTGAATAAAGTTACCATATATATATATATATATATATATATATATATATATATATATATAAATGCCATATTTTAAAAGTCACCTCCGTTAGTTTAAGCAGCTTGTGGTTCACGGCCACATTTGTTACTGAAAGGTTCAGAGGGGACTCAGAGCCACAGATAGGCTAGGGAACCTTTGGTGTGCAGGGTGGCGGGGAGGCTGTCCAGGTCCTTGTGGAGGGAGGACGGGTCCTGAGGAGACTTGTAGGGTCGGGTGGGCAGGGGAGCCTGACGGCAGAGCTGGGCCCGGCGGAGGGGGCACTCCCCGTCAGGAAGCAGCGAGCAGCCTCCAGTTACTAGGAGGAGACCAGGGGAGCTTACCCTGCCCACCCCTCGACCCCCCCAGTCCCCTCACCCTCTTCCACGCCAGCCCCCTGGTGTCCTAGTCAGGGGTCTTGGTTTCAGAAAACAGACACCAACAGAGGGTTTGCTGAGAGAAACATGTTAACGTTGGAAGGATATCAGATGCAAAGAGAGTGGACAGGCTGCGAGGCACACGGGGCCGCCGGCCTGGATGGCAGTGGAGCTGTGCAGAGGAAGGACGTCTTGTTCGGGGGTGCCTTTGCCAGACCTGTTGTTTGGAAGATGGACCTCCTGGATTGGTCCTCTGATTTCATTTTATTTTCTCTCCTAAGGTCTTTGTCTTTGTCTTCTTTTTGCTTGTTTTTTAGTTGATTTACTGTAGTTGATTTATAGTGTTGTGTTAGTTTTAGGTGTACAGCAGCCTGATTCAGTTTTACATATATGTATATCTATTCTTTTCCAGATTCTTTCCCAGTATAGGTTATCATAAGGCACCGAATAGAGCTCCCTGTGCTATACAGGAGGTCCTTGTTGGTTATCTATTTTCTGTATAGTAGTGTGTATATGTTAACCCCAAACTCCAAGTTTATCCTTCCCCCCTTCCCCTTTGTTGTTTAGTTCTCCTTTCTGGGAAATTTCCCCATTCTCTCTTCCAATCTTGTTTGTAAGATTAAAAAATTCTACCATGATATTTTTATTTTTCAATAACTAGGAAGTTCTCAGAATGTTCCTCTTTGTCTCACAGATGGTCTCTTAATTCTTCTTAAGTTTTCTTCTCTGTGCATTATGCCTGCTCTAAATTCTGGTTTCTTTTTTTTTCTGGGGCTCTTCCATGAGACCTGTTTGAGCTTTCTCCAGAACATCTGTTGGCTCTTGGTTCATATTTAAGGATGAGATGTACCAGGAGCGTCTGCTTGGAGCGTCTGCGTCCATGGTCCTTTGTCCTCTGGCGGCCCTGGTCTTAGAGAAACCTGGCAGCAATCTGACCTCTTTGGGAGGGGGACACCCCACATCTCGGCGTTTTCCGGCCTCTTTTCTTGGGCCAGATGAGTGCTTCTAGGGAGGCTACGTCTGCTTGCCCACCCAGTGGGAGATGCTGCCAGGCTGGGATGCCCCTCACTCATTCCACCCGCTGCTTCGTGCACCGTGCCCCCTCCCCCGGGGCACCCTCCCACAGCGGGGCCTGGTGCACCTCTCACCTCTTTCTCTCTCGTCTTTTCTGTAATTCCTCTGCTGTGGCTGGTGAACGGTGAACAGTTGTTGCCTGTTGAAATGCAGGTTGACCGGATTTGGTCGGGATCATCCCTGGGTCTCTTTCTCAGGGATTTTGGCTTAGAGGTTTGTGTTTAAGACCAGGGCTAAAGTAACAAGAGGGTAAAATGGACAGGTTTAAAATAAATTACTTAATTTTCAGGATTGTCAAGTAGTTTACTAGTCACGAAAACCTAGAGGAGTCATGATTTCATAGTTAGAGGTCGTTCTGAGTGACGGAACTTCAGGTGTGAAGCGTCACATTGGTTACGTGTGCTCCAGAAATTGATCATATGCACTGAGAAATAGTATATGTTCTTTGGTCATAAAATAAGTAACTTTTCTAATCAGATTTTATTATCTTTCAGATCCTACCACATAGGACAGTATGCACCTTAAGATCCTGAGGAAAAGACACAAAATGTTCAAGTAATGTCTAAAAGTAATTTGTGAGGTAAGTGATGGTTTGTTTGGGTCTCTAATCACTGTTTTCCTCTCTGACGGCTGACACTAACTTGCACGCCTTTGAAAAGGCAAATACGGGCAGTTCAGATGCTTAATGGTGACACGTAGATCTTTTTCTTCACGTATAGCCTTTGGGTTTGCTTACCACCCATGCTAAAAGGAGAGTGTGTCCCTGGAGGAAGATTCCATGAAGGGAATTGATCGGTTTTTAGCAGGTATTACAAGATGAGGGGAGTTCTCAAATGTAAACCACTGGAAGGGTTTTGCTCGAGTGGTTGTCCCTTAAATAATGGAGGTCTGCAATGTTGCTCTTAGCGTTCTGGGAAACGGGGCTTGATTTAACACGAGGATAAACAGCTCAGGTTTGGAGTGTAGACAGGATCCCATTAAAGTGGACATGAAAGTAGAAAAAGCGTCGGGCAGTGCACAGTGCTTTCGGGTTTTCTTCAGACGTGATCACGCAGAGTATTCAGTCACCAGCGACGGCTACCAGCACAGAGTGAGGCTGTGCCCTCGCCCTGGCTGCGCATCGCCAATTGCCGTGCCATTTGCTCTTGTGTTCCCAGCATTTTTAGATTAGTTGAGCGTAAAGGAATTGTTTCTTCATTTCCTCCCCTCCCTTCCTGTTGCTTTAATGAAGTGTGAGTGCTGTAACTCAGCGGGAGGGGCCTGCACTTGACGACAGATAACCGAACGTGTGTAGCCTAACCCCGCCGTGTTCATCGGCTGCTTTCTTGCAAGTGAAGTGACTTTTGGGCACGAGATTGTTTTCCCTTTGCCTTCTAGTGGATTTTACAAATCCAGCTCTGAAGCACACGGGCGTGAGGCCTCAGTATCCTAACGTGCTTCTGGGAACGTCCCTTCCCTCCCACTGGGGTTGGTATGTGTGCGGTCACCCTTCCTCACGAATAGAGCTGCCATCTGCACCCCTCGGGGAGGCCTGGGGCTGCTGTCGCCAGTGCCTCAGCCGGGAAGGTTAATCGGGACTGGGTCAGGCGTCCAGAAGACTCGGGTCCTGCTTTCTAGGCAGAACTCGGGCTGCGCGCGCATGCTCTCACAGGAAGCCAGCCTGTCTCTGGACACGTGGGCCCTGCGATTGCTCGCTGCCCAGCAGGCGGGCAGCCATCGCTCCTAGAAAGCGTCCTACCTGAGGAGTAGCCGTAGAGCAAGGGGATTCGTGTCAGGGGAGTTTCTCAGCTAAGGCTTTGATGAACATTTATGATTCACTGAAAAACTTCTGTGGCCGTCACTAGGCCTCTCTCTGGATCTGAGACGGGGACCAATTCACGTTGTCGCGTCTGCCTGTAAACAGATGCGCACTTGCCGTGAGCCCAGGGGCGTGCGGGCACCCGACGGGGAGCCCGGAGAGAAGACCCAGGCCTTTCCCACGAGGGCTGACAGCCAGCCCGGGGCTGAGACACGGACGCCCTCTCAAGGTAGGGAGTGCTGAGCGCGCTGCCCGTGGAGCTGCCGAGCCGTTCCTCCTCCCAGAGAGTCTCAGCCCCCTGACGGCATCAGGCTTTACAGTGGTGTAGACGGGACCGCGCTCCAGCACCCTCTCCAGATAGCCGTGTCTGATGTTCAGAGTCCCTTTGCAAAGTGCTCTTCAGAGGCACGAGGACTGCCTCTGCAGGATGACTTGCTTGGCAGAGAGAAGCCTCGGGCGCTGCGCTGTAGGGCGGGTGGCCTCTGCGGAGGGAAGGGGCTCGGCAGAGGCCTCGGCAGGAAGGCAGCCGTCGGGTCCAGTATGTGCTGGCTGAAGAACGGCTGCTTCGGGGCTGCCCAAATTCTTATCTTCAGTTTCTTCACTTCAGTAATTTTGAAGCTCTTGTTGTCTGATCTAAGAGCAGGCTGCGGGGAACAGTTTCACTGCTGTCTTGTACTAGTCAGTATCTTTGTATCAAGAGGGAAACCTGCAAAACATTTGCAGAAGGAGCTCTCATCAGCAGATTCGCTCATTCGGTAAATGTTCTCATCGTTCCCGTGCCCGGGTTACAGCTAAGGAAGGAAGTAATGCCAGGGTTCCCGAGCGGATGCTGTGTATCAGCTGTAGCAGACCCGACCCCAGGAGCATTCTTAGCCCTCCTCCCCCGCCACGCTGGGGAGACCACAGTCGCCTGCTCTGTGCTTGTTCGAAAGGAGCCGAGCCTGAGTGGAGAAAGCCCTCGGCTCGTTTGATGAAGTGCTGTCAGTGTTTCTCTATCCCCTGCACGAACAACAGGGCCATGGGAACTGACTCTGTTTCCCTTTCTTTCTTTATCGTGAGTATTTCTACTCATATCAGACACTGATGAGAGGAGGTTATAGGTTTAAAGAAGCAGCAAAATATTTGCTAGGAAAAGTGTAAGTTTTCCTTTAGTTTCTGACCCTGTGTGTTCTCGGGTATTAGGAAATATGGGAGAGTTGTCGAAAGAACAGATAAGTGAAGGAAACTGTTAAAAGACTGAAAGAGGAAGGGCGTTCTAGAAACAGCACAGAGTTAAAGAAGACTGCCTCAGAAACATGGTCGCACGTTGTCACAGTTCAGACGAGGGAGAAGTGAGAGTGAAGAACTCAGCGAAACAGGGAAGAGTCAGGCGAGAACTGGGCTCTGTGGTCGTGGGCCGGGGTGGAAACGAGCAGTGAAAGAGCCCCTCGTCTGTCAGCCTCTCATCAGCTGCTGGCATGTGTGCGCTGCGGGCCGTCGGGCCTTGGCACCGTGGATGGGGCCGTGGTACCCCAGTCCTCGTCTCGCCCGGGCTTGGAGCCTGGGTGCCAAGGGTGTCTAGCTCCTGCCCCGCGTCATCCTTGTGCAGTGTGGCTGGGGCCAGCCGCAGGTACCCGTGTGTCCCCAGGAGCCTCACGAGCTGTGTCCCATGCCCCTCCAGGGAAACCATGCCGTCATCAGGACACCGGCTCCGGGATGTCGAACACCATCCTCTCCTGACCGAAAATGACAACTACGACTCTTCCTCCTCCTCTTCATCCGAGGCCGACGTGGCAGACAGGGTCTGGTTCATCCGCGACGGCTGTGGCATGATCTGTGCTGTCGTGACGTGGCTACTGGTCGTGTACGCGGACTTCGTGGTCACGTTTGTCATGCTGCTGCCTTCCAAAGACTTCTGGTACTCCGTGGTCAATGGAGTCGTTTTTAACTGCCTGGCGGTGCTTGCCCTGTCCTCTCACTTGAGGACCATGCTCACCGACCCCGTGAGTACCTGCCCTCTCGCTGGGGTTTTCGGCCGGGTCTGGGCTGGGGAGGCACCAGCGGCACCGGGCGGAGGGCCTCATGCTCCCGCAGCCTCGGGGTTCACGAGTTCCTGGATACAGGCTGGTGGCATTGTTTGTGGCTTCGCTGGAGAGAACCCAGCACCCAGAGAGAGGTGATGTCATGGTATGTTCATGGAAAACATTACACTGAGCTGTTTATTCAGATGAAGAAAGTGTACTGAATAATGCCTGAAATCCTATTTTATTTTTTAATATTTATTTATTTATTTGGCTGTGCTGGGTCTTAGTCGCTGCACGTGGGATCTTTATTGCTGCTTGCAGGATCTTCGTTGCGGCCTGCGGGATCTTTTTAGTTGCGACATGCGGGATCTTTAGTTGTGGCATATGGGATCTAGCTCCCGGACCAGGGATCAAACCCACGCCCCCTGCATTGGGAGCCTTAGCCACTGGACCACCAGGGAAGTCCCCCTTTCTAGTTTAAATACTTTGTTTCTCTGAAGTATGGACTGATGTGGCATCTAGGTTTCACCACTTTACGAATCTTTCCAGTTGTCTTTTAATCACACGCAACTAATTTAACTTCTTTGGGCTGCAGGTTAGCTATTATCTTTAAGTTCGCTGTAGGAAGAGCCCTGGTCGTGTCAGCCATCTTCCTGCATGTTGAAAACGGGGCTGGGTCCATCGTTTGTAGGCGTTTCGGCGAGGAGGCCACCACGTCGGTGCCCAGGTGCCAGGCTGCGGTGTGCCCGGTGGGGCCGGGGGAGGGAGGGCTACCCGGCTGGGCCCCTCTCACCACAGTGCTTGTGTCTTCTGACCAGTGTAGGCCCCCTTCCCCGCGTGGTCCCGCTCCTGTTACAGCCCCTCTCCGGCGGGAAGAGGCCTCACAGCTCTTCAGGAAGCCCCGGGAGCCGGGGCTCGGGTAGCAGGGGTGTGCAGCGTGGCGGGCTCTGCTCCCGGCGGGCGTGTTCGCTTCACTCGTTTCGCTGCCAAGAAGCTGGATGGAAGCGCTGAGGGCTGGGGTGTGAGGTGGGGGAGGGTGTGAGTCCTGGATGCAAGCATTTTTTAATTGAAATTTAATTCACATTCCGCAAAATTCACCCTTTTGTTCGATGATTTTCGTGTATTCACATCACCGCAGTCATTTTAGACATTTTCATCACCCAAAAAAGAAACCCTGCCGCCCTTAGCCGTCACCGCCCCGACCCCCCAGGTCCCCCAGCGTCAGGCGACTGCTGATGTACTTTCTGTCTCTGGATTGGCCTGTTCTGGACAGATCACATAGATGGAATCATACGGGGATACATGGCCTTGACCTCTGGCTTCCTTCATCGGCGCGAGGTTCCTAGGGCTCATCCACACCGTGCACTGTCAGTGCTTCGTCCCTTTTCATGGCTGAAGACTGTTCCACTGTGGGGATGGGCCACGTTTTGTTTACAGCCATCATCAGTTGCTGGCCATCGGGGTTCTTGCCGCTTTCTGTTATGGACAGTTCTGCCGTGAGCCCTTGGGGACCAGGTTTGTGTGGACCCACGTTTCGTTTCTCTTGGGTAGAGACCCAGGAGTGGAAGTACCGTGTCGTATGTTCACGCTGCGCTGAACTGCTGAGGGTGGTTTTTCGTGGCGGCTGCAGTGCCTTACAGCCCCCCCAGCAGTGGACGGGTTCCTGCTTTTCCACCTCCTCAGGTGATGTTCATGTGTTTGATGAGAGCCATCCTGACGGCTGTGAGGTGGTACCCCATTGTGTTTTGATTTGCATTTCCCTGATGACTAATGATGCTGGGCTTCTCGGCCGTTTGTAGGTCTTTGGAGGACGGTCCGTTCACGTCCTCCGTCTTGACATCTCGCTGTCACTGCTTCCGCCATGCCACACGTCAGGACTCCAGTGGCAAGTTACAGAAACCACCGGGAGTCGGTGTGAATAGAACCAAGGGCACCCCGCGGGGTGTCAGGAGGCCCAGGGCAGGGGTGCGTCTGGCCGCGGGCAGGCGTTGGGACTGGGGTGGGGAAGCTCTCGGGAAGGAGGCAGGGGAGAGGCCGACTGAGCCCCCAGGCACCCCTGACCTTCCTGGCATCCTGGCCCTCTGCCGCCTAGTGAAGACGGTGGCCCCTCACACCAGAGGGAATTGGGAGCGTTGGGTTCCAGACGCGCAGTGTGGGGGAGACTGCGTGGCCAGCGGGGTCGGGTGTCTGCTCCGTCCTCTCATCGGGGCGGCTGCTTTCTCCTCTCTGCGGATCACCTTCAACACGGGGTCCAGTCTGGGCTGAACGAGAGCCGTCACGCCACCCGGGGTGAGGCCAGTTCTCTGCCGGACGTCCTTTTACTAAGCCATTAGGAACAGTCAGTCTTTGCCAGGATTGGCTCCGGCTTGGGTTGTTTCTTGAGAAGTTATTGGTACTTTGAGGGGGGAGCAGAAAGGAAGATGGGGTCTCTGACACGTGATGGACCAGGGAGCTGATCGAGCCCAAGGCGGCAAGCTCACCTCTGGAGGTGAGTCTCAGTGTCAGAAGCATGAGATTGTGCGAGGCCACCCGCTGCCCCGCTCCCGGAGCCTGCTCTCCTCTGTCCCCAGCCTTGTTCTACAGGCAGCAGCCTTGTCAGCGGGCGGTGCCGAGGGCCCACTAAGGCGCCTTTGTTCCGGGCGCCCTGGGACGCCTTTGGGCGTTCATTCACCCACCAGCACCTTGCGGAGGTGGGCGTACATCATGTCAGAAGGTGAGACCCGCAGCTGGCAAGAGGCAAAGCTGGGGTTTCAACAGTTATCCGTTGCCAAAGCCCTTGCTTTTTCGTTAACTTCTTACAGACATTTCATTATACACAGAAGTGGAGAGAAGAGGGTCATGAACCTTGCTTATCACCTCGTGGTCAATCTCGTGTCAGCGATATCCTCGCCTACTCCCTTTCCCTCCCCAGAATATTGGGAAGTACATCTCAGACATTATAAAACTTTATTTGTAAATAACCGTGTGTATCTTTAAAAAGGGCTCTTCTTTTTTTTTTTAAATATAAATTTATTTATTCTCGGCTGCGTTACGTCTTCGTGGCTGCGTGCGGGCTTTCTCTAGTTGCGGCGAGCAGGGGCTACTCTTCGTTGCAGTGCACGGGCTTCTCATGGCGGTGGCTTCTCTTGTCGCGGAGCACGGGCTCTAGGTGCGTGGGCTTCAGTAGTTGTGGCTCGTGGGCTCAGTAGCTGTGGCGCGCGGACTCAGTTGCTCCGCGGCATGTGGGATCTTCCCGTCCAGGGCTCGACCCCTGCATCGGCAGGCGGATTCTTAACCACTGAGCCACCAGGGAAGTCCCAAAAGGGCTCTTCTTTATAAAAGCATGGCTACAACGCCAGTGGCTCGTGTGGAGCGGTTGAAGAATTCCTGAATTCCTTACTATGTCCAGTGAGAGTCCACATCTCCTCAGTCGTCTCAGTCCTTTTATATTCTTTTGTTTGAATCAGGATCCAAATAAGATCTATCCTTTGTGACTGGTTGACGTGTCTCATTTTTCTCCTTCCACTCTGGGGTTTTCAGCTTATATCCCTGTACGTGGTTTAACGTGCTCCTCGTCCCCTGTGCTGACCATGGATTAGTAGGTAGACCTAGGGGAAGCGTCACGCTCCCGTGCCCCTAGGTCAGGTCCTGGGGATCCAGGATGCATGACAGGGAGGGAACCAGGGCGTCAAGATGGAAAGATATGAGGGGGAAATGTGCTTTGCAAATCATAACTTTCCTGGATATATGTATGCCGTGGTAGGGAGCACTCTTCCTAAGAGTGGGTACCTGGTTTCCTTCTCCAGGGCGGATCAGAGGTGGGTGGGTGCAGGTGTGAGACGTCGGGCGCTAGCAGCAGCAGCAGCAGCAGCGAATGGAAAAGCTGTCAAGAGGACGCTGTGCCAAAGGGGAGCCGTCTGGGCCGTACTGGGGTAGGAGGCGTGGCTATGGCAGGGATCACAGTCCTGGCGAGACACAGATGAAACACGCAAGATGCGTCTTAGAAAAAACATGCCCTGAAAATGGTTCGAAGGGGAACGCGAGCTTGAGGAACGTGCCTCACCTGTTCGGAAGGTTTCTCTGATGGAGCGGAGGGGGGCCCACTGGTGCCGAGGAAGCAGGCACTCCTCTGGTGTGACCTGGTGAGACCCGGTGCTGAGCGGACCCCGGCCCGCCCTTCTGCTCCGCGTCTGGCCTGCGAGAGCACATCTCGGACTACGGAATCGAAGTGTAGATCACCAGCCGCGGGGACCTGGGTGAGTCATCGGGAGGCACTGTGGGAGACAGGGGCTGCCTGCCCAGGGCTCTGAGGCGCAAGAAGGACCAGAAAATGCCTTCATCTCCACGCGGGCTGGTTGTTACGTGTTATCTGACGTGTCTCCCCCTCGAGATGCACACCTGTCCTCCGTGAGCAGTCGTGGGAGCGCTAACCAGCGGGCGGCGTGGGGTGCCGTGCTCCGCAGAAGTGTGTCAGGTCACGTGTTTTACTGTGGAAGCAGCGTGTGTGTGGCTAAACCTGGTCCGTTCCATCGTCTTATGAAACATGTGACCCGAGCTGTCACCAGGAGCGGCTGTACAAGGTGGGAGCTCCTGAAGTCAGAACAGTGCCACGGGGCCAGCGGTAGGCGTGGGGCGGGCTGGGGTCCTGGCTTGGTTGAGGGACCAGAAAGACTCCAGAGGGTGTTGGGAAAATTGAGTAAAATGCTGGACCTGACCTTCTGATGTGAATTCTCAAAAATGAGCCTTTAAACCCTGAACTTTTTTTTACACTGTAGATTAAGGAGACAGGAGGCATGTTAAGGCCAGGATCTTGACCACAGCAGCTTCCCTGTGTTAGGATGGGGGACTGACCTGTGCCCATCTGGAGGGCAGTCAGCTGCAGGGGAGGGTCGGGCAGTGAACCTTCCCATTTTGCCTGCAGCCCTTCCTGTACTGCCCCCCGAACCCGGGGCATGTTGTGGGACCTCACTCCTGCTGGTGACAGGGCCGCCTGTCCGGCTCCCCGGGGGCCTTGGAGCCAGTGGTCCTGGGTCTCCACACATGCCTGCTGGGTTTTGCAGACGTGGGTGTCGGCCCTGGCCCTGCAGAGGTTGGCTCGGGCAGCCAGACAGTGGGCTTTCAAGAGCTCCAGCGCAGCTCCTGCTGCCAGCGGTGTGCCTGCCGTCTCCCCGTGCCCTCCTGTCACTGCGCCCCCGTCTCCCCGTGCCCTCCTGTCACTGCGCCCCCGTCTCCCCGTGCCCTCCTGTCACTGCGACCCCGTCTCCCCGTGCCCTCCTGTCACTGCGCCCCTGTCTCCCCGTGCTCTCCTGTCACTGCGGCCCCGTCTCCCCGTGCCTTCCTTTTCACTGCGCCCCCGTCTCCCCGTGCCCTCCTGTCACTGCGCCCCCGTCTCCCCGTGCCCTCCTGTCACTGCGCCCCTGTCTCGCCGTGCCCTCCTGTCACTGTGCCCCCGTCTCCCCGTGCCCTCCTGTCACTGCGCCCCGTCTCCCCGTGCCCTGCGCCTCCGTCTCCCCGTGCCCTCCTGTCACTGCGCCCCCGTCTCCCCGTGCCCTCCTGTCACTGCGCCCCCGTCTCCCCGTGCCCTCCTGTCACTGCACCCCCGTCTCCCCGTGCCCTGCGCCTCCGTCTCCCCGTGCCTTCCCTTTCACTGCGCCCCCGTCTCCCCGTGCCCTCCTGTCACTGCGCCCCCGTCTCCCCGTGCCCTCCTGTCACTGCGCCCCCGTCTCCCCGTGCCCTGCGCCTCCGTCTCCCCGTGCCTTCCTTTTCACTGCGCCCCCGTCTCCCCGTGCTCTCCTGTCACTGCACCCCCGTCTCCCCGTGCTCTCCTGTCACTGCGCCCCCGTCTCCCCGTGCCCTGCGCCATCTCCCCATGTCTTGTCACTGCGCCCCCGTCTCCCCGTGCCCTCCTGTCACTGCGCCCCGTCTCCCCGTGCCCTGTGCCTCCATCTCCCCGTGCCCTCCTGTCACTGCGCCTCCGTCTCCCCGTGCCTTCCTTGTCACTGCGCCCCCGTCTCCCCGTGCTCTCCTGTCACTGTGCCCCCGTCTCCCCGTGCTCTCCTGTCACTGCGCCCCCGTCTCCCCGTGCCCCCATCTCCCCATGCCTTGTCACTGCGCCCCCGTCTCCCCGTGCTCTCCTGTCACTGCGCCCCCGTCTGCGCCCCCGTCTCCCCGTGCTCTCCTGTCACTGCGCCCCTGCTCTACTCCTCCCTCCCAGTGGGGCTCCTTCTCCAGAAACATGCATTTCTGTGTGAAGGACAGGCTCCATGGGGAGGACAGGCTCCATGGGGCACAGAAACGGGGTCCTGGCCTTCTTCCCAGTCCACAGGCCATGGTGCCCAGAATGATCTTCCAAACGTGATTTCCACTGCCTGTCTCCACTGCCCGGAGAACAGTTCCTCCCCCTCTGTAGCCTACTCGGGCCCAGAGTGGGCCCACTGCCCTCCACTCAAGCCCACTGCACTCCCGTGTGTGGGGCTGTCCGGCTCTTGCTCCCATTTCCAGATTCTTCGTCCCTCTCAAGCTCCCCTAGTGCTCAGGGCTCCTGCAGACACACTCTTACAGCCCCGCTGTTCCTGCCCCTGGGGCTGGACGCCTGGGGGAGGGGGGGGCTTGGGGCTTGTGTGTGACCGCTCCTGATTAGTTTGGCAACTTCAAACTCACAAGATAAAGTCCTTTTTGAGGTTGCTTTGTTCAGCACCCCCCTGTTGCAGCTGATAGGAAACCTGTGCATCAGGAGGTGTGCGCAGGGCCAGCACCCTGGGGACACCAGCTGCCCTGGGGCTGGAGTGGCTTCGCAAACACACCTCACCTCTGGCACGTCCTGCATGAAGTTTGAAAAGCCCAGGTGACTCGCCTTATGAAGGATGATGCACTCTATATTTTGAATTCGTATTAAAGCACGTTATTTTTCATGAAAAATAAAACTTCTGGTCCTGCCTGAGTAATAGTTATTTTTCATATTAATATAAGTGGCAGCTACAGCATGATAAATTCTATCATGGTACATAACACCCAAGACTAATTCCTAAGTTCACTGATGTTTCCTTCCGCCCAGCTAAAATACATTGTTATTAAACCACAGGGGGCAGTGCCCAAAGGGAATGCTACTAAAGAGTACATGGAGAGTTTGCAGCTGAAGCCTGGAGAAGTGATCTACAAGTGCCCCAAGTGCTGCTGTATAAAGCCCGAGCGCGCCCACCACTGCAGGTATGGCGGCCCTCCCCCAGGGGAACCCGAGCGCCCAGCACTGCAGGGACCCCTTCCCCAGGGCGACCAGAGCGCCCATTACTGAAGGGACACCTTTGCCAGGGCAACCAGAGCACCCAGCACTGCAGGGACCCCTTCCCCAGGGCGACCAGAGCGCCCAGCACTGCAGGGACCCCTCCTCCAGGGGAACCCGAGCACCCAGCACTGCAGGGACCCCTTATCTGCGGCAGCCAGTGCACCCACCGGTGCTGGGACCCCTGCCCCGGGGAAGCCCGTGTGCCCACGACTGGAGGGGCCCCTTCCCCGGCACAGGCAGAGCCCACGCTGAAGGATTTCTTCCCCAGGGCAGTCTGTTCACCCACACCCACCCTTACAGGGAGCCCTTCCCCAGTAGCCATAGCCCCACCACTGCTGTAACCCCTTACTTGGGGCTGATCCCCTGACTACTCTAGGCACCGCTTCCCCAGGGCACGTTGAGTGCCCCATCTGCAGACACCCTTCATAGTGCAGTCCAAGTGCCCACCACTGGAGGGAGCCCTTCCCCGGTGCAGCCAGAGAACCCGGTGCTGCTGGGACCCCTTCCCCAGGCGGTGCGAACACCCACCACTGGATGGAACCCTTTGCAGGTGCAGCCTGAGCCCCAGCCCCTGCAGGGACCCCTTCCACAGGGCAGGAGGCCCCCTGGGTGGCTTCTTCCCAGTACTGTCTTCATTGGGCGGTGTTTCCTCCGAGCGTGGACTAGTGAAAATCTAACTGCTCCTTTTCAGTATTTGCAAAAGATGTATTCGGAAAATGGATCATCACTGCCCCTGGGTGAACAATTGTGTCGGAGAAAAGAATCAGAGATTTTTCGTGCTCTTCACTGTGAGTAAAGATACTCATGGAGTGAGTGACTTGTACTAAGTTCTTTATCTGGAATCTTACCTGGAGCGAGTAAGTTTATTCTGACGTCAGCGCTGCAGCCTCTTCTCTGGGACTCAAATTATACCTGTGCTGTCACTGGTAGGAAGTAGTCCACCAGATGAGTGTACGTTGCTTGTGTTATTCTGGGTGTTTTACTGCGATTAATTCTCTCCCAGATACCTTGAACCCCAGTTGTTAATAGGCTCTTGCTGAAGTGGTAGAACGTATTTCCCCACGTGGATTTCTGTGCTTGGTCCAGTGTGTCCTGGCGAGGCGGATGTCAGCTGCTGCTGTTCCTCCTTCCCTCACCCACTTTCACTGACCTGTGAGGTCAGGAGCAAACGTACGGCTCAGCGGCCTTCCGTCCTCGCATGGGCTAACGGGTGTCTCCCCACAGATGTACATCGCGCTGGCGTCCGTGCACGCGCTCGTGCTCTGCGGGCTGCAGTTCGTCGCCTGCGTCCGAGGGCAGTGGACTGGTAAGCGCAGGCGCAGGACCCCCGCACGTGCACGCTGTGGGGGGAGAGGGGAGGCAGAGGAAGAAGGGATCCTCCAGTTTCGAAGGAAGTCATCTCGGTTATTTTAGGAGTTAATTGAGCTTTTTAAGCAAAGAGTGTGGGACAGCTCTCACACTGCCATTTGCTGTAATGAAGCCACGTACGTGCACTTGGTCCTCCTTAGCTGAGAGTTCCTGCAGGTGCTTGAGACTGGGTGAGCGTGCGTGTTGTTCCCAGCAGGCCTGTGTGCGCTCTGGCTGGTTGAGCGTGCGTGGCTGAGTACGAGCCGCCCCGCGAGTGTAGCCAGGCAGGCGCGAGCTGGGCGGCCCTGGCCTTGGGTGTGCGCCCCGAGTGAGGCCTGCTCACAGGTGTAGGCACACGCGACTCTCATCTTTTCTGGCTTTTGCTGTGTCTTAGTACGCAGCGCTGTACACGAACCGTCTCAGTAGAGACCCGGGGTAATACAGAACCTTCCGCATCTGCCGACCAGGAAGTGGTGGTGTGGGTTCTTGCCTGGCAGGGCTGCCTCCCGCCCCTGGTGGACAGCGGGTGTGCCTGTTTGCGAAACGAGCTCCTTCCTCCGTGGACGCCGGCCTGAGGGCGGCACAGAGCCGGGGCCGCTCGCCGCGCTCCGATGTCCGGCCACAGCCACCTCTTCTCGTTCACAGAATGCAGTGGTTTCTCACCTCCAGTCACTGTGATCCTGCTGGTCTTCCTGTGCCTTGAGGGTCTGCTGTTTTTCACTTTCACCGCAGTGATGTTCGGCACCCAGATCCACTCCATATGCAATGATGAAACGGTATGCTCCTCGTCTGCTGTGTCTGCTGCGGCCTTGGTGCGGGCACGAGCCGGCGGGCAGCACTGCTGTGCACAGCGGGGCCCGCCTGTTACCTGGGAGGTGGACGGGGCAGCCCCGAGGGGCCGCGACAGCATCACTGCACGCGCCCCCCTCGCTGCATGCAGCTCGGGTTTCGAGCGTTACCTGTGACGTGAGAGTCAGCAGAGCCAGGCA
The DNA here is from genome assembly GCF_963924675.1 of Phocoena phocoena. Classification (NCBI taxonomy): domain Eukaryota; kingdom Metazoa; phylum Chordata; class Mammalia; order Artiodactyla; family Phocoenidae; genus Phocoena; species Phocoena phocoena. The sequence continues at coordinate 55,589,890 of NC_089238.1, read as the reverse complement.
GGGCGAGCCGGCACACTCCGTTTCTAGGAGGCCCCGCCCCCTGGCAGCTGCAGGGAGCTGGTCGCCTTCGTGTCTTTGAACTGAAGGCCCAGAGCAGGTGCTTCATCAATATTTGTAGTAATATAGTATGTGAAAAAAAGACAGTCCCTGGCCCGGAGGGCTGGCTCCCCCTTTGCCTCTGGGGCTGCCTGGGCTGTCCACCCCGCTGGTGGCTGCAGCCTGGCTGTGCTCGGGGGCCGCGGGGCTGGTGCCAGGAGAGCCCCCGCTGCTGACCCCGACGCCTCGTTCCCACGTGCGGAGGGACGTGTGCGTCTGGTGGTGCTTCCCTGTTGTCACCGCTCGCCTGACCCGTACCTCCTGAGGGTTCTCCTGGCGCTGCCGCCCACTTGCTTTTCTTTCTCCCCCAGGAGATTGAGAGGCTGAAGAGTGAGAAGCCGACGTGGGAGCGGAGGCTGCGGTGGGAAGGGATGAAGTCTGTCTTTGGGGGCCCCCCCTCACTGCTCTGGATGAACCCCTTCGTCGGCTTCCGATTCAGGCGACTGCAGACGAGACCTAGGAAAGGGGGCCCCGAGTTCTCGGTGTGAGGCTCTCTCATCGTGCTGGGACTTGTTCACGGACTTTATCTATTTGGGGTCGGAAAGGGTATCAGCAGCTCATCTGTGGCCAGTAGGGCAAGTGGAGAGCAGTTGCTTGCAGCAAGCAGAGTTTATACGTTTACGGTCACAGATGGCGGAGTTCCCACACTAACTGGGTGGCGCTCTGATCCGTGTCACCGTCCAGTAACAAAGGGACGTGGCCGCACGGAGAAGCCAAATGTCATTATCTTCCTGCACAGTTAGGAGTTCTGTTAACGTACTTGGCATTTTCTAAGAAGTTTTGTGGGTTGTTACACAGGTTATTAAAATCCTGTGTGCTGAGCTGCTTTTCTCACTCATGAAGATAAACGAGCCAAGCCAGTGACCAGGAATTCTGCGGCTGGTGGCTTCGGGGAGCTCCCGCTGGCCCCGTGATTCCCGAGGGTCCGCCTCGGTCCAGGAGGGGCCTGGATGCAGGAGCCGCAGGCGCTGCACGGAGCAGCAGGGCTGCAGGTTCGCTCCCCGCCCGGGGCTGGTGGGCCCTGACCCTGTGGGCAAGTCCACGTGTGTCTGTGTGTGTGCGTGCACGTGTGTTTTAAAGTGGGCCGTGTTCAGGCAACATAACACGTTATGGGCGTGTGCCACAGACAAGCTATTTTTTAGAAACCGACGTTTCAGGGAAGAGGGGAGAGCTGCGCGGGGTCCCCCCTCCCGTGGGGTTTACTATGAATGTATTGCATATTGGAGAGTATCTCAATCCAAAGAACAATCATTCCTGTGTGGTCTTCTGTTGCCCTCCTGTTTTAATTTTTTTTACAAAAATCTTGCGTGCGTGAGAGGGCTTTGGCACTGACCTGTCTGGTTCTGGCCAAATGAGCAGCGTGTAAACGGCCCCTCCGTGAGAGGAGAGGAGCATCTGTGGCAGCCTGGCACCTGCAGCCTGATGCTCGCGCAGATGGCCTGCAGGGGGCGCACGCGGCCCCGACGAGGTGAGGGGGCCGCGAGGCAGGAGCCCTTGGGCCCCGTGGGCCTCGCTTGCAGACTCTTCAGGATGGCGACAGCTTGTTTGATTTTTCAGTTTTTACCTTTTTGGGGCATCATTTTGTTTCTTTACCCACGTCACAAGCGATAAAATAGGACCCTTGGTGCAGAGCTTAAAATTATGCCAGAAAGCAAACAGCTCCCCTCCCTGGGGACTCGCCTTAAACTTGCCTGGTTTGTTGGTGTTTCGCAGGACTGAGGAGGAAGCCATCTCTGACAAGGTCTGGGGGGTGGAGGGGTGTTCCCTGAGCCCACGTCCCACGCTGAGAAGAGTGGGCGTCTCCCTCCTGGTGTCCATGCCTCTCTGCTCATCTGTGAGCTGTTTTGCTTTCGTTTGCATTAACCCGTCCCCTGTCCTGATCAGGGTTTCTACCACTGCTGGCGCAGAACCACAAAGGGCCTATTGGACAACAGTCTAGCTGAGTAAGCGAGCTGTGGGACGGGTGTGAAATGGACTCAGTCACTGCAGGACGTGGGCTGTGACGGGGGGCGCCGAGTCGCAGCCGGAGGACTAACAGAACAGGAGACTGATGGGTTTCCCGACACTGTTCTGCAGTATCTGTCGTCTGGGTTGGACGTGTGTATTGGGTTTCAATGTGAGGCTTTTCATATGTATATCCTGGTTATCAATAAAAACAATTATCAAAGTGGTTGAATCCTGTGAGACTTGGCAAATATGTGCAAATCAAGTATACTTGACTTTTCAACCTCTTCTTTCAATGTAACTTTTTTAAGAAATAAAGCCACCAGTTGACATTCTCCAGCCGTTTGTTCAGTGGCGTGGTTCTTGGTGGGTCGTCGGCGTGTTTCCGTGCTCAGCTCTGACACCGGCACCCGGGCCGCTGCGGTCCCCCCTGCTGCTTCCAGAGCCCCATCCTCGCCGGGGACAAGTGAGCCGCTCTCCCAAAGGTCGCCGTCCCCACATTTAACATTTTACTTCCAGTCGACGCAACTGATCTCACTCAGCTTTGTCCTAAACATCCCTTCATTTTTTTAGTGCACTTGGAAATAAAAATTGTAAAGACCACGCTCTTCCATCCAGCATCGCAGGTGCCCACAACTTCATTCAACAGTGTGTCTAGTACTTGCATTCAAGGGAGGGACCCAGAGAGGCGAGGCGAGGCGAGGGTGGCCGCCACGTAGGGAGGCACTGGCCGGCCCTGCAGACCCGTCCCCGAGCACGCCGCTGCGCCAGCAGCCACCCTCAGGCTTGTGTTTGTGGCTCTGCAGAATTGTGCCGCGGTTGTGTGTTCTTCCTGCTGGAATGTTTCATAGGCTCATCTCAGATGACCCAACTAGGAAGGTGGCTGAATCCTGTCTTCCGTTAGATTTGGGTTTGGCAGCTTAAGCAAAGAGAAGTATCCTGAAGGGGAGACGGCCTGGGAAAAGCCCGGGAACAGTGGGCGGGGTGCCCGTAAAATCCTTGTTGATCCCAAAGTAGCATTCTGGAGCCTTCAGTGACAGGCCAGCTGCCCACAGTGTTGCCTGAGGATCCAGTATGAAACCGGATCGCTCCCTGCACAGGACACAGGGAAGTTACGGCCAACTGCAGGTGTGCGGCTGGGTCAGCGAGCGCTCCCCGAGCCGGGTGCTGATCTTTACGGAAGGAATGGCTCTGCCCCAGGACTGATGGCAGGCGTGGAAATTACGGGGTCTCTGTGCACTTTGGAGACCCCACTGCAGCCTCCCAGCTTTGCCGCCGAGAGGGTCCGGGAACTTCCAGTTCCTGTCTCAGACGACCTTTTTTTTTTTTTTTTTTTTTTAAACTCAGGAAGCCTTCACTATCTTCTTTCTAGTCCTTGGTTCCTCAAAGTCTACAGTCCTCTGCCTTGATGCCTTGTGCTAATGCCTGGTGGACTCTTTCCACCTTAGACACGTGCTCCTCGGTTCTGACAAAAGTGCTGTGTTCCAGGGGCTTCCCTGGTGGTGCAGTGGTTAAGAATCCGCCTGCCAATGCGGGGGACACAGGTTCGAGCCCTGGTCCGGGAAGATCCCACAGGCTGCAGAGCAACTAAGCCCGTGCACCACAACTACTGAGCCTGAGCTCTAGAGACCGCGAGCCACAACTACTGAGCCCGCGTGCCTAGAGCCTGTGCTCCGCAACAAGAGAAGCCATCACAATGAGAAGCCCGCGCACCGCAAAGAAAAGTAGCCCCTGCTCGCCGCAACTAGAGAAAGCCCGCGCACAGCAACGAAGACCCAACAGCCAATAATAAATAAAGTTAAAAAAAAAAAAAAAAGACTGCCGTGTTCTGTCTTTGGGAGTTTCACCCTCTCCAGTTTCTTATTTTTCTGACTTTTACACATTGGGCTGCCTAGACTCTCCTCTGATTTCCTCTCATTGTCTCCTCTGTTTTCTGGAAAATATACCTAACTTTGTCTTCTATCTCTTCTATTGGATATTTTATTCAGGCTGTGATAGTTTTAATTTCCAAGAGTTTTTTTTAAAAGACTGCTTTTTTAAGAGCAGTTTTAGGTGCACCGTATAATTGAGAGGAAGGTAGAGTTCCCACATACCCGCTGTCCCCACACACGCACAGCCTCCCCGCGCTGTCAGCGTCTCCGCCAGACGGTGCACTTGTCACTGATGAAGTCATGAACCTACACTGACACGTCACCAGCACCCAGAGTCCACAGTTACATCAGGTTCACTCTTGGTGGTGTACATTCCATGGGTTTGGACAAGTGTCTGATGCTGTGTATCCACCATTATGGCAGCACTCCGAGTATTTTCAATGCCCTAGAAATCTTCTGTGCTCTGCCTACCTATCCCTCCACTCCCTTGCCCACATTGGCAACCACTGATCTTTTTACTGTCTTCATAGTTTTGCCTTTTTCCACAATCTCATAGAGTTGGAACCATAAAGTAGCCTTTTCAGATTGGCTTCTTTCACACAGTAATATGCCTTTAAGGTTCCTCCGTGTCTTCATGGCTTGACAGGGCGTTTCTCTTTAGTGCTGAATAGTATTCCGCTCTCTGGCTGTGCCACAGTTTATCCATTCGTCCACCTAAGGGCATCGTGCTTGCCTCCAAGTTTTGGCAATGAGGAGTAAAGCTGCCATAAACATCCATGCACAGGTTGTATGGACACTGTTTTCAACCCCTGTGTGCTATGCTAGGAGTTTCAGGCCTCTTGTTTAAGTCTGACCCACTTGGAGTTGATGTGTTTTATATGCGGTGTAAGGTAAGTGTCCAGTCTCTGTGGTATAAGATATGTGGACGTCCAGTTTTCTAAAAATCACTTGCTGAAGAGACTGTCCTTCCCCCGCCATGTAACATTGGCACCCTTGTTGAAGACCAGTTGACCGTACACACGTGGTTTTATTTCTGGGCTCTGTATTCTGTTCCATTGGTCTATATGTTTGTCTTCATGCCAGTACCATACTGTTTTGATTACAACAGCTTTGTGATATATTTTGAATCTAGAAAGTGTGAGGCCTCTAGCTTTGTTCTTTCTCAAGAGTGATTTGGCTCTTTGTGATCTTTTGTGGTTCCATATGAATTTTAGAGTTTTCTCTATTTCTGTAAAAAATACTGTTGGGATTTTGATAGGGATTGTGCTGAATCTGTAGATATATTTGGGTAGTATGGACATTTTCACAATATTAAGTCTTCCAGTCCAGAAACATGGATGTCTTTCCATTTGTTTGTTTCTTTAATTGCTTTGATCAGCGTTCTGTAGTTTTCAGTATACAAGTCTTATACCTCCTTAGTTAAGTTTATTCCTAAGTATTTTATTCTTTTTGGTGCCATTGTAAATAGGATTGTTTTCCTAACTTCCTTCAGGTAGTTTGTGGTTAGGGTATAGAAATGCAACTGATTTTTGCATGCTGATTTTGTATTCTGCAACTTTACTGAATTTATTAGTTTTTTGGTGGCATCTTTAGAGTTTGCAACATTATGTTGTCTGCCAACAGGGACAATTTTATTTCTTCCTTTCCAATTTGAATGCCTTTTACTTCTTTTTCTTGCCTAACTGCTCTGGCTAGGACTTCCAGTACTATGTTAAATAGAAGAGGTGAGAGCGGGCATCCTTGCCTTGTTTCTGGTTTAGAGGAAAAGCTTTCAGTTTTTCACTATTGAGTATGATATTAATTGTGGGCTTTTTATATATAGCCTTTATTATGTTGAGTTACTTGCCTTCTATTCCTAGCTTGTTGAGAGTTTTTATCATGAAAGGGGGTTGAATTTTGTCAAATGCTTTTTTTTTTTTTTGCTTCTATAGAGGCGATCATATCTTTTATCTTTTATTCGGTTAATATGGTGTATCACATTAATTGATTTTTGTTTGTTGAAACATCCTTGCATTCCAAAGATAAATCCCACTTGGTCATGGCATACGATTCTTTTAATGTGCTGTTGGATTCAGTTTGTTGGTGTTTTATGGAGGATTTTTGCATCCATGTTCATCAGGGATATTGGCCTGTAGTTTTTTCTTGTGGTGTCGTTGGCTTTGGTATCAGGATAATGCTGGCCTCATAAAATCACTTTGGAAGTGTTTCCACCTTTTCAGTTTTTTGAAAGAGTTTGAGAAGGAATGGCATTAATTCTTCCTTAAATGTTTGGTGGACTTTACCAGTGAAGCCATCTATTCCTGGACTTTACTTTGTTGGGAGGTTTTTCATCACTGACTCAATCTCTGTATTAGTTATAGATCTGTGTAGACTTAATAAAACTAGAGATGAAAAACTAGACATTATAACCGATGCCAGAGGAAGAAGAATGGTCACAAGAGACCACTACAAACAATTACGGGCCGGCAAACTGGATAACCCAGAAGAAGAGGATCAATTCCTACAATCAGAAACCTACCAAGACTAAACCACGAAGAAACAGCACACCGCTTGAAAACGCCAGCCGGGGTGAGTGCTGTGGTGGGTCTGGTAGAGAGTTAATGGTCGGCATCACTGCTCTGGGGGTTGCAAATGCAAGCATTAGTGGCACACACTTTGTATTGAGGAATTTTGGGGGAGGTACTTGAGACCTCAAATTGATAAAGAAGCAATGTTCAAACCAAATGACACGTTTGGGGTTTAATTATGCTTCTTCTTTTATTGCGTCTCCTCGTTCTCACTGTCGTCCTTGAGGACATCGTGTGGAACGAGTCAAGAAGGGAGAAATGAAGGCTCCTACCCAGCCCCAGACCAAGGGTGACGAGCTGCTCCAGCCCACGTGGACCTCCCAGAGCTTTAAAGATGGCGCCACAGGAACGGTGGCCTGGTTGCAGGTCACATGGTCACCACACGTTTTCCAAGTAACACAAACACAGCAACTCCGGGTAAGACTAAAGAGCTGCAGGAATCAGCGATGACGTCATTTAATTCCAACTCATGAAACTTGGTGTTGCCACCATTATGCCGTCTCCCTTCCTGTGGCGTCAGCCCATCGTTCCTAAAAATATCTGGCCCATTTTTTGGTCATCTCCTCTCTCCACCCAGGTGGGCAAGAGACACTGGGCTCTATGGTTGTGATTTCTTTTCCAGTGCTGGAACATCCCAAAGAAGCATGACTTTGCAGGCTGACTGGAGATGAGCTGGGAGCAAGCACTTACATTTACTCGGGTCCCTAAAGCCCCCAGGTTCTTCTCAAGAGTCGTTTACACACGAGAACCCACAGAAGTGAACGCCCTGCAAGGCCACCTTCTCGTGAGGACATCACCGTGTTGTCCAAATACATCCAACATTTTACACACTGACACTTTCATAGACACACAAATTCCCTGCATCCGGGTAACCTTTAGATTCCGATTCAGCAGGTCCTGGGTGTGGCCTGAGACTCTGCATTTCTAACCAACTCCTGGTGGTGCTGTTGCTGCTGGTCCGTGGCCCACACTTTGAGTAGCGAAGTCTAGATGTCAGCCAACATGGGAAGCGTTAATTACCCTATGGTAGCTGCGCAGTCAAAGTATTAACCATTTGGCAACGTTGAAACGTATTTCGCTTGTGTGAGCGAAGAGGACAACCCTCGGTTACACTATGTCAGGACGACATGCACGGGCACACAGGCACGTCTGTATAAAGTCGAAACAGGAGGGAAACAGAGAGCAAGGAGAGCATTTGGATTTGCTGAGGTGACGAGCCTTTCAGAAAAATCTCAATTTTTAAGTCCTCATAGGTTTGTAGAATAAACAGTGTTTTTGAGTACGTGACCCAGAAAGAAGGCCACTGAGTCGAGCCGCTTGCCGTCTACTTTAGAAGGGTGTTTAGAGCCGCCTCATTCTGAGGACTGCCTGTGGCTTAACGAGACAAGCCTGGACGGTGACACGGCTCATACAGGCCGAAGGAAAAGGCAAGAAAAGGCCGATTATTTAAGCAGGAAACGCGTCGGTCAGTTGGGGGGGGGCCCTTCGGCGGTGTCACGTGGCAGGGGAGAGTAGCAGTCCTGCAGAGCTAGCATCCTGGCTGCTGCTGGAGTTTGGTGAGACCTGCGGCAGCGCAGGGCAGTCCTTGCTGACCTGCCACCCTGCAGTGACCCTGGCTGCTTCCCAGCCACCCCGAGGAAGGGGTCACCCAGCTCTGAAGCCACTTCCCCTAAGTGGCAGGCCTGTCTTAAGGTCCGGAAACATCATCAAATCAGCGCGGAGGTGGCCGGGGCCCACTTTGAAGCGGACATGGTCCTTTGGGTACACAAGCTCTGGCTCATTCGAGACACGGTGTTCTCCTGAGTCCACAGGCGCACCAGCCCTGAAATCCTCTCCCGAGCAGGTGCCCGGCATGGGACGGCCAAGCTCGACGTGCCATCTAGCCACAGGTCGACAGGCCCGTGGGCACCAGGAAGCTGAGGCTCACAGGCAGCAACCAGCCCTCTGACAAACCAGCACCGTCCCCAGGCTGGTAGAACTTGCTTGAGTTCCAAGAAGAGCTCCAAGTGCAAGGTTAAAGAATAGTAATGATCGCCAGGATGCAGTTTTGACGTTTCCGGTTTCCAAAATGCCTTCCTATACACGATCTGATTGCATTTTCCCTACGACCTTCAGGCAGGTAACAGTATACCCATTTTATAGACCAAAACAACTGAGTTTCTTCAAGGTTACAGGATGTGCCCAGGTTGTCACAGGTAGGGAGAAAGGAGGGATTCCCCACGGGTGTTTTGTCTAAAATAAAAGCACTTTTTTCTAACCTAGATCCTTCTCTGTTTTTATTTTATTTTATTTTTACTTTTATTTATTTTTTTTTTGGCGGTACTTGGGCCTCTCACTGTTGTGGCCTCTCCCGTTGTGGAGCACAGGCTCCAGACGCGCAGGCTCAGCGGCCATGGCTCACGGGCCCAGTCACTCCGCGGCATGTGGGATCTTCCCGGACCGGGGCACGAACCCGTGTCCCCTGCATTGGCAGGCGGACTCTCAATCACTGTGCCACCAGGGAAGCCCTGTTTTTATTTTTTAAAGTAAAAACAGTAAAAAAATAATAATAACTTCTTGAATATACAGAGGAGTCGAGAACAATAAAACCTTCACCGAGGTTTTTTCGATAATATTTTCAGTTCAGGGTTTGAACCGCAAAGTATATGCCAGATGAACCTCACCCGTGTCTGCAGGCTGATTCGCGCCTCCCTCAGACTTGAGCAATGGCTGTCGATTTCCCGGAGCTGCGCCCACCCCCGTGCCGGAAGCTCTGTGTTGTGCTCAGCATGTGTGCAGGTGCCAGGCCCAACCGGGCACTTGTGGGCTTCCTCGGATATTCAGACTCTGCTTTCTGAGTGTCTGGGATGTGTGTCCCACAGCATCACATTCCCTGGCTCGGGATATAAACTCGCTTGACCTTTTCCCCATGAGCTTTAATGCAAATCCAGGGGCGACGGAGATGGGTTAATGACGGGGACGTGCCCACCACGGTCTCCATCACCACCTGGAAGAGGAGAGAGGGAAGGGACCCAGGCGACGACAGGGAGAGGCTGCTCAGGGACCCACGGGTGGCGCACAATGAGTGTTTTATGTTGGACATTACTAACGCTATTTAATAACAATGACAATATTATTAATGATAATAATGAGAAGCTGGCTGCCTTCCAACTCACCTGGTCATCCAGAAGCAGCTCACAGAACTCCAGGAAGACCCACTTCTGCTGCTTCATGTACTCACGTCACCGATGGTGGCCACACCTTGGTGGCCAGGTCCCAGGTGGCACGGGGCTGGGGACGATGCTGGAAGGAAAGGAGAAAGGGGTTAGTCTCAGCCTGGCATCTGCCTAATGTCCACCAGAGGGCGCCATGGGATAGCAAATGCATGGGCACTGCACACTGCTCAGGCCACAGAAAAATTCCTACAACATTGGCGCATCCAGCCGGTCCACAAATATTTATTGAACACCTACTGTGTGCTGGCGAGGCCTCTGCCCTCAGTAAACACAAATATAAGAAATTAAATGTATAACTATATGCTGTGATTCGTGCTATAAAAGAACAGCAGCAGGGAGAGGGAGCATTAGCGAGAGTATCACAGAGAAGAATCAGGGAGGGCCCCTGGGGGAGGGAAGGACTGTGCAAAGGCCCTGGGGCAGGGAAAGGCTTGGCAGTGAACTCAGAATTGGAGCTGGTTAAAATCAGAGAACACTGGGGTTGGAAGAGCTGGTGAAGCTCACGTGTCAGCCTACCGGGCTCAGAGAAGATGCTGAGGGGTTAACACGTGTGCACAGACACAAAGGTCATCGGCTGGGTGGGGCAGGGGCTCATCTGAAGCAGATTTCTCAAAGATGGGCTGACCATCTCCCCCAAAGCCCAGGAGCGAAGCAAACGGACTTCTCAAGATCAGGAATTTCAAAGACATTTCCCTCTTGGGTGGATTGTTAGGGAGGGGTCCTTGGTGGGAGCAGGGGTTGCATCTGCTGTGGAAAGCCACCCCAATGGGATGCAGGGGTGCGGGTTTAAGTGGCCAGGGAGGGGGGTCTGCACATGGCCTTTCTCTGGCCTCGGCCTGGGTGACACCTTGCCATCTGGGCACCAGGGGACGGTTGCTCACCGGTGGCCTTGCAGGCTCGCTGGCAGACACAGGGCTCTGCTCAGCGCCCCAGAAATCTCGGTGACCAGGTGGCCTCCGTGAGGGTTACTCTGAGGGCAGGTCTGGTTTTCAGCCTAAGTGGCTGTGAGATACCATTGAAAGAGCCAGACAGGCTACAATGTCCATCCCTGCCACCTCCCAGCTGTGTGACCTGGGGCAAGCACCTTCACCTCTCTGGGCCTCAGTTTGCTCATCTTTAAAACAATGCAACAACAGTTCCTGCCTTGTGAAGCCTTTGGGAGGATTAGAAAGAAGGAACCATACAGGGCTGACCGGGACGGTTGGTACACAGTAGGCACTCCAGAAACGGTAGCAACTATGACAGGCTGGTCCAATGAAGGGCTTTGCAGCCAGACCCGACGTGCAGCGGGCAGTCGGACTACTGGTCCATCTTGTTTGCCCTTTCTTGGTTTTTTTGGATTAACATGGAGTCCTCAGTTAAGATGATCTTGTAGGGTTGGGTTTTTTTAACCAAATAAAACCGTAACCAACTAAACAAAACCAAGTCCATTTATAACAAAGTCCCACCAGAGCAAACATTTGCAATCTCCCCAGAAAGCATTTTATCCGTGGCAGGGAGGCCTGGGGAATTTTAAGAGGCTGCAGCTCGTGTCTTTGAAAACCACCAGCGTCTTCAGTTTGTCTGGGACTCTCCCCACCGGGGGTACTTTTCCATCTGCCCTCCTGTTTCCCAGCAAAGCCCGAGGCCTGTGGGCAGCCATCAAGGCACTCTGGACCAAGGGTGGATGCTCTTGGGCAGCGGCCACAGACTGGTGGCCGTGACCTGGAACCGGCCCCCATGGGTGGGTCAAAGACCCACAGTCAGTTGCTCCCATCTGTAAAACAGGAGGCTTCACCTAGAAATGCAGATTCATGGCTGCCTGGGCCCCATTCTTCCCTGGTCAGCAGCCTGGGGCCCGGGGCGGCCGTCCTTACATGCACAGTCATCGGGACAACGTTTGAATTCTTTTAAAAGAACTTATGGGGGCAAAATTCACATAACATAAAACTGACCATTTTAAGGCATAACGCTCCCAGACTTCAGATAATACTACAAAGCTACAGTAATAAAAGCAGCATGGTATTGGCACAAAAACAGACATATGGATCAATGGTACGGAACACAGAGCCCAGAAATAAACCCACACACCTATGGTCAACTAATCTATGACAAAGGAGGCAAGAATATACAATGGGAAAACGACAGTCTCTTCAGCAAGTGGTGCTGGAAAAGCGGGACAGCTGCACGTAAATCAATGAAGCTGGAACACACCCTCACACCACACACAAAAATACACTCAAAATGGCTTAAAGACCTAAATGTAAGAGAGGACAACCATAAAACTCCTAGAACAGCATAGAGGCAAGACATTCTCTGACATAAATCATACCACTGTTCTCTTAGGTCAGTCCCCCAAGGCAACAGAAGTAAAAGCAAAAATAAACAAATGGGACTTAAACAAACTTACAAGCTTTTGCACAGCAAAGGAAACCATAAACAAAATGAAGAGAGAACCTATAGAATGGGAGAAAATGTTTGCAAATGATGCGACCAACAAGGGCTTACTTTCCAAAATATACAAACAGCTCATACAACTCAACAACAAAAAAACAACCCAACTGAAAATGGGCAGAAGACCTAAATAGACATTTCTGCAAAGAAGACATACAGGTGACCAACAGGCACATGAAAAGACGCTCAACATCACTAATCATTAGAGAAATGCAAATCAAAACTACAATGAGGTACCACCTCACACCCGTCAGAATGGCCATCATTAAAAAGTCTACAAATAATAAATGCTGGAGAGGGTGTGGAGAAAAGGGAACCCTCCTGTACTGTTACTGGGAAAGTAAACTGGTACAGTCACAATGGAAAACCATATGGAGGTTCCTTAAAAACTAAAAATAGAGCTACCATATGATCCAGCAATCCCACTCCTGGGCATATGTCCAGACAAAACTGTAATTCAAAAAGATACATGCACCCCTGTGTTCACAGCAGCACTGTTCACAATAGCCAAGACGTGGAAACCACCGAAATGTCCATCGACAGAGAATGGATAAAGAAGATGTGGTACATATACACAATGGAATATTACTCAGCCATAAAAAAACAATGAAATAATGCCATTTGCAGCAACATGGATGCAACTAGAGATGATCATACTAAGTGAGGTAAGTCAGAAAGAGAAAGACAAATACCATATGATATCACTTATATGCGGAATCTAAAATATGACACAAGTGAACGTATCTCTGAAACACAAACAGACTCTCAGACATAGAGAACAGACTTGTGGTTGCCAAGGGGGAGGGGACCGTGGGAGCTTGGGGTGAGCAGCTATGTCTTTGCACAGAGGATGGGTAAACAACAAGGTCCTACTGTAGAGCACAGGCAACTCTATTCAATATCCTGTGATAGACCAGAATGGAAAAGAATATGGAAAAGAATATATACGTACAACTGAGTCCCTTTGCTGTGTAGCAGAAATTACCACACTGTAACTCAACTACACTTCAATAAAAAAAAGAAAAACAACTGACCGTTTTAAAGTAGACAATTCAGTGGCATTTGGTACCTTCACAGTGTCGTGTGACCACTACCTCTGTTTAGTTCCAAGGCATTTCCATCATCCCCTGAAAAACCCCAGACCCAACACCACTGACTCCCGCTTCCGCAGCCCCCAGCGACCATTCACGTACTCTGTCTCTATGCATTGGCCTGCTCTGGACACTGCCTGTGGACGGACTCACACGCTGCTTCCTTCACTCAGCGTGTCTTCGAGGCTCACGCGTGGCGGAGCGGGTCACGGCTCAGTAACACCCCATCACGTGCTTGTATACATATAACAAGCATCCACCTCAATGCCACGCGGCAACCCCGTGTTGGAGGGGGCCTTCACCCCAGCCGTGCTCGCCTGCTCTGGGCCTGTCCCCTCTCCCCCTGGCCCTGCTGGCTTTCTGCAGCCCCGTGGGCTCCTCAGATGAGCAGCAAACGTCCTCCCAGGAGCAGGGTCTCAGGTGGGTGAGAGACTTCCAGTCCGTGTCCTGGGCGTCCCGTACGTGTGCTCACACACACACGTGCACACGTATGTAGCATAATGGCCCCATCCTGCAAGTTTGGCACTTTGCTTTTCACTTAACCATGTATCTTGGAGGTCGTTCCAAACCAGAGGGAGCGCCACCTCCTCTCGTTCTTGGTTGCACGCTCCTCCACCACACGGCTCTCCCGTACCTAACGGGGTGCGGGCCCTTGGCTCTGACCCTCACGTGGGGACAGCCCTGCCAGCACTCCCTCACCCAGCCTGGCCACGCCCTGGCCCCGTGCAGCCTGGAAAGGGAGGTCTGAGACACCCTCGCCACTTTCCTGGCCTCAAATCTCCCAGGGCCAACACTCGATGTGCCCTCGTTTTCCCAACACCTGACTTGGCATTCGTACTCTGTAGACACGGTATAGATGCTTGTTAATCACACAGATGGAAAAATGAACGACTACTTTTCACACACTGTTTAGGGCCTGGCTCAGTCACCACCTCCTCCAGGGAGCCTTCCCTGGTCACCCCAGGCTGGGTTAGCCCCCCCTTTAAGTCCACAGGCCCCGTACTCATCAAAGCAATTACGCCCACTGGGTGAGACTGTCAGCGACCACCCCGGCAGCTACTATTCCTCGGGTATCACCAGGAGTTGGCGGGACGCCCGGCACGGAGTGCTGAATGGACAGCCGGCAGATGCCTGGTGCACAGAGAGGGAATGCACGGCGGCCCACTGCTAAGCGTGCCTAGCAGGTTTCGGCTTCCTCCGAGCCCTGTGCCGTGAGGGGCCAGGTATAATCACGACCACTTCGCGGATGAGGAGGGCGACGCCTGTAGAGGCTCAGCATGCTACGTGAGGCCACCCAGCTCCTAAGAAGGGGGCCGGCTGACCCCAGGCCGACCCCACCTCTCCAGCTCTCCCCAGCCCCGAACCTTGCTCCACCCTCCCGTCAGGGCTGGACAGGACACATAGGAGCAGAGCACACTCTGGATCTCAGGGAACAGGATAAGGTTCAGGGCAAGGCTCAGGGGGGGCTCGGCACCCGGCGCTCTCAGGACCCCAGCAGGAGGGTGAGGATGGTGGCAGAGGGAGAGGCGACCCTCGGTGGAGTTCTGTTTGAACACATGCTGTGTAAGCAACGGGGCCCTCTGACAATGGGGGGAAGAGACTAGAGAAAGAGGCAGCCACTGAAGACGACCTCCCACCAGCCCCGACCTCCCACGCCTGCCTCTCCCAAGGCTGGGCCACCATGCCGGTCTGGCCCCAAAACTCGGGTTAGAACTTGCCCCCCCTCACCTCTCTTTCGGGAGACTCAGAGGAAGAAAAGAACATGTTCACTACAGGGAAAGCTCCAAAGATGTTACAAAGCTTCAGTTAAGGGAGAAGTGATGGAAGCAGGGGAGCCAGCGGCAGCACACGTGGATACGTTTACAGAACGGGCCCCCATCAGTCAAAGAGTATTTTGTCTTTGCCCACTCAGCTCCCTCCCACCCCGCTTCCCGAAGAGAGTTCTGTCTTTCTCAGACTGGTTCCAGGTTGTAGGCAGAGGCGGGAGTAGGTAGAGGGGAAGAGGACCCACAGAGGCCAGAGAACAGAGGGGAGGATCCTCCCTTTCTTGTGGAGAATCTAGATCCTAGGGTTTGGCCATGAGGAAACAAGCACAACTGGAGAGAGGAAGCTCATTTCCATGACAACAGCGAAGTGGAGGGGGCAAAGGGCAAAAGTGAGAGCTGACCTTTGCAGGGGATTGGGGGGCTGCGGGGGTCCTGGAGCTGCCGCAGGATGGACGCAAGACACGCAGGGGGCAGAGGAAGCAGGATGTTAAGAAACACAACTGTGGGCTAAGGAGTGGATTCCCCTTGACGTTTGAGAGAAAGGCAAGGGGGAATCCAGCTTCCTTCCTAATCCATTCTGGTGGCTGGACTACACCTCTCTGCGATGCTCTCTGGATTGGGCCACCTGGAACCTCAGCTTGTATTAGGGTTCCATACGCAAAGCCCATCTCATAATGAGGAAATGATTTAATCCCCATCAAACTCAGAGAGGTCGGGACTGTCGTTATCCCACATCGAAGATAAGGAAACTGAGGTGCAAAAAGCTCATGTAAGTTGCCCAAGGTCACGGAGCTAGAAAGGGGCCAGGTCAGGACAAACCCTCGGGTGTTCCTGACTCCAAATCCCAACGTCTTTTCTCTCTCCCACTGTTCCGGGGAAGGATCCTATGACACGGAATCTTCTCTTTTTCAGAGTTTAATATTTCGGGCCAAATCTGAGTGTGGTCTGCCGTTTCCTCCAAAAATTTGGCCTGACCTCAGGGCACCGCTGCTCTGTCACTGGCAAGAGTCCTCTGCTGGCAGCGATGAGCTGGTGGGCAGGCTGCTCTGGGCATGACTCGGTAGAAACTGAGATAACTCAATAAAAGCTCTATTTACCTTTGTGGTCAGAACACACAGGACAATTTATAGATGTCAAATAGGATAATGGCCAGTGTTGGCATAGATGGGAAAATGGGTACCGCTGGTCTGCGTTAGTGGAAGTTGAAATCTGTACAACCTTCTGGAGAGCAGTCTGGCACTATGAATCTCATGTCTTAAAAATGCAAAGCCTTTGACCCAGCAAGTCCACTTCTAGGAACACAGCCCAAGGAAACAGTCTTACCCACTACACTGTTCTCATTCCCACAGGGACCGACCTCAGACTGAGCTCCTGCGGGGTCGCTGGCGCTCACATCCGACTGCTTAACTAGAGCAGCCGTTCCTCCCCGGACCCGTTTTGCTTCCCCACAACTGCAGGAGCATTTTGACTATATTTAGAATTAGTATCTAATCATGCATACACTTTTCTATGTATTTCATGGCTTGGCTTCCAGTTCCAAAAGCAACAAAACTTTCAGCCTGGAGGGGACGTCAGGAATCTTCTAGTCCAACATTTCCCAAAGTGGGTCCCATGGGAAGTGAAAGGGTAGTTGCAACTGGATGCTTGCATGATGGGATAAGCTCGGGAAAATGGAACACGTGCTCGCTTGCACAATTTCTCAGGGGCTTTGCTAGATGATGAGCATTGCAATCTCCACAAGGCAGATAGAGGAGGCGGTATTAGTCTCCTGTGGCTGTTATAACAAATGGCCACAAACTGGGTGGCGTCAAACAACAGAAGTGTATTATTGTCTCACGGTTTGGGAGACCAGAAGTCTGAAATCAAGGTGTCAGCGGGGCCAGGCTCCATCTGAAGGCTCTCAGGGAGGATCCTTCCTTGTCTCTTCTGGCTTCTGGTGGCCTCAGGTGTCCTTGGCCTGTGGCTGCATTCCTCCCCGCTGCACCTCTGTCTTCACACATGTGTCTTCCCTCTGTGTCTGTGCCTGAATTCCCCTCTTCTTATAAAGACCCTGGTCATTAGATTAGGGCTACTTTAGTCTGACCTCATTTAAACTTGATTACATCTGCAAAGACCTTATTTCCAAATAACGTCACGCTCACAGGTCCAGGCAGATGTGAATTTGGCGGGGGGATGCTATTCACCTCAGTATAGATGGAAAGACCTTGGGGGCTTCTGAGAGGGGAGGCCCAGGAGCGGACGGAAGTCAAGTTCTCCATGCATCCCTCGGCCTGCTACGTTGGGAGAGAGCACACGGGGTGAGGGCGGGCTCACGGGGACACAGAGCACAGAGGGGATACCACAGCACGGTCCAGGCGAGAAGACGGCGGCCTGGACCAGGCAGAGGCAGTGCAGGTGGAGAGAAGCAGCTGGCCTTGGACTTCCCTTTGCAGGTGAGCCAGTAAAAGGTGACCCACCGTTTGGGTGTGAGATGTGAGAAAATGAGGCCTCAAGGGTGACCTCTGGGTTTTAGCCAGAGACACCGGAACAGCGGAGTTGCCATCAGTGCCAAGAGCCGACTAGTTACCGGACACAGTTCCTCCAGTGGAGCGTGGACCTAAATACAGAGCTGGCCCCACCCCGCCCCGCCCGTCAGCCCTCCTGTGAGCCCAGGAGAAAGGCCACCGGGGCCTGTGTACACTGGCCTCAATCCAGTCACTCCGGACGCCCCTGCTCCGGGCCCTGCGCTCCACTCACACCCGTCTCTCTGTGCACCCACTGCCTGTCAATGCGGGGGCCACAAGCCTTGGGCCCTTCTGCGTTGACACAGGGCCCTCCCGGCAACCGGTCTGTCCTAGGGAGGACTGGGCTGGCCCTTCCCAGGGGGTGGGGGGTACCACCAGCAGACAACAGGGGCTGCACAGGGCAGGAGAGGTCCCTCGGGTGGGGACTCTTGTGGCTTTCGGTGACTGCGTCTCTGGCTGGGCTGACCAGCTGGGCTCAGCGAATCCTGTGGGCACAACCTCAGGCCTGGAGCCCGCTGCTGTTTCGTCGGGGCCAAGGGTGGTTCACGCTCATGAAAAAGGGTCTTGCTGCCCAGGCTGAAGGCACTCACCAGCCGCCACGCCACAGGGTCACTTCCCAAGCTCGCCCCAAGGCAGGCTAGAGAGCCACAGTCCACAGTCCTAATTTGAGCTCTGAGATGTCTGTGGACCTCTCCCTTCTGCCGGGAATTCAAAGGACTTGGTCCAACATCTGGGTGAAAAGGAGGCTGGCCCAAATTCCGGGCAACTGCCTGGTCTGGGCAGCAGAAGACGTGGCTGTGAACTGCTGAGGAATTTCTCGGGCGAGGAGTAGAGAAGTCAGAGCCTCGGTTTTCCTGTCTGTAAGATGGGATCTCGCTCCCATGTGTGCTGGGCGGGGATGGCTCTGTGACTTTCAGGCTCTGTTCTGTGGAGAAGCCTGGACAAGGGTGGGAGGGAGGGGACTCTGAGCGCTGCTTCCTCTGTCCATCCCTTCCTGCCTCAGCCAAAACAATTCTGGTTGGTCTTCCAAGCAAAAGTTCACTTGAAAATAAATCCTGGGACTTCCCTGGTGGCACAGTGGTTAAGAATCCGTCTGCCAATGCAGGGAACACAGGTTCGTTCCCTGGTCCGGGAAGATCCCACATGCCGTGGAGCAACTAAGCCCGTGCGCCACAACTACTGAGCCTGCGCACCTAGAGCCCATGCTCTGCAACAAGGGAACCCACTGCAATGAGAAGCCCGCACACCGCAAAGAAGAGTAGCGCCCTCTCACGGCGACTAGAGAAAGCCCACACGCAGCAGTGAAGACCCAATGCAGCCAAAAATAAATAAAAATTAAATAAAAAAATAAATATATATATATATATCTTGAAGTAAGGGATGTGCAAAACCCACTGACCAGCACTTCAGGATCTCATGGGTCTGATGTCCAGTCTAGGGCTCCTTGGGTTGTGGTCAGAGGGAGCTGGGGCCCAGCTCCTTCCCAGCCCTTGGAGAGCTGTGCTCCTCTTGTATCAGTCATGTGATGCTGGGTGAGCTGCCCATCACAGGGCCCCACCCCCTGAGTGGACATATGATTCAGGCCTGGCCAATCACAGAACTCCTCCCCCCCCAAGTGATAAGTCCAAGGCTTAGCTATGTGACTAAGGCTGGCCAATAAAGGTCCTTCCCTGGAGCACCTGTATTCTGCAACAGGAAGAGAGATGCTCTCCCTTCTCTTTTTTCATCAAGCTGGAGGACCTAAGCCCGAGGATACCTGCACTGTGTTCCCCACTGCTGGGAGAAAACCTGTTTACTCTCAGAGAAAATGAGGTCCCCACAGAGACCCCAAGGTGGGGAGAGATGGAGACAGCATGAGATCTCACGGCGCTGAAGTGCCTGGTTACAGCCTTCATGGCTCCCAGAGTGGCCTTTGATCGGGAGCCTCTTCTGGTTTGAGTTTCTGTCACTGACAAATACAGGAGTCCTGTCCGACCCACAACCAACGGGGAAAGTCAAGAAAGCTCGCTCGGCAGCAAAGTTCCCAGAGGGGAACTGGAAGCTTCTCGAGGCTAAGTGTAACTAAGAACTTTGCTTTTTATTTACTTATTTATTTAGCGGTGTCCTTTCCTTGAGAAACCAAATACAGTTTGCACCACGCAGACAGCACTTGAGACCGGTTTAAGGGGTGGAGAGAGGGGAGGCAGGAGGAACAGGCGTGGGGCTGGTCCAGTTTTAAAGGGACCTGACAACTGGCCAAGAGCTAGGCATGCTCCAACCCTCTTTTTATTTATTTTATTTATTTATTTATTTTTTATTATTATTTTTTTGCGGTACGCGGGCCTCTCACTGTTGTGGCCTCTCTCGTTGCGGAGCACAGGCTCCGGACGCGCAGGCTCAGCGGCCATGGCTCACGGGCCCAGCCGCTCCGCGGCATGTGGGATCTTCCCGGACCGGGGCACGAACCCGCGTCCCCTGCATCGGCAGGTGGACTCCCAACCACTGCGCCACCAGGGAATCCCGCTCCAACCCTCTTGATGGCAGGAAGACCCCGACGGTTGAGGTGCTCCTCTGAAATCCCACACAGGGCATTTCAAGCAGGACCTGACCCAGAACCAGCTCTCTTAACTCCAGAGCCCATGTCACCAGACTTTTGAATTTCATAGAAATTCAGAAAACTGTTTTTTTTTTTTTTTTTTTTTTTTTTTTTTTTTTTTTTTATGCATTACGCGGGCCTCTCACTGTTGTGGCCTCTCCCGTTGCGGAGGACAGGCTCCGGACGCGCAGGCTCAGCGGCCATGGCTCACGGGCCCAGCCGCTCCGCGGCATGTGGGATCTTCCCAGACCGGGGCACGAACCCGTGTCCCCTGCATCGGCAGGCGGACTCTCAACCACTGCGCCACCAGGGAAGCCCTGTTTTTTTTTTTAATTAATTAATTTATTTATTTTTGGCTGCGTTGGGTCTTCGTTGCTGCACGTGGGCTCTCTCTAGTTGCAGCGAGCGGGGGCTACTCTTCCTTGTGGTGCACGGCCTTCTCATTGCAGTGCCTTCTCTTGTTGCGGAGCACGGGCTCTAGGCGCACAGGCTTCAGTAGTTGTGGCACGTGGGCCCAGTAGTTGTGGCTCGCAGGCTCAGTAGTTGTGGCGCACGGGCTTCAGTAGTTGTGGCACGTGGGCCCAGTAGTTGTGGCTCGCGGGCTCAGTAGTTGTGGCGCACGGGCTTAGTTGCTCTGCGGCATGTGGGATCTTCCCGGACCAGGGCTCGAGCCCATGTTCCCTGCATTGGCAGACGGATTCTCAACCACTGCGCCACCAGGGAAGTCCCAGAAAAGTCTTTTGAGAACTAGCAAAGGATCAGTAAAGTTCAACGGCCATCTCTGGCTAGCATCCCTTCGTAAAACGATTACCCCCAACAACGGAGGAAGGACATAAGCTGTGAGCAAAGGCCAGGCCTCGCGTTTGGATATGTTCAGTTTGGAGGGACACTAGGTGATTTCCTCATGTTTCCTCAAAGCAATGACTACTGGGAAATGGGCAAGAGCAGGCAGTGGGTGTGCAAGTGTCCTGGGGCCGCCGTAACAAAGCGCCACAAACTAGGGGCTCTTAAAACAGCAGAAACGTATAGTTCTGGAGCCCTGAAGTCTACGATCAAGGTGTCAGCAGGGCCGAGCTCTCTCTGAGGGCTCTAGGGACGATTCCGTGGCTTGTAGAAGAAGCACTCCAATCCCTGCCTTCATTTACACATGGCTTTCTCCCTGTGTGTCTGTGTCTAAATTCCCCTCTTCTTATAAGGACACGAGGCATTACATTAGGGCCACCCTAATCCAGTACAAACCCATCTTAACTTGATGACATCTGCAAAGACCCAATTTCTAAATATAAGGTCACACTCACAGATTCTGGGGGTTAGGACTCGAACAGATCTTTCTAAGGGATACAACTCAAGAGGGCTGAGCGGGCCAGCATTATGGGGCACCCCACCCCCAAGGTCCTTCCCACGCTGACAGCAAAGTGTGAGAAAGACGGATCTGAGGCACGATGCCCTCCCAGATTAGGGAGAAGGCTTGGACTGCCAGGGACAGCTGGGGACCCCTGGGCTGTCCCACCTTCCCTCACGTTTCCCTTCTAGGGAGTAACTGTCTGGAGGTCAGCCAGGTGCCCGCTGGCAAACTCAGGCCAGGACACAGACCTTTAGTTCCCGGCCAGGGCTGGACCACAACCTGGGGACCCTCCTGGGGAAGAAGGCCAGGCAAAGACTCAGCCCCAGGCCAGGAAACTGGCCCCGCCAAGGGGACAGATTCACAGCAGAGGGAAATTCACACTTCGGCCTTTTGGAGGGCAGGAGGGCTTGACTTTGCTGTGAGGGCCCCTGTGTGCCCTCCCAGGACGCATGTAGAGATACAGCAGCAGCCACCAGCCTGGCCTGACCTCAGTCCTCTGGACGGGGACCAGAGTTTGCTCACAGGCTCCCTGGAGACTGAGACTGCAGGGGGACTTGAGTCAACCGAAACTACATGCTTCCCAGAGAGGGGCGGAAACCAGCCTGAGGTCACACAGCAATCATTCAGAGCCAACGTGAGAGACGTGTCTCCCAGTTCTGCCCGTGAGAGCCTTTTACCCACCACGATGGCCTCTATCAGGGGAGGTTTTTGCCCTTGGGAACCAGGGTTGATTTTGTAATGGTTTTATAGAGCAGTCAGGAAGAAAATCTCACTCACTTCCCAGCCAGACCTGCTGGACACCTGATGTTTGGGAAAAGGAAAGAGAGAAGTAACACTGACTGAACACCTACTGTGCATCACGTGCTTCAAGCTCACATTCCTGCCCATCTTACCTGTGGGCAGCGCGAGGCCCAGGGCGGCTGGAGTCGGCCAAGGGTTCCCGTTCCCTCTCAGGACGTCAGTTCACCTCGCTGAGCCTCAGTTTACTCACACCTGTAAAATGGGATCACAAGCTCAGCGTCACAGGTGGTCACTAGGATTAGGGATCCCATCCCAGGAATGGGCACACAGTAGGTGCTCAAGAAAGGCGACGTTCGCTAATTATTAGAGAAGTGCAAATCAAAACTACAATTATTTCCCACACCAGTCAGAATGGCCACCATTAGAAAGTCTACAAATAACAAATACTGGAGAGGATGTGGAGAAAAGGGAACCCTCCCACACTGTTGCTGGGAATGTAAATTGGTGCAGCCACTATGGAGAACAGTATGGAGGTTCCTTAAAAAATTAAAAATAGAGTTACTGTATGATCCAGCAATCCCACTCCTGGGCATACATCCAGAGAAAACCATAACTCAAAAAGGTACCTGCACCCCAACGTTCATAGCAGCACTATTTACAATAGCCAAGACACGGAAACAACCTAAACGTGCACCAACAGATGAGTGGATAAAGATGTGGTACGTATATACACGATGGAATACTACCCAGCCATAAAAAGGAATGAAATAATGCCATTTGCAGCAACAGGGATGGACCTGGAGATTATCATACTAAGTGAGATAAGTCAGACAGAGAAAGACAAATACCATATGATATCACTTATCTGTGGAATCTAAAATATGACACAAATGAACTTATCTACAAAACAGAAACAGACTTGTGGCTGCCAAGGGGGTGCGGAGGGATGGAGTGGGAGTCTGGGGATTCGCCGATGCAAACTATTATACAGAGAATGGATAAACAACAAGGTCCTCCTGTAAAGCACAGGGAACTACATTCAATATCCTGTGATAAACCATAATGGAAAAGACTATGAAAAAGAATATATGTAGGGCTTCCCCGGTGGCACAGTGGTTGAGAGTCCGCCTGCCGATGCAGGGGACACGGGTTCGTGCCCCGGTCTGGGAAGATCCCACATGCCGCGGAGCGGCTGGGCCCGTGAGCCATGGCCGCTGAGCCTGCGCGTCCGGAGCCTGTGCTCCGCAACGGGAGAGGCCACAACAGTGAGAGGCCCGCGTACCGCAAATAAAAAAAAAAAAAAAAAAAAGAATACATGTAGATGTATAACTGAACCACTTTTCTGTACAGTAGAAAATAACACAACGTTGTAAATCAACTCTACGTTAATCAATTTTAAAAAAAGAAGAAAGGTGATGTTTTCATTTTCTATCACTGCTGCAATACATTTCCACAAACTCTGCAGCTTCAACAACACACGCGCAGCATCTTCCATCTGGAGGTCGGAAATTCAACACAGGGCTCACGGGGCTAAACCAAGGTATCAGTGGTGCTGCCTGAGGTTCTAGGGGGCAAGCTATTCGTTGCCCTTTCAGCTTCTAGCAGTGGCCCCTGGTCCTTGGCTCACGGCCCCCTTGTCCATCTTCAAAGCCAGCGACACTGCATCTCTGAACCTCCTCCACTGCCTCCTCTTTCTCTGACCACAGCTGGGAAAGCATCTCTGATTTCAAGAACTCATGCGATTCCACTGGACCCACCCAGATCACCCAGGATCATCGCCCCGTCACAAGGTCCTCAACTCAAGCACGCCTGCAAAGTGACTTCTGCCACGTCAGGTCACGTACACAGCGACTCCGGGAATTAGGCTGCGGTGGGGGCAGGCAGCGGGCGTTACTCTGCCGACCACAGGTGAGCTGAATTTCATAAAGCAAGGGATGCCTGGGCTGGTCTCGGCAGTTCTTTTTGGAAGAAGAGGATTCCACTAAAACCAGCTCCCTCGAGGGCCGTTTCCCATTCCTGCTGTTTTTGACTCTTTTCAAAGAGGCTCTGTCTAGCCAAGGAGACAGGGTCAGGGCTGCCAAACCTTTGCTTCAAAATAAACCCTACTCGGAAATTTCCACGGGACCAGGCCCTTTTCTCCCCCCTCCCCCCAGAGACCTGCTTGAAATCCCAAACCAAGCGGGACGTCTTATAGCAAGACCATCAGACCCCAAGCTCTCCCGAGAAGGAGGTTTTTGTTGTCGTTTGGGTGTTCTTTCGTCTGTTTGTGTTCCCCTGTCAAACTAAACAGCACTGGGCCTACTGTTACACAGGCAGTGAACTGGTTTAGAACATCACCCTCGACTCAGGAAAGGGTTTTACGGTTGTCATCCTCAAAAGGACCTAATCTGTCTCCCCACCCAGCTTACATGCTCCAGGGTCCCTCCCCGTTGCCTTCAAAGAGCACTCGGCTATTTCACAAGCTCTGCACGTTTACAGCGAGCGTTTTTATGCCGACAGTGAGGCAAGCTCGTAAATCCCACTTGCCTAACACCCAGCACCTTCTGATTTTATTTGATTCACCCGGGAAGTCACCATTTACCATGGGCTCAGCATCAGATGTTTTGCACGGGAAGGCGTGCACTTGTTTTGGATTTCAAGCAGGTTCACAGGGACAGACGTCATCTCAAGAATTCCCCCAGCAGTGTCCTCATATTCCTGGTGAGCAGAAAGGGTGGGACGGCGAGGGGCCTTGGTTACGGTCACTCAGCCCATAAGCGGCGGGGCTGGGTTTGAAGCTGGGTCCTCTGACTTTAGATCATCCCAATTTACTGTGGCCACACTCATCCTCTCTTGTGATACTGTGACAGAAAAAGAATGTATATTTGGTCCTAAAACCTGTGTACTTTGCTGACGGGGAGATAGGGGTGTCCTTGGTTATCCATAACAAGCCCCTCTCCACCACACCTGAGTTTATGCTAACGAGGTGATTCTTGGCGGCTCCCAGAGAGCTTCAGCACGGGGGGCCAGGTGCCGGAGGCACCAATCATGTGGTTAGAGTATTGGAACTTGCAGCTCCATCCCCGACCTCCAGGGAGGCGAGTGGGGCATCCCCAGCGGCAAATGAGGTTATCGGCCACGCCGATATAATGGAACCTCCATGAAAACGCTTCTGGGTTGGTGAACACACACACGTGTCGAGAGGGTGTGCACCCCAAACTCCATGGGGACAGAAGCTCCCACACTTGGGACCCTTCCAGACCTCTCACTATGTACCTCTTCGTCTGGTTATTCATCTGTCTCCTTTACAATAAATGTAAAGGATTTACATTTACAATAAAAGTAAATGTAAGGAAAGTATTTCCCTGAGTTCTATGAACCATTATAGCAAATTATTGAACCTGAGGAGGGGGTTGTGGGATTCCGATTTGTTGCCAAGTCAGAGAGAAGGGTGGGTGAGCTGGGGACCCACCACTTGCGACTGGCATCTGAAGTGGGGGCAGTCTTGCGGGACCGAGCCCTTAACCGTGGGGTCTGCTCTCACTCTGGGTGGTTAGTATCAGAATCGAATTAAGTTGTAGGACACCCAGCTGGCGTCCACAGAGAAGCGGAGAATTGCTTGGTGGGGAAAATCTATGTGTTTGGTGTCAGAAGTCTTACGAGCAAAAAACAGATCTCAGTAGTAACGATATTCATTCATGTATCAATTCATTCCATGTTTAGCAAGTTCGTTAAGTCAACTTTGCACTGCGGTAAGTGACGAG
Organism: Phocoena phocoena; assembly: GCF_963924675.1. NCBI lineage: Eukaryota > Metazoa > Chordata > Mammalia > Artiodactyla > Phocoenidae > Phocoena > Phocoena phocoena. The sequence goes on along the minus strand of NC_089238.1, from coordinate 55,563,999 downwards.
CAAGACAGGCACATCCCTGCCCTTCTGGAATGCGCTGACAAGGGAAGAACCACCTCCAGATCAGTGTCTCTCCACCCCCTACGCCCAGGACTGTGTAACTTATCAACAGAAACAGCAGAGAGTCTGATTCAATTGGTGTGTGGTGGGGCCATCACACCGGTAAGTTAAATTTTTCTTTTAAATTTAGTTACGTACTGGGCTGAATAAGGGCCCCCAAACATAGGAGGTCCGAATCCCTGGGACCTATCGATGTTACCTTATAGGGCAAAGACTTTGCAGATGTAACTAAGGATCCTGAGATGGAGAAATTATCCTGGATTATCTGGTGGGTTGAGATGCAATCACACGTACCCTTCTAAGGGAGGCAGAGGGAGATTACACAACCAGAGGACATGGCAGGGTGACAGCAGAAGCCGGGAGAGCAACATGGCCACCAGAAGCTGGAGGAGATAAAGAAGGTCCCTCCCCTAGAGCCTCCAGAGAGAGCACAGCCCTGCGACACCCGATTTCACACTTCTGGCTTCTGGAACTGTGAGAGAATACACTCCTGTTTCTTTAAATCACCGAGTTTTGGTAATGTATTACAGCTGTCACGGGAAGCGAATACATAGGCGTAACAGCTATATGTGCAAATCTCAAGTGCATGGCACCATGAACCGTTACATGCGCACACACCACGTGTCACCATGGAGATCAAGAAAGAACATTCCCAGCGTCCCAGGTTTCCGGTCACTACCCTCCCCAGAAATATCCACTCTCCCCACCTCTATCACGATAGACTGGTTTTGCCTGTTCCTGAACCCCATATACGAGGGATCATACGACAGGTTCTCTTGTGTGAGGCTTCCTTTACTCAATAGCAGTGCAATTCATGCCTGTTGCTGGGTTTTTTTGGTCTTTCTTGGTGAGTATTATTCCACTATATGAATATATATGATCTGTTCATCTAGTCTCCTATGGATGGACATCTGGGCTGTTCCCAGCCATCAGCTATTAATAATACACCCACAGGAACACAGGCCTACAGTCTTTTGTAGACGTGCCTCATTTATCTCAGGCCCATACCTAGGAGTGGACTTGCCGGGTCTGGATTGGTAGTTTTCTGTAGCTTCCAGGTGATTCAAATGTGTAATCAGGTGTGAGAACCACTCTCCAGGCCAACGGTTCTCGACTGGCAACAGTTTTGCCCCCCAGGGGACATCTGGCAAAGTCTGGAGACTCTTTTGGTTGTCACAACTCAGAGCTGTGCTAAGAGTGTCTTGGGGAGAGAGGTCGGGGCTGCTGGTACACCTCCTGCAGTACATGGGGCACCCCCTACCCAGCACCCACCCACACCCACACACACACACAAAGGAATTAGCCAGCTCCCATGGTGGGACCTGAGGGTGGGAAACTCGACCGTAGCCAGAACGCGCGACCCCACACGTGAATAACCCACCTGCACGTAAGCTGCAGCTCGCAGGGCCTGGCCCCGCTTGGAGGGGTGGGACCGGCTGACGGTGGTGAGGCGCCGAGGCCCGGCTGCTCTGGGTGAGCCCTGGAGACAGGGCAGGCCGCCCTGTTGAGAACGGGGAGCTGACCTCAGCTGTGGGCCTTTCGCTGAAGCTCCGAGGCATCTTCCTGCCCCACGGGTGCCAGTGTGGCCTTCTGACATCATGCCTCGCTCGGGCCTCTCTTCCTGCGTCTGTTGACTCCAGGGACACAGAGAGCCCCAGAGGACGGGGACCATGTCTTAGCCAGTCCTCCGATTCTGTGCACCGAGCACTGAAGTGAGGCTGCCGCGTGGGACACGGGACATGGGAATAAAGTTCCAAAGTGCAGCCTTCCCCCCAGCTCTGTCTACAGGGGGACGTTTAACGGCGTCGCACAGGCAATCTCACGGGGTCCGTGTGTGACGGAGACCGGCTGGCTGCTCACCACCCCACACCCCGACCTCTTCCTCTTCCTCCAGGGCACACAGCCGGACTGGTGTTTCCCAGCGTCCCTTGCCGTCAGACGAGGTCACGTGACTGAATTCTGGCCAATGGGATTCACGTGGAAGTCATGTGCTCCTCCAGAAACCTCCCACACTTGCTCCTTCCTGCCCTGTCCCTTCCCACCAGCTGGAAGCAAAGGGATCCTGGGGGCTGGCAGACTTCTCTGCCTTCAGTTGCTAAATTGCCTTGTGGAAGAGCCCTTAACACCTGCTCTCCATTATCGAGAGGAAAACAAACTTCAATTGCATTTAAAGTCATTGAAATGTGGAGACCTGCTTGTTAGGGCAGCTAGCTAGCATACCCTTAACTAGTAAACTATGTTTCTGCCAACTGGCCGGGGGCGGGGGTTGAGTTTCAGCTCCACTCCAGGTTAAGAAGCGATTCCTCCCCGCAAAAAGCACTTAAAATGCAGAATGAGGAAGAGGATGCTGAGTTTGCAGAAAAAGCGCAGCTGCCGTGGAGACCACTGAATAACGCGTAACTCGGGAGCTGGGAGAGCTGGAGCATGGGGCTGGGGCAGGCGTTTCTCAAGCTGTGCAGTGGGGTTGTTGAAATTTACGGATGAGCAAAAATGAGTGATCGTTCTTTGCTCTCCTTTAAAATATATGTGCATAATGTTTATTTTATTAATTTACACATTCATATTTAAAATCACATTAGAGACTTCCTTAGAAATATGGCCATTTTCTACTCTCACGTTTCATGGACTCATTCTGTTCAAACTGTCCTTGGGTTTTCACAGCAGGGCTTTGTCATCTCTTAGAGCCACGCTGCTGTTCTTTCGCTCGCATTACGATATCTGAGTTGGGGGACTCTCTGAATCCAGATGTTACTTTGACCGCTCCCCAGCTTCACTGTTCCGTGATCCTCCATCAGGGTCCCTGTGGTCCTTCCAGTGGTGACGCCCTCCCCCCAGGAGCTCACCAACCTGCCCCCTCCGCCCTATAACATTCCCCACTGGGGCACACGGAACTTCTCAAACCCCTGCATGCCACTCACAAGCCATGGGAAGCAGGGGTCTTCTCTCGGGCCCCAGTCTCCACCGTTTCTATTCTATCATTCGGGGCCATTTGGGAAGCGGTGCTGGGCTGTGGGGTCCTGGGCCTCTTTGCCTTCACATCCCCTCCTGGTCCTTTCCTTCCTCTGTCCAGTTTCTCAGCCATTCCATCACCTGCATCATCAATGCCCTGCATTCAGTACCCTCCACTGAAATGCCCAGGAGGGTGTCTGCTTCCCGGGCTGGACCTTGACTGCTGCGTGGGCCCACAGTGAGGCTCTCTGCCATGGGCCACCTTTCCAGGCCCACCGGGGAGCGGGGAAAGGCTGCATGGGGCCTCCGTCTCCCCAGCAGAGGGCTGCAGCCAGTCTCTGTCTCTCCCACTGGCCCTGCCCCCCCAGCTCTTCCTCTCCATGTGCTTTTCTCTTCCCTCAGCTGCCTCTTGCAACCTCCCGGCTCTGATTCACACCGAGGTCAGTCCTCCTGCGTGACTCTTCATGGGAGACGGCTCAGCAATGGGAATTCCAGGAATATTTACTCATGCTTGAAAGCCCGGCTTTCAAGACCACTGTCTCACCAAGGGTTAGAAAGAAAACTCAATTATTTTCCTGCTCAAAGCTGTATGTTTATACCTTTGTAGGCATTCTCCTCCACCCTGAGCAACAAGCCACATTTCGTGGCCCTGTTGTGATAGCAGAAGGGGTGCTGATGGGGGCACCCCAAAAGAAAATTACTGGGCTATTTCCAAGTCTTCTTCCCCTACAGAAGTAAAGCCAGTAGCCGGCAAGGAACAGAGCATGTTCACGGGAGCACAACTTTTGTAGAAACTGGTGGATCCGTGGCTGCCGCTCTGTGCCTGCCCCTCTGCAAGGGCAGATACTGGCGACTGGGAAGGGAAACTGGGTTCCGGGACCAGAGGGAGCCTTGAGTGCACTTTGGAACGGTCACACTTTCCGAAAATGAAGGAGGAAAAACATCTCCTCTCCCTTTCCACAAAGTTCATTTGGCTCAATCGCCCTGTCTGAAAATAAAGAAGAAAAGCAGCTGATAAACGTCTCCTGCTTGAGGCTGTCCTTTGAGGAAGAACCCAAGCCATGACTCATCACTCGCCTGTGATAAGCGTTTGCAGTTTCAGGCAGAAACAGGCCACAAGCATGCGAGGGAGGGTGGGGGCAGCGGCCACGGGATCCCCTGCTTCTGGCTGGTTGGCGTTTATCTGCCTTTGGTAATACGGGGGGATTTGAGTGGCCATCATTCCATCGGCCCTCGTTTGGGGAGGGGGGTTGTCTGTCCGAACACTCACAAGCACACACCCATGTGAGGTCTGAGATTACCCAGGATGCGAACGGGAAGGTAATCAGGGTCCCTCCCGTCCTGTCTGAAGTCAGACCCAGACCAGGCACCCGTTGGAGAAAACGCAGGCCAGCCAGACCATTCGCTGTCTGGGTCTGCTCCACGCAGCCCTGGCATGTCCGTCTGGTGTCTCCTGGACAGCGTGGCTTGGTGGCATGCCATTTGGGAGGCTGGCCCCTGTGAGCTGTGTCCACCAGCATTAACGGGGCGGGCAGTCTCAGAAGGATTGCATCTCCACAGCCTGCGGGGAAGGGCTTAGAAACAAGCTCAGGACAAGCCCTGGCCGAGAGCACTGCGGACGCCAGTCCTCACACAACCACCAGAGGGCGCTGTCCAGCTGCAACCCCCGACCGCACTCCCCTTCTGAAAACCTTCCGTGGCTCCCCATGGCTCTTAGGATACAGGCCAGCTTCATAAACCCGCTTACAGGGCCGTGAATGATCTGGCCGCTGACCTTTCCAACTTCATCTTCATCTCCGTGTTCTGTGCTCCAGCAGTGATGGCTTTCTTCCAGTTCCTGGAGAGGACACTTCCTGCATCCACAGGGCTTTTGCCATCACTCTGCCCACTTCTCAGAGGCTCTCCCATTCATCTCAACCTACAGAACCCTAGTCATCATCTTTTAGGTTTTATCTTAAACATCAGCTCAGCCGCAGAGGGAGGTCTTCCCACACCCCCAATGAGGTTATGTGGCCGTGTTTGGTGCCCTGGTGCCTTGCACTTCTTGGTAGCCCTTGCCATAGACGCAATTAAATCATTAATTCTGTCGTGGTTCGTTCACTGTCTGTCTCCCCAGCTAGACCGTCAGTGCGTGAGTTACCGTGTTTCCTGCTGACCCTCAGGCCCACACAACGGCCATATTGCAGTGATAGTAGACGTTAGTGCCGGTCTCCGAATATCTCTGGACCTCATTCTTCCGGGCACCTGGTAGGATTGCGTTTTCCGCCCCCTTGTGGTGGGGACACGTCACTGCCTAGGTGAGAGCCTTTGATTGCCAATGTGACCCCTGCCACAAAGTTGAGATGGCGGCTGCTCCCTTAGCTGGGGTCCCTCAGTCCCTATGACGATGAGGACTCCCCTGCCCCCTGTGAGGAACATGGAGAAGGACCACTCCTGCCATCTGTCACCTGTGACCCACCACCTGCTCGTCACATAGAAATATCTCAAACACACACACATACCCCCCCCCCCCCACCGACACACTCAGAAACACACAGACACACGAGTATGGACATTCCTACCACCTAGAATAGTGCCCGGCACGCAGTCGGTGCTCAACATGTATCTTTTTAGTAAAAGAATAAATCATTAAATGAATAAATGACTAAATCAATTAAGCGCTCACTATGCGATAGGTGCTGGAGGAAACTCCCAAACACACAGTGTCTGGGGTCAGAGTCCCCACATCACACCCCCGAGGTGAGGCTTTGCGCGCAGGCGATACGGAAGTGCTCCTGGGATGGCGGCCTGGGAGTCGGACGGGACAGGTGCGACTTCAGGCCCAGTCCCGGCCTCAGCCTGCAACGTGCAGGAATCACGCGTGATACACACGGAAATGCTGCAGGAAGGGAAAACATCTTAACGAGTTTGCCCTGAATATGAAAGGCGAAGGGAAGGGGAATTACCCGGCCGCCTCTGCCAGAACCAGCCAGGGCCCCAGGGGCCTCAGTTTCCCCCTTTATAAGTGCACGATGACCCAGGGTCTGGCCTGCTAGGGCTGCTGTTAGCCTCAAGCAGGGGCTCATACTGTCAGCTGTGACCATCAACCATCACTCAGCTCGGGCACCCGAGGCTACCCTGGTACAACTTCCTTCTGGTTGGCGTGGGGGCCTGTCCGCAGCATGAAATTAACCACATACCCTTCTGACCGAGGCAAGGTGGCATTAAAGCATGATCGAGACGAAGTACCAGCTTCTGGCCAAGCCCATCCTCTGCTCCTGCCCCGCCGGTCCCACCCAGGATCTGCCCTGCAGCCCAGCCTCACGGCTCTGCTTCTGGTAAATGGGAGGTGAGGGCCAGCTGCAGGCAGGAAATGGCTTACAGATGGTAGGTGGGCCAAAGGCAGCTAACACTGAGCCAGATCGGGGGTCATTTAAAGGCTCGGTACGTTGAAAGCCCTGAGCTGGCCTGGCCCAGCCCAGCCACAGCTGAACAAGCAACAGGCAGGCGGAAACACTGGGCTTTTTCAGGCTGGACAACGGTCTTTTTAAGTGGAAATGTCAATCGGCTTTGAGAAGAAGACTCAGCCCTCGGAGAGAGGCCAGGGCTTTCCCTGACCAACGGCCTCGGCCGCACAAGAGCTGACCCAACGGGGAGACCCGCTCCTACGTGGCGTTAGGAACTCGGGGGGCCTTGAGGAGACCCCCAAATGGAGCGGAAGTGGCTTTGGCCTAGGAGGAGATGCGATTCCTTCCTTCTCTCCCTGCCCATGAGCCAGTGAATGGATAAACCAAGGGTGGGCTGTCCTGATCGTGGGATATGATTAGGTCATAAAAGAGAATGAAGCACTGACACAGGTACGACATGAATGAACCTCGAAAACCTTATGCCAAGTGAGAGAAGCCAGACACCATCGGTCACATAGCGTGTGGCTCCATTTACATGGGACATCCAGAAGGGATAAACCCATAGACGCAGAAAGTAGGTGGATGGCTGCCAGGAGCTGGGGGAGATGGAAAGAGGGAGAATCTGCCTAACTGGTGTGGGGTTTTCCTCTGGGGTGAGGGGAAGGTTTTGGAACCGGATGGAGGTGGTGCTTTTCAACACTGAACGTGCTAAATGCCACTGAAGTGATCACTTTAAAAGCGTTCATTTTCTGTAATTTCACCTCAATGAAGTATTTTGGAACTGAAACGAAACCCACCAGAGTGGGCAAGACTGAACTCCGGCGGGACCAGCTGGAGCTGCCGATCAGAGAAGGAGGGATGTGGGCAGAGGAGGGGCGGGGGGGAACTCGGGACATGCGGAGATTTCGGAACGGTGGCATCCCCTGAATACGGAGGAAAAGGATGAGATGCCCCAGCTTCTGCAGGACCGGCTTGATGGTGGGAATCACCAGCGTCTGGAGCACAAAGGCCCCCGGAAGCTTCTGGAAGAAGAGCGATGAACCGTCTGTGTGTTGAGTTCGTGGTGCCTGGGGCCCTCCCGGGGTCAGGGAGCGGGGCTGCTCACGTGAGCATCTTCCACCAAGTGAGTCAGAGGGAGGGCTGCTAACATCTACCTGGAAAGACAGGCCACATGTCCTGTCTTCCGGAACCAGCCCTCCCTCCCCACCCCACTTCCGGGCTGAGCCCCGCGGTCAGAGTGGCTGCCGTCAGCTCAGCGGGCGGCAGACGGGGGTGTGTGTCTGGGCCGGGCGGGGTCGTAGAGGCTGGGGCTTCCTGTGGCTGGCAGCGGTGCTGTGCTCGTGTCAAAGGCACGGTCAGGATCCTCCCAGCTCAGCCAACCTTCCCTCGGGTTCGCCGGATTTGCCTCCAGCCATCTCTCTTTTGGGGCAGAATCCGGCCATCTGGGCATTAGGAGCCCCTCCTATCCTGATCGGGGCCGAAACACCAGAGGGCCCACATCAAGATGCCCGGGGATTGCCGTGCGCTCAGCCAGCCAGGCTGGGGCCCCGGCCTCACGAGGGTCAGGAGGGGAACTTATCCTGCTGTTGATAAACCTTGGAAAGCCAAACAGTCCCTCTAGAAGCCAGGCTGGGTTCACGGACATCTGGAAGCTGTTAGCCTACTTCCAGTCTCCGCCGATGCCCTTGGCGGTGGGAACGCTGTCCTCGGGGTGCAGAAGTGGGCCCGAGGAGAGGCCGTCCCCGCAGGAGAGGGGACAGGGGCCAGAGCACGGTGGGAACGTCACGCTTGGTGGCCAGAGGGTCAGCTGAGGACGCAGATCTCGCCTGGGTCCTGTCTGATGTGCAGACATGGAGAGGATGGGCAGCTGTTCCGGAACCTTCCATGTGGTGCACCAGGCCTCATCTTAGGCCTTCTCCCCAGACCCCGGGCTTCATCTCTTCGTACGCCCCTAGCCTTCCCCACTAGGGGGGGCCTTCCCTGGGCTGTGGCCTTTGGATGCTCATCAGCCCCCTTCCCTCCCCACCTCCCCACCCCCCTCAGAGCTCATGGAAACATTCCCTGTCTCCCTAAACTGGGTTGGAGCCCAGTATAGGCTCTTGGAGCCCCTGGTTAAACAATGAATCACAGGTCTGTCTCCTGGTTGTCGGCCCAGGCAGGCAGGGGTGTGTCTGGCTGCTGACATCTGTCCCTGCCTTGTACACGGTGGAAACTCAGGAAAGGATTTGTTGAATAAACGGATGGATCATTGGAAACCCCTGATAAGGGGTTTTTCTCGACTCCATTTGGTTTCTCCTATGGTAAACATGTTCAGAGACATGTGGCTGACAGAATTTCTAACTCTTCTTGTACTTGTGATGTTTTGAGGGAAAAGGAAGTAGAAACAAGAAGCAGCTACTTGTCAATGTTGCAAGGGCACACTCTTCACAGCTCTTCAACTGCTCCTAAACCTTCAGAGGCTTGTACCCTGCATGGGCAGAGCTGCCCTTCGGACTGGGTCCGGGAGGTGGGGTCGGGGTGGAGGGCTGAAGGGTCCTGTAGCATTCCAAAGAACTCTTTCCTGAGGTCTGGGGTTCCCACCTGTGCTCTGGGAACTGTGGTACAGGATTCCGCGTGCCTAGGTTTTCTTCAAGACAGCCGGGGTTGAAAACAGGGGTATGCATCAAAATGCAGATACCTGGGCTTGGCCAATTCAGCAGGTCTGGTTTGGGACCCTCAGCGTGGAGGGGCTTGAGGAGCTCGGGGTGATGGCATGGCCTGTTGCCTCTCTAGGGAGGGCCCCCAAATCTGGAGCCCAGGGATAGGGAACTTCCATGAACTACAGCTCATTTGGACATCCCCTCCCCTCCCCCACCTTGGTGACTTTGCGGGAATGAAGATAACTGGGGACCAGGGTGGCCCTGGTTAGCATTTAGATAAGCAGAATGGTCTGACTCACCAGCAGCCTCTCCGAAAGCCAGGTCTGGAAAATTTACACAAGGGAAAAAAAAAAAAAACGGAAACAAACAAACATGAAAAGAGAGGGCAAAAATGTCTTTAAAGAGGCTGGAACTAATTTGGGGGTTAAACCCAGCTGCCCACACAGATTCATTTCAGCTTTCCCAGTGTTATCCTATATGATTTATTTCCTGCTAAAGCATTTGACCACTATTGTGTAAACGGTTTCCATTTATCCTGGAAAGGCATCTTTTCCGGCTTTGGGGAGGTCCGACCAGGCCCCAGCTAAATTGGAACAACCACCACCAGTTTTGATTTGGAAAAAACAGAACGCACGAAAAAACAGAAGAGTAAAATATATGCTGAGTCCAGAAGGAATCTTCAGACAACCCGGAATGAGTCACCCAGGGCACCTCTGGCCCTTGGAAAGATCTAGGTTTGAGTCCTGCTATGTGTCCTTGGGCAAATTACTTAACCTTTCTGAGCCCCGCTTTCCTCATCTATACAATGGGGACAGTAGTTGGACCACCTCACAGGGAGGTTGTGAGCATGGCCCATCACAAACACTTAAGAATGGTAGCTGTTACTATTCTTACAAAATGGAGACATTGTGAACAGTAAAGGACTTTTTCTCCCTACGCATAAGATATGAGTTCATACTGCAAAGTCTCCAAAGGGAACTGATAGCTCCAGGATTCCTCTTTTGGACAGGAAGGTCACTTGTCATGGAGGAAACAGGTGAGGTTCAAGAAAGGCCAAGGGATTCCTTTGCTCAAGGTTCACAGTCAGCTAAAGGCGGGGTTGTCTTCTGAATCTAAGCGTCCTTTCATCTGAAAGAAAAGGGACCCTCTTTTTGAAAGAAATGATTTGCCAACCCCTCACCTGAGTCATTCTTTCATCACCACGACCAAAGGAAACTCTTAAGCCAATGCTGTGAAGCTAGTTAGAGGAAAAAAGAACTTTCCACGAACTGATACGGAAGCAGGATGGAACGCAGGTGTTGGGAAAGGGGCTTCCGGAAATGAGTGAGAGAGGGTTTCTTGTGTGTGCCGGGGTCCGTGGCAGTCTGGAAGGGGGCTTGGATTTTGCCATGAGTGTGTGGATGGGGGCTGCAGGAGGGCAGGGCGGCTCGCCACCTTACACAGTTCCAGAGCAGCCACCATTCTGTGGGTTGCGATGTGAGGGGAACCCCCTGACTTTGGCCCAGGAAGTCTACACTGGCCCACAGCTGCCGGCTGTAACCGAGGGCCCCACAGGTCAGAGCACAGGAAAGGGCCACTTCCATCCGGTAAGTTCATCAGCACATCTGGGCTCCCCGTGGAAAGAGGAAGAGAGAGGCCAGGGGCTGGAGGCCAAGGGAACGATTCAAGGTCAGCACTGCAGAGCCAAATGAGGGACAGACGGAACAAGTGCAGGCCGGGGCCAGCAGCCCCACGCAGCCCCTGGGTTCCCACCAAGCCGGCGGCAGGCCAGGGTCAGCACAGGGATGCTGACCGGGCGTTGGGGAGCCCAGGGGTTCCCGGCAGTGACCCAGGCTGTGGCCGAGGACACAGACCATTCATTCTTGCCTGTGACCCTGGCTGCCTCCTGTCGGGAGGGGCAGATGACAGGTGGGCAGGGGAGGTGGCCACGGCAGGGCACTTGGGATGACCTAAGAGTCTGGGAGGTACCCTGTGTTTCGGCCTTTCAGCTGTGACGTCCATTGTGACTCAAAGCCGGGCTTAGCACGGGCCGGACGGGCCTCAGGGTGGGGACACCCCTGCAAATTCCATGATCCTTGCATGCAAGTCAGGGCGACTATAGCTCCACCCCATATTCTAATGAATATCTATGAATCCCCTCTGCCTTGTGTTTTACGTTGAGTTCTCTGGACGCAGGGCCTGAGACAAGGATTTGGTACAAAGAGCATGTTGGGGAGGTGCTCCCAGGAAGCACAAGTGAGGAGGTGCTGGAGGGTGGCGGGCAGGGGGAAGACGATAAAGAGAGCGGTCCTGAGCGGGCAGCCTGCTGGGGACCCCACGACTTGGGGTGTGGCGCTGAGTTGTCCCATGGGAGGGGCAGGACCTGGGGTTTATATACCATCCTCGTCCTTCCCTGCTTGAGGGCTGCTCCCTGGACGTTAACTCCTCTGCAAGGTGACCACCTGCCCCGGTCTGCCTGGGACTGAGGGTTTTCTGGGCTCTGGGGCTTTCAGTGCTAAAGCCAGACACGAGTGGGTCACCCTACTCTCTGGCCCTTCTGGGGACCCCTGATGCACCCCAAGCTTGCTCCTGTGGCCAGAGAAAGCCCTTGCTTAGGGCACTGCAGGTAAGAAGCCGTGGGCATGAGTCACGATGGCGAGTTCAGAGCGGACACGGGCAGAGGACATCTAGCGTTTATCTGCTACACCAGGCCGCTCACCCCCGTAAATCTGTGACTGCCACACCTCCCCACATCCTTCCTGCTGTCTTCCCTCACCCACCAGCCACAACACGCCGACCAGCCGCGACGTTCCGCAAATGCTCCCGGCACCTCTGACCTCAGGGCCTTTGCACTGGCTGCTCCCTTTGCCTGGAAATCTTTTCCCCAGACACACCCATAGTAAAATGTAACCTCCATGAGGGAAGTTTGTTAGGTGCCATCAGTGCAGTGTTCCTACTGCATAGAACAGCGCCTGGCGCTTAGTAAACACCTGCCCACTAATAAATGAACAAAAATGATCTACAACAACAGGAAGTGGAATGAACGGTCTCAAAGGCACCTGGAGATGAGACTCCAGGCCTTTCCACCCATGGAGATCGCTTCCTCCGAAGGAAATTGGGGAAATGTCATATAGACGCCCGACAGACCGAGGGGGTTCCTGATACTTGCCTTTGGCTGCCAGCCCCGATGCCTTGTGCCCTGTGAGCCCCCAGCAACCCCCGCAGTTGTCATCAGAGGAGGCATGGCCCAGAACCAGGACTTCCACAGTTCTTCACTTTAGAAAATTAGTCCATGCAGAACCCCACCAAATAAAACCAAAAATGTGGTTTTGCCTTCATTAAAGCAAGGTGAGGGATCTAGGCCCTTGGACAACCCTAGGGATTCAGGGGACAGCTTGATATCCACTCACGTGGAGCGGGAGGGGTCTCAGCACGGACATGTACAAAATCTGAGGAGCTGAGACCCGAGCTTTGCAAACAGCAGCTGCGCACCCGTGAGCTGCGGGTCACGTTAAACACAGAGTCCGACGCGTAAGGTTTGGGCTGGAGCCAGGGCCTCTGCATTTCTAACAAGCTCCCAGGTGATGCTGAGGCCGCTGGTCCATGGCCAGGGCTTGGAGGCTGCACATTGGGGAAAGTCTCCCCTCTCTGCCCAACAAAGGAAGAATTTAATAACCTTGCCTGCAGCTTCTACCAGGTCAGCAGGGGTGAGGTCTAGGAGAGAGGTGGCAGAGCCCTTGGAGTCCTCAGCAGTGGGCAGAACAAGGCAGCCTCTCAGATAAACAGGCCCATGGGTCTGAGTCAGGGTACTGCGTACGCTGCTGTGACAAAGAGGCCCCCTAATACGCTGGTTTAAACAAGATAAGATATTGTTTCTCTCACAGTCCAGAGGGAGGTGACTGCTAGGAGGGCAGTTTTGTGAGCTTCAACACATAGTTTTTGTCTCTGGATCCAGAGTGGTTGCTCCAGCCCCTGCCATCGTGTCTACATCCCAGATAGTGGGAAGAGGGAAGAGGCAAAGGGAGCCCATGCCCATTCGTTTTAAGGGTGCAGTCTGGCAGTGGTACATAATGCTTCTGTTCACCTTCTGTTGGCCAGACAGAGTCCAGCGATCATTCCTAGCTGCAGGGGAGGCTGGGAAATGAACAGTCTTCAGCCCAATGAAGGCTGAGGCGTTCTACCGTGAAAGGAAGAAAGGGGATGGATATTGGTGACATCGATAGGAAGAGAAGTTGTTACATTAAAACCCTAGACTTGAAGTTGTGTGAATGATATCCCAACAGCCGCATTAGGCAGAGGCTGCCTGCCCCAACTAGGCGCGTACAGAGTGTGGGGTCAGTGGGAGCGTGGCCCCCAAAGGTGTGCATGCTCCAATCCCCAGAACCTGTGACTGTGTGACCTTATACGACAAAGGGGACTTCGCAGGTGTGATTAAGGAACTGGAGATGGGGAGATTATCTTGGGTTATCCCATGGGCCCAATGTCATCACAAGGGTCCTCATAAGACTGAAGCAGGAGGGTCTGAGTCAGAGAAAGGAGATGTGAGGACAGAAGCAGAGGCTGGAGGGATGAGCACTGAGGATGGAGGAGGGGGCCACTAGCCAAGGGATGCGGGCGCCTCTAGAAGCTGGAAAAGGCCCGGAAACAGATTCCCCCCCGCCCCTGGAGTGTCCAGAAAGAGCAGCCCTGCCCACACCCTGATTTTTACCTGCAAGACTCATTTCAGACTTCCGGCCTCCAGAACTGTTAAGAGAATACATTTATGTGGCTTTAAGGTGTTGGGTCTGCGACAGTTTGCTAACAGCAGCTGTAGGAGACTGTGCTAGGGAGAAACAGCCCTGCAGCTCACTGGGGTCCTTGTGGTTTGCGTCCACAGAGCCCTGGGTTCTTTATTGCTCCCGCGGGCCCTGCTCTTCGACCAGGCCTTCAGTGGCCTCAAGAGGCCTCTTTTTGGAGCCATCCTCTACCAAGCACAGACTTAGCTTCCGCTGCCCAATGACGATCATATGTAACCCGGAGAAATCGCGGGCCCCACAGTTGCTCAGCAAGTCCTCAAAGAACCCGTCAGCCTCTGCCTTGCAACTACCAGGGAACTTTGAGAGAGCATTCGAGGGCATCCAACCCAGCGGTCGTTGCAATAGCGCTAGATGCCCCTTTTCTTTCCTCCCTGTTCTCTAATAGAGTGGCCGGTCTCACTGAGCCCCCCAGGCGAGGCTCCGTCTCCCCGACTCCCAGTGTCCGCTCTCACCCAGGCCTCAGCAACCCCAGCGTCCAGAGGGACCACAGCTCCTGGCCCCCACTCACTGAGGAGCCCTCTATCCTCTCTGACTCCAAAACCACAGTTCTCTCATACTCTGCCTCTTCCTGGAGGATTCCTGATGATTTCTACAAATAAGCAACCATTTTACAAATAAGTGCTATTCACCGAGGGTTTCTTGTGTGCCGGGCGCTCCGCCCAACACTCGCTGGCCTACATGACCTTTAAACTTCAGAACCATCCTTCAGAATAAGGGTGGGTGTTATTATGCACCCCTCGCCCCTGCTGCAGGAAGGAAATGGGTGGAGAGGTCCGGTGCTTTGCCAAGGTCACCTTACTGGGAGGCAGAGGAGCGCGGGCTGGACCCCGGCCTGGCCGGGCACAGTCTCCAGCCGCTCCACCGCCTGCAGAGGACCATGTGCTCCGCCAGCCGGAACAGCTTGTCCATGTTTGCTTCCAGAAGGGTGGCCCTCGGGGTCCCCTAAGGCCACGGCTCTCTTCCTATCGGGAAAGAGCTGGCACTGTGGGTCGGCAGCTGGGCGGGGGGCAGAGGGACTCCGTGGCCAGGAGTGATGATTCAGCGTGCACACGGCCCGGCCCGAAGGACGGGTTCTTCTCTGCCAGAGGACACGTGACCCCTTGCTCTGGTCGGGCCGGGAGGCTTTGCCGAAACAGCATCCTTTCAAGGAGCCATACGGGCCGCAGGGGGGCCGCGGATGGCACCACCCTCGCCCTCTCCCACCGTCTTGGAAACCTGGGAGAAGCTGAGGAGGAGAAGCAGCCTGACTGGGAGCCCAGAGCTCAGAGACTCAGTTTCTCATCTGTAAAATGGAGCGATAGCCTGTTTCCTGTGCCCAGGTGCTGGGGAAGACCCAGTGAGATCGTGGAAGAGGAAGTATTTTGGAAACTCACTCACTCCCTTAAACACTGTGGTAGAAAGCCTGTGACGGGGTGGGCTGGTGAACGGGACACGCAAGGGGGACCGTCCCGTGAGCCCTGCCCTCCAGGTGTCGTCAGTGTGGCCAAGAAGCCAACAGGCCACCAGACCATCATAGATGGGCCTAGGAACCTGAGGGTGCCAGAACATTCCGGAAGGTTCCAACATCAGGAAGGGAGCTGCAGCTGGAAGGATGAGCGGGCAGTTCGCAGTCTGACTCTGGGGAAACAGCAATCCTGGAGGCATGAGGCAGTCAGAACACGAACTCACCCCGAGACTCTGGGCCCTCCGATCCCCACTGGTCATTGAGGAAGCTCCTCAAATGACCAGTGAGGATGTGAGGCCCGGGAGGGAGTGACTTGTCCAAGGGCACACAGCTGGCACCTGGTGGAACCTTCCCGTGACAGCCTGTGCAAAGGCCCTGGGGTGTGGGGGACTTGGGAGAAGTGGTAAGTTTGTACTGGGGGTAGGGGCAGGCTCCGAGACCTTAGGGCCACCCCCAGCCCTGAAACTGAAGTCGTGAGATGGTGATGGGACGGTGTGGGGCGATCTGAGCCAGAGGGGAGACTGCGGACAGAATCCTTCAGGCCCCGTGGGAAGCACACGTGCCAGGAGCCCCATCCGTTCCCTGGTGACTCTCCTCCTCCAGAGTGGGGTGGGGGGAGAGTTTCTGGCTGGGGATGGGGGACTCTGCTTGGCCCTATCCTTCTGGACAAACATTTGGAGCAGGGTGGGGACATTTCCTCCTGGAGATAAGGCCAGGGCAGGCCTCCCGGGCAGCTGCCTGCAAGGACAGCTGTAGACACAGGGCCTGGCTCCCTGGGCCTGGAGATGCTGCAATTCTTCTGCTGATAATTTAGCCCCAAGCCCCCAAAGATCTTAGGGGCTTAACCCACCTCAGGGACTGTATGATGTTTTCAGACAAAATCCAGCTGGAAAGTCTGCAGCCTTTAAAAAAAAACAACAACCCACAATGTGATGGGTTGCCCTACTTCGCTGTGTTATGAAGGGCTGACCTTGAAGGAGGGGCTGCAGGACAGAGCCCTAACTTGGAGATGAAATTGAACTCGGGTACCTTTTCGAAACTTTTTTGCTCAGGGGTCAAGTTGGGAAAAAAATCAAAATGTTCACAGGTCACTCTTTCCCTCCCCGCCCCTCATTAACAATAAAAAAAATAGCTTTAGGGCGTCTCATGGGCAAAACATGGGCTTTTTTAAAGGAGCTCTTTTGGGATATAATTCACAATGCCACACGATTCACCCTTTGAAAGTACACAGCTGGGTGGGTTTTGGCATATTCAGAGTCTTGCAACCATCAATACAATGACTTCTAGAATATTCCATCACCCCCAAAAGAATCCCTGTACTCTTAGTCATCCCCTCCGATCCCCCCACCCCCATCCCAGATCCCAGCCCCAGCAGCCACTAATCTGCTCTCTTGTCTCTATGGATTTTCTTCTGGACGTTTCATATACGTGGAAGCCTACGAGCCGTGGTCTTCCGTGTCTGGCTTCTTTCACCCGAGCTTAACGTTTTCAAGGTTCATCCACGTTGCAGCCTGTGTCAGTGCTTCATCCCTTTTTATGGCCAAAATCCTATTCCGTTCTGTGGAGGGACCACGTCTTGCTTATCCATACATGCGTTGATGGACATCTGGGTTGTTTCCACTTCTTGGATGCTATGAATAGCGCTGCTATGAACATTTGTGTGCAAGTTTTTGTGTGTACCTAAATTTTCATTTCTCTTGGGTGCATAGGTAGAATGGCTGGATCACACAGTAACTCTATAACTTTTTAAGGAGCAGCCAGACTGACTGGGAAACCATAGAGTTTTACAACTTAAACGACCCATTTATTAAAAACTCACTAACACTTGTTGAGCACTTACTCTGGCCAGAGAGTCACACAAATTATCCTATTTCGTCCCCACAACAAGCTTATATCGTGTGTACTGTCGTCGTCCCCATTGTATAGGGCAGGAGCTGGGGATCAGAGAGGTTGAATCACTGAATAGGGTGGCCCAGCTTCTAACTGTAGAGCAGGGATTTGAACCCAGGTAGGGGGTTCCCCTCCTTCCTGAACACCCCTGATGGGCAGCCTCTATTCTAGTGTCAGGAAAAGGACTGGGCTTCCTTTTTAGCTGTAGACGTTCTCATTTTGGAGAACTGACAACCCAAAGACCACTTTCTAATTCCTCCTCCTGGGAGTGGATTAGGGACTGGGTCACGATGCTGTATGACCATAACTGACCCACTCGTCCTTCACATTAACCACCCACCTGGCCAGCTCGGGCTGAGTCCTGCCGGGCTGGATCCCTGCTCCAGAACAACATCCTTGCAGCAAACTGCACCAAACTGGGCTTTTCTTCCTCAGAGCGGTATTGACACGTGACTGAACACGAACCAGTGTTACCATCTGGCCTGCTACATTGAAAGCAGTGGTTCTCAACCCTGAGCTGATCAGAATGCCCTGGAGGGGTGTTAAAACCCAAATTGCCTAAACAACCTAAGTGTCCATCAACAGATGAATGGATAAAGAAGATATATTTATCCACAATGGAATACTACTCAGCCATGAAAAAGGACAGAATAATGCCATTTGCAGCAACATGGATGGACCTAGAGATTATGATACTAAGTGAAATGAGTCAGAAAGAGAAAGACAAATATCATATGATATCACTTATATGTGGAATCTAAAATATGACACAGGGAATTCCCTGGTGGTCCAGTAATTAAGAATCTACACTCCCAATGCAGGGGGCCCGTGTTTGATCCCTGGTCAGGGAACTAGATCCCGCATGCCGCAACTAAAGATCCTGCATGCTGCAACTAAAAAAAAACCCAAAATGACACAAATGAACTTATCTCTGAAACAGACACAGATATAGAGAAAACACTTGTGGTTGCCAAGGGGGAGGGGGTATGGGGGAGGGATGAATTAGGAATTTGGGATTAGCAGATACAAACTACTATCTATAGAATGGATAGGGCTTCCCTGGTGGCGCAGTGGTTAAGAATCCACCTGCCAATGCAGGGGACACAGGTTCGAGCCCTGGTCCGGGAAGATCCCACATGCTGCAGAGCAACTAAGCCCACAACTACCGAGCCTGCGCTCTAGAGCCCATGAGCCACGTCTACTGAGCCCGTGTGCCACAATTTCTGAAGCCCGCGCGCCTGGAGCCTGTGCTCCACAACAACAGAAGACACTGCAATTAGAAGCCTGCGCACCGCAACGAAGAGTAGCCCCCACTCGCCTCAACTAGAGAAAGCCCACGCGCAGCAACAAAGACCCAACCCTGCCAAAAATAAATAAATAAAATAAAATAAAAATGAATAAAATCTATCTTAAAAAAAAAAAGAATGGATAAACAAGGTCCTACTGTAGAGCACAGGGAACTATATTCAATATCCTATGATAAACCACAATCGGAAAGAATAATGAAAAAGAATATATGTATGTATAACTGAATCACTGCTGTACAGCAGAAATGAACAAACATTGTAAATCAGCTATACTTCAGTGAAATAAATAAATAAATAAAACAAATACAAATTGCTGGGCCTACCCTCAGAGAGTCTGATGCTGTGGGTCTGGGGTGGGACGTGAGAGTCTGCATTTCCAGCGAGCTTCCAGGTGAGGCTGACTCCGCTGGTCTGAGGCAATAGGAAGTCAGCAGTATTAGGGCTGGTCCGTATGACTTGAATAAGGTGTAACGTGCTTCTTTCTCTAGTTGGGCAAAACTGCATGTGAGGAATGAGGTTCCTGATTCATTTGGGACCATTCTGGACCTCCACCTGGGGGATGCTTGGAGAGAACGTGGGTTCAATTGGAAGGAAGAAGAGGGGCTGCCTAGACGGGGTGGGCAGGAGTTTCACAACTTATCAAAGTACCAATTCAGACCTCTCCCTTTGTATTTGTAAACTGATCCCTGGTGCTCTGCTGCCCCCTAGTGGTGGGCAATTCTGTACCGCCTCCTTTGGGAGGTGCCCCTTGATTGCCGAGTGTAGGTGGGGGGGCGCCTGCTCCCCCGACCCCAAGGCCAGGGTCCTGGTACTTGCTCTTTCTTGGGAACTGACCTGCTGTCAGTCATTTACACTTTAGTAAGAGTCAGTTCAAGTCCTTGAGCTCCGTTCCAGGGCAGACTGCCACTTAAATCCCAAAGCTTATGCTGGAGGACAGGAAGGATTCCCCGCTGGCTTTAAGTTTCATGCAACAGAGAATAAAGGGAAGGGTCCTTCCAAGAACCTCGGAGAGCAGCTGCCTCCTCTGACCTGGGAAGGTGGGAGAACCTGGCCGAGGCCCTGTTTCCCAGCTCTGGGCACTCCAACCTGGAAGGGCAGGTGTGCATTTTACATCTGCCTCGTGAGATGCTCACCTCTGATTCTGGGCGCTTGCCCTGTGTTTAGCATTATTGCTGCATCTTACAGCAGCCCTCCAAGGTCACGGTTACTAGCGGGGGCTCAGATAGGCTCAGAGGCTTGCGACCTTCATAACCGGAAAGCGAAGTGTCTGGAAGACATCTGAGTGGGCAGGCCAGTGGGTGGTTGGCCCTGGAACTCTATGGACCTGGAACTCAGGGAGGCAAAAGCTGAAGGGGGATGGAAGGTGACCTGCACGTTAATGGCACTTAAAGCTTTTCAGGAGGGTCGGTCCAAGGGGGAGGGAAGAGGCCCAGGGTCAGGCGTCAGAGGGGAAGGAAAGGAGCTGGCAGGAGACGCCAGAAGGGAGGGGAACGGGGCGGGGGGCGAGGACTGTAGGTGTTGACGGGCAGATGCCAGCTGGAAGTGTGATCAGCCACTTTGCTGGCTGTAGGGCAAAGCCTGACTGCCTTGAAGAGGGGCCAGGGACCCAGCCTGTGGCTCTGTTCCTGGGGTGGAACTGAACTCAGGCACCTTCCCCGTCCTTTTGTTTGAAGTCCAATTTGGAGGGATGCGGCCACAAGCCAAAGAAAGTCTGGGGCCACCAGAGCTGGAAGGATCTTCCCCTAGAGCCTTCCGAGGGAGGTGACCCTGCCGACACCTTGATTTCTGGATTTCTGGTCTCCAGACTGGGAAAATATATATCTGGGTTTCTTTTGTTTTTAATTAATTAATTTATTTTTGGCTGTGTTGGGTCTTCGTTTCTGCGTGCGGGCTTTCTCTAGTTACAGCAAGCGGGGGCCACTCTTCACTGCGGTGCGCGGGCTTCTCATTGCAGTGGCTTCTCGTTGTGGAGCATGGGCCCTAGGCACGCGGGCCTCAGTAGTTGTGGCACACGGGCTCAGCAGTTGTGGCTCGCGGGCTCTAGAGCGCAGGCTCAGTAGTTGTGGTGCACGGGCTTAGATGCTCTGCAGCATGCGGGATCTTCCCGGACCAGGGCTCGAACTCACGCCCCCTGCAGTGGCAGGCGGATTCTTAACCACTGCACCATCAGGGAAGCCCCATGTCTGTTGTTTTAAGTCACTCAGTTTAGGTACTTTGTTATGGCAGCCCTAGGAAATTAATAAATATCGAAATACCTGTATACATATATAGATATAAAATAGATAGTCTCCCTTGCCTATATATATCATATATTGTACAAAATGAGAGTATACCGGCTGTGTCAGTGTTTTTCAATGTGTGGTCTGAGGAACCCCTGCATTGCCTGGGGACCTCATCAAAAGTGAAGATCCCTGGACCCCTCCCAGACCTACAGGACAAGGCTCTCTGGGTACAGCCCCCAAATGGGCATTTTGAGCCAGCTTCCCAGGTGATTCTGAAGGACCCGGAGGCCTGGAACTCCAGTGGTCCCCTGGATGTGGCCGTGAGGGTGACTTGAGGGCAGGTGGGAGGAGATTCGTCACTGAGGGCCCCGGAAAGCATCCGAGCAGAACAGGAGGGACAAGGACAGACTGTTCTGCTGAGGGGAGGTGGCTGGCGTGCCTTCCACGAGGCTGGTGTGTGCTGGGCCCAGATGTCCGGGGTCACAGGGACCCAGCTCTTCCCCCTTGCAGCTGCCTGTGGGAGGAGCCAGGAGCACAAAGCCTGCTTGACACGCTCCCTCTGCACGCCTGGCCTTCCCAGACACTTCGGCAGCTGCTGCATGTCAGGATCTTCCAGGAATTCCAGGGCCCAGGAAAGAGGCCGGGGCTGACATCCCAGAAGCAGCTCGTGGGATGGGCCACAGGCCCATCTGGAAGTTTCCGGGCCTCAGGGAACACTTATGTAAGCAGTTCAGAGGGGACGTTTGGACGGTAGATTAGCTCGGGGGCTGAGGACAAAGGAGCACCCCACACGCTGCGCCGAGGGTCAGGGCAGCCCCTCCCATCCAGTCCGCGTAACGAGGACCATCCCTTATCCTCAAGTGGGAGCCAGGGAACCCGGGAGAAGCCCTTAGCCCAGCCCTGGGAAGAGACTGCCCTTTACCCCGCATGGCCCCCGCGTGTTCCGCGCTGCCGGGGGAGGAAGGGCGGATGCACACGTGTAAGCTCTCCTTTTGTTTCATCACTCAGTTGCCGGAGAGCTTGGCACGCGGTCGGCGTTCGCTACAGCTTGCCGAGTGAATGCACGGACGCGTGGACCATGTTTCTGCCCGGGAGGTGGGATCTGGGCCGAGCAGGGCTTCTCAGAGTGGGGTGCCCGGCCAGCAGCATCAGCACACCCTGAGCACTTAGTAGAAATGCAGGTCCCTAGGCCCCGCCCAGACCTCTTGAATCAGAAAGCCGATGGGTGGGTGATAAGCTATATAACCTTTGTGGGTCCTGCTGCCTCCCCGACGGAGAGAACTACTGTGTAGCGTGGTGACGGTCAACCCTGGCTGAGTGCTACCATCACCTTGGAGAGCCTACAGCACAAAACCGGCACCAGGCTCCCCGCAGGCCGGCAGATCAGAGTCCCTGGCACAGGGCCGGGCCTTAGCTGCGTCCCGTGATTGTCTTGGGCAGCCGGATCGCGAACACACACCGGGCCTGGGAAGTGACACGGGTTTGGGTTCAAATCCCGGCCCTGTCTCTTAACAGCTGGGAGACTTTGGGGAGATCAGTTTCTCCATCTACAAACAGAGGACAGTAGTAGCAGGACCCTTGTCATAGGTGCCATGGAGAGTCAGGTGTTCATTTCTGTCTCGCGCTCCCAGCAGCGTTTGGGGCAGAGCGGCTAGTAAGTGGGAGTTGCTATTACTGGTAGTAGTAGTACTACGACCCTTACTATTCCTCCTGCTATATTATTACTACGACTATTACGACCGTGATTCCGGTCACTACTATTATTACTACTGTTACTCCTGCCATCGCTATTATTACCATTACTACCGGCATTCCCACTGTCATGACTGTTGTTACTCTTGCTACCAGTATTCATACTGTTACCGCTGTTATGTTACTATTAGTATTCTTGCTACTATGACTATTACTACGGCTGCTTTTTGTCAAGGCAGAAGAACTCCGTCTTCCAAAGTCCTTTAAGGAGGGACAGTCACCTCTCACGCAGGCTCAGTTCTGGACTCTTGGATCAGGAACGCAAGTGAAAGTCCAACCCTTTGCAGAACCAAAGGGGTCATGGTCTTCCCGGGCCTCCAGTGCTACAGCACCTGGCTGCACCCACGGTGGGGGAAAGCCCTTTGGCAATCACTGGCTGGAGGCCGCAGAGGCCTGGAGCACGGCCTCCTTCCCCTGCATTTGCATTTGGGGGGTTCGTCTCCCTGGAATGGGGCCGCGATCTTCCCCAGACGGTCGGCAGGGTCCCCCTGTGCCAGACTCAGTCCTTCAGGCTCACGTTTTAAAACGTTTCAAGCTTTTGTCCTTCCTGAGCAAACAGATGGGATTTACGGGGGAGGTTGCCTCCGAGTGGCTCTTCCCCACCCAAATCCTATCTTCTCGGGGTCAGACGTGAAACAAAACAGTGCACCTCTCCACGCTTTTGAAGCCAGGGAAGGGAACACCTCACTTTTTTAGAAAGGCCCAAGTACTGCAGGAAGATGTCAAGCACTTGGACTGTGGTGTGCTTTGCACGTTTCTTTGGGAGAGCAAGGGAGAAAATGTGACACTGAACTCAAAAAAGAAAACTCTTTTAGAATTCAGAATACAATCCACACACCTGGATTTAACAAATGGAGCCAACATTTCTTGCAGAGATGGTGAGGACAGAGCCTGGCTGGCAGCTCCTGGTGGAAATGGGTGAGGTTAAACTATGGAGTTCCAACTATGGGACTTTTCTCTCCCTGCTCTGAGCAGCCAGACTTACTCTCTGGAAAAAACTGAAAAACGACCTCCATCAGAGGCAAGGATTGTCCTAGAATTGATCGAATGCATATCGATTTTCACTTGTGGTTTTCCCTAATTATTATATTAGTACATGGTCATTAGCGATCATTTGGGAAACAGAAAAAGGTAGAAAGAGGAGAATCCTGTGTTCAGAGAGAACCTCTGTCGATCTTTGGTGAATTTCCTTTCAGTCTTTTTTTTGTACATTTTAAAACAAGGATATTGTACTGCAGATTACGTTTTGTATTTTTTAAATTTACCACGACAAAGATTTTTCTTTCCCCCTCCCACCTGAGTTACCTGGCCAGGCAGACACCACCTGGACCAGTTTCTCTAAGCCAGTCACCTGGAGGTGACTGTGACCCTGCCTTCTCCCTCTGCCCAAAGCCCATGAACCCCCAAGTCCTGTCAGGGTGGCCCCCTCAGTATCTCTCAACCCACCCACTTCTCTCCATCCCCTCGGCCACGCCGCCCAGAAGTGGAGGGAAGCACTTTAGAAATATTTGGCTGTGGGCCTCTCACCAGGGCTGGGCTAAGGTCTCCTCCCGGGTTCCCTGGCTCCCACTCTGAACTCCAACCATCCATTCTCCACACTGTAGCCAGAACACGCTTTCAAAATGCAAATGTGATCATGTCCCCCGCCCTGATTAAAACCTCAATTGCCGTAGCCCACTGCTCCTAGGATAAAGACCGGATTCCTCCTCCAGGAAGCCTCCCTGACTGCACACATGAACGCACCCACTTCATGGCACCGCCCGCCCCCGACTGCCATTCTCGAGGGTGTTGGCGGGTCCACCGTCCAGCATCCCTGAATCACGGCACCTTTGGGAACCACTCCATCGGCGGGGCTCAGCCAACAGCAAGCACTCTGAGAACGCATCTGTGGATGAATTAGCGCCATCCATAAACAGTGTTGGAGCAGCCTTATTATTCACATTGCGATTTCTTAAGTCTTGCCTTCTTGCCGGAAGTTAGGATACGTGGTCACACAGCGTGGTGCATCTCTACACAGCCACAAAATTTTGGCATTGCCATCTTAAATGCTGAGGATGGTGTGATCACTCCAATTTCATCTGGTTCTTAGTCTATAGACTTTCTGGGGAAATAGCTCGGCAAAAAAGTGGAGACTAGAGACAGTGGTCCCTGAAAACCCTGTTAGTTACCTGCATCCTTGCCTCCCAGGCATGGAAGGAGCAGCCCCAACCTGGGATGTCCCCTCTCCTGGGGTCAGGAGATGCAGTTGTCCTGTGACCATTATACTAATCACTGAAGACCACTGTCAAAGAGAGAGCCGCCTGGGGCCATTCTGAAAGGCAGCTGCCCAGGTGAGCTGAGGCCACACAGGTCCAGCCCAAATGAAAACACTGTTGGAATCTTCCCAGGGGCCAGCTTCTGAACTGCCTCTCCTCGACTATACTTTGGGGTGAGGTCCCCAAGCCCCTGGGGCCAATGTAGCAATGACACAGGAAGAGGCTACTAAGGGGTGAAACGTGGAGCCTGAGGTTTGCTGGGACCCAGCCCTGCTGACACTCTAGGGTTTTCCTAAGGTCCCCTAAGGTTTGCCATCACTGTTCTTTTGGTTAAAATAATATTCTCTTCCAAAGGGGCAGGTGGTGAGGTTTGTGACTCTTGCTCTTGGCAAAGAAACAAGGGGAAAAACAAACCCACACAGTCTGGAAGGAAAGGAGCTGGCCAAAGAGTGAGATTTGGACCTAGTTCCTTAGCATCTGGGCCACGAATGGAGAAAATGAAGTGTTTCGGCCTCAAAATCACCGTCATTCTGATCAACATCATTGCCATCATCATAAAGTTTGTCCAGCCCTGAGTCAAGGCTGTGGGCACTATTACTGTCTGTATTTTAGGGACAAGGTGGAGGTTTAGACTCAAGATGTCAGGGCTTCTAAGTGGCAGGGCTGGGCCTGCCCCGCACGCAGATTCCTTACCTGGGCATCCTTGTCTGCGGTGTTCCCCTGCTTCCCGGACATCCAGGCAGCTCCAGCAGGTAGACGGCTGAGAAGTTGAAAGATCAGGTTGAGTGGGGACCTTGGGCCCAATTTTCCCATTAGTGTGATCCCTCCAATTTCATTATCAGGGGGAAGAAATCTGGCTCTTATAGAAATTCTTATAGAATTTCTGGGGAAATAGCTCAGCAAAAAGTAGACACTAGAGACAGTGGTTCCTGAAAATCCTGTTAGCTATCTGCATCCTTGGCTCCTGGGGATGGCAGGGGTGTCCCCTCTCCTGGAGTGGGTTCTGGTCTCCCCATAGATGTCACCCCTCTTGCTCTTAGGAGGGTGTGGCAGTGTTCCAGTGTGGAGCCCAAGGCCACCACGTCCTAGCCACAGCACCTCGGGCAAGTTAATTACACGCCTGGAGCCTCAGTTTTCCCACCTATAAAATGGGCTCAGGGTACCTAACTCACAGATTTGCCAGGAAGCATTCTGCCCCCTCTCCTCCTTTGGGCCTTGGTGTAAATTATTTCCACCTGGAAGCCTTTCCGCTCCCACTCTGCTCCGGACAAGTAGGTTCCCAGAGCACCTCTCCTTGGACCCTCCTCACCCTTGAAATTCCTGTCCTGTGTCTGTTACTTCCCTGAGGCCGAGGGTGGGGGCGGGGTCTACCTCGTTGACCCTGGAACCACCAGGGTCAGCTCCAGTGCCTGGCACACAGTGGGTGCTTTTGGCATCTCTGGAGCTGGGAGGGAGAGGTGAAGATGTCCAGGGCAGCCGGGGCCTCTCAAACAATCCGAGCAATGGGCCACCCACCTGAACGTGGTAACCTGCGGCAGCCACTGGGGGACTGAGAGTGCACAGGTGTGTTTCAGTGTCGGTGGATGTCGAGAATCTTAAAGACAGGTGCCGGGCCGCGCTGCGACATCGCAGATTTGGGGCTACTTCCTTTTTTTTGGTTGTTATTTTCTGTAACTTTTTATTTTGGTATAATTACAACAGAAAAGTTGCAATAATAGAGGGGATTCCCGTGTACCTTCACCCAGATTCATTTACATTCTTTCCCTATATACGTTTTCATGTAAATATAATACATACGTAAGTTGCAAACATCAGCCACTTTTCTCCCTAAACACTCTGGTGTCTGTTTCCTAAGAACACGACTTTCTATTACCTAAATACAATAAAATGACCCAAATCAGGAAATTTAGCATCTTACCAGAGTATAATACAGCCGAACCTCAGAGATATTGCTGGCTCGATTCCAGACCACTGCAATAAAGCAAATATTGCAATAAATCACCTGGATTTCTGGGTTTCCCAGTGCATATGAAAGTTATGTTTATACTATACTGTAGTCTGTTAAGTGTGCAATTACATTAATTCTGAAAAAACAATGTACGTGCCTTCATTTAAAAATACTGCATTGCTAAAACATTCTAACCATCCTCCAGACCTTCAGCGAGTCGTCCTCTTTTTTGCTGGTGGAGGGTCTTGCGTGGGTGTTGATGGCACTGACAGATCAGGGCGGTGGCTACTGAAGGATGGCGTGGCTGCGGCAATTTTTTTTTTTTTTTTTTACAGAGCAGAAAAATAATTTATTCCAAAGGAGGGCAGAAATAAGAAATTCATCCTGAAAATATATTTTGGTATAATTCTGGTGGGACAGATTTTCCCTCTGAACATGTTCTCCTACTGACTGCCCCACTGGAGTCTTATTGTCATGTAACAGTTTTTAAACACTTCGCTGATTCTCATGTTGTGAGCAGGTGGGGGCCATCTTCAAATCCACAGTCTCCAAGGAGAGTAATGTTATTTCTCAGAAGAACAGCATTTTCTACCTTGGAAGAGTACGTACACATTTTATAGAGGCAGCAGAGTTCAGATTCAATACGCACGTCATTGCATTCATCAAAGTGCAAAAAAGGAGACAGGAAAAAATACTGCATTGTAGAATAAGACATTCAAATGTGGTGGGAACGTTTAAGGCAGCTGACGGCCAAAGTGGGCAAGGCAAGGAAGGTGGTCTGGGTATGGAGGTGATTTTGCATCTAGAGGAGTCCTCTTCGTGACCTCAATGACTGAGCCCTGGTGAGCAGGTCTTTTTCCTCAAGGCCAATGATGCTTGAGGTACCAGATGGTTTCATTTTTCAACTGTGGTCCAAAGAGAGCGTTGAGTTGGGCCAGAATTGCAATCAGCCAAAAGAGGTAGCCGCAAATGGAACAGGTCACCAACATGGTGATGTTAACTCCCTGGTTGGGACCCTGAGGGATGAACCAGGGCACCAGGAAACCGACGAAGCCCTAGAACACGCTCATCACGATGAGAGGCACGGCGAGGCCGGTATACGCCATGGCTGCTGGGGGAGGTGCCAGCCCTGCCCCGCCGCCTCACTCGCGGCAATTTCTTAAAATAAGAGAACAGTCAAGTTTGCCGCATCGATTGACTTTGGTGACCAAGTCCTCTGTAGCATATCGTGCTGTGTGATAGCATTTGACCCACAATAGAACTTCTTTCAAAATTGGAGTCAGTCTTCCCAAACCCTGCTTTATCAGCTAAGTTGATATAATATTCTTAATCCTTGGGACATCCCTGGCGGTCCAGTGGTTAGGACTCCACACTTCCTCTGCAGGGCGCACAGGTTCCATCCTTGGTTGGGGAACTAAGATCCTGCATGCCGCCCGGCATGGCCAAAAAAAAAAAAAAAAATCGAAATCCTTTGTTGTCATTTCAACAATCTTCACAGCATCTTCACCTGGAGGAGATTCCATCTCAAGAAACCACTTGCTTTGTTCATCTATAAAAAGCAACTGCTCATCCATTCAAGTTTTATCATGAGGTTACATCAATTCCGTCACATCTTCAGGCTCTACTTTTTTTTTTAGGCGTTATTTCCAGTGCACTTTTGTTTTCTTAATTAATTAATTTATTCTTGGCTGCCTTGGGTCTTCGTTGCGGTGCACAGGCTTCTCATGGCGGGGGCTTCTCTTGTGGAGCACGGGCTCTAGGCGCGCGGGCTCAATAGTTGTGGCACGTGGGCTCAGTAGCTGTGGCTCGCGGGCTCTAGAGCGCAGGCTCAGTAGTTGTGGCGTGCGGGCTTAGTTGCTCCGTGGCATGTGGGATCTTCCCGGACCAGGGCTCAAACCCGTGTTCCTTGCACTGGCAGGTGGATTCTTAGCCACTGTGCCACCAGGGAAGCCCCCAGGCTCCACTTCTAATTCTAGTTCTCTTGCTGTTTCCACCACATCTGCAGTTCTTTCCTCCACTAAATCCTAAACCCCTGAAAGCTGTCCATGAGGGCTGGAATCGACTTCTTCCAAACTCCGGTCAATATTTGGACCTCTTCCCATGAACCATGAATGTTCTTAATGGCTGTTTCCTCTACAGTGATCATCTCTTGTTCAGTGCAGCCACCTTCATGGATGACCTGAGCCACAGCTTCTGGAGGACTTGCTGCAGCTTCCGCCTCAGCACCTGCGGCTTCACCTGGCACTTTCGCGCTACGGAGGCGGCTTCTGTCCTTCAACCTCATGAACCGACCTTTGTTTCAGACTTTCCTCCTGCAGCTCCCTCCCCTCTCTCAGCCTTCGCAGAACGGGAGAGAGTTGGGGCCTTGCTCCGGATTAGGCTGTAGCTTCAGGGAATGTGGCTGGTTTCATCTTCTATCCAGACCACTCAGACTTTCTCCATATCGGCAGTAAGGCTGTTTCCTCTTCCCATCAGTGTGTTTACCGCAATAGTGCTTTTAATTTCCTTCAAGAACTGTTCCTTTGCATTCACAACTCACATAACTGGCACAACGGGCCTCTGGCTCTGCTTTCCACACGCCTTCCTCACGAAGCTTCATCGTTTCTAGCTTTTGCTTTAAAGTGAGAGATGTACGACTCTTCCTGAAACACTGAGAGGTTACTGCAGGGTTATTAATTGGCCTAATTTCAATATTGTTGTGTCTTGCAATAGGGAGGCCCGAGGAGAGGGACAGAGGGCAGAACGGCTGGTCTATGGATTGGTCAGAACACACACGATATTTATACATTAAGTCTGCCTTCTAATATGGGTGTGGTTTGTGGTGCCCCCAAACAATTACAAGAGTCACCTTAAGATCACTGATCACAGATCCCCATAACAAATATAACAACAATGGAAAAGTTGGAAATATTGTGAGAATTACCAAAATATGACACAGAAACAGGAAGTGAGCAAATGCTGTTGGAAAAATGGCACTGGTAGACTTGCTAGACACAGGGTCGCCACGAACCAGCAATTTGTAAAAAACACAGTATCCACGAAGTGCAGTAAGGTACAATAAAACAAGGTTGGCCTGTACTATTAGGGTATCATAGTATATTTTGTGTACTCTAACATGTCACAATACTACTGTGTAACCCACAGCTCACTCTCAAGGTCAGCCCGGCGAAGCCTCTAAGAAGCCTTTATTTCCCGGGTCCAGGACCCACGTGTGTGTAGTTATCCCACTCCTTTGTCTCCTCCGATTTGGAATGGTTTCCTGGACCGTCTTTCTTTCCTGACTTGCTTTTAAGAGTGTCCTTCTTGGACTTCCCTGGTGGCACAATGGTTAAGAATCCACCTGCCAATGCGGGGGACTCGGATTCGAGCCCTGGTCTGGGAAGATGCCACATGCCGCGGAGCAGCTAAGCCCGTGCACCACAACTACTGAAGCCTGCGTGCCGCAACTACTGAAGCCCGTGTGCCACAACTGCTGAGCCCACGTGCCTAGAGCCCGTGTTCCACAACAAGAGAAGCCAACGCAATGAGAAGCCCGCGCACCGCAACAAACAGTAGCCTCCGCTCGCCGCAACTAGAGAAAGCGCGCGCACAGCAACGAAGACCCAACACAGCCAAAAAAATATATAAATAAATGAATAAATTTATAACAAGAAAAGTGCCCTTCTTGTTTTGACGCATGAGTTGGGAACTCTGAAAGCCATTCGGAGCCAAGTTTGGAGAATTAAGTGTGTCACGAGACTGATGCCCACCTTTCTGGTCACATCCTATCACGTGGCCCTGAAATGTGGCTGTGAGCGACCCTGGGTCAGGGACTCCCTCTGAGGGTGGCGTGGCCTAGCGGTCAGGAGCAGGCAGTCTAACCCAACTGCTCGGGCTCAAATCCTGGCTCTGTTCCTTCCAGCCTGTGTGACCTTGGGTAAGTCACCTACCCTCTCTGTGCCTCAGTTTCCTCATCGGTGAAATGGAGATAATACTGGTAGCTACCGCATGAAGCTGTTTTGAGGACTGACAAGTTAATATTTGTAAAGAGCTGAGAACAGTGCCTGGCTCGGGTGAAATGGGGAGGAGTTTTGGAATACGGTGGCTGTCTGGTTTCAACCATACAATCTTAAAGATGCAGTGTGTGTCACATTAATTCTGGGTACAGTGGCTCAGTCTTATGAAAGTATTCGTGCTCCCCGCTGTTCCTTTACCCTGGACTCTCCCTTTACACACACACATACACACACACACACACACACACACACACACACACACGAGGAAACACAAGACCTCCTTTTCTCCGTTGATTTTCTAAGCCCAGAACAGCAGGCGGGAAGGACATTTAAACTGTCACCTGAGGCTCCCAGCCTCCAATCCACTGCCTTCCGAGACTCCGGCTGGAAAAGGATTGGTCGCCACTCCCCAGACAACTCACCGGGAGAATTATTCCCCTTCACTGTTTTCACTATTTTATCTAGAATCACTGAACGAGGCGGGCAGGGTGAACGTGGGGAAGGGGGCCTTGCAGAAACAAATCCTCTTCTTGTAGGGCTGGGGAAGCAGCCTGTGGATCCAGCTCACAGGTTTCCTGCACAGGGAAATCAAATTCTCCCCCTTCCATCCGTGTGGGCTCGGTTTATAACCACACACATCCTCACCTACAGCCCAGGGCTCCTGACACCGGAAAACAGGGCCAGGCTCCCATGGGCTTCTGCTGGTCTAGTCTGGTCAGTTTCATGTTCATTCATTCGCTCATTTGTTCATCCATGTGCTGCTGGTATGAGCACATTTTGTTGCTCAGCTATTTTTATAACCATTCGCTTATTATTGTGATACAATCAGACACATTTGCAGGGCTTCCTTTGTTATTGTATTATTCATCAGCCTTTATTAAATAGTCCAGGTGTTGTTTTAAACACCTTACACACACTATCTCATCGACTCCTTGTGAGATAGATACTATGATTGGGCCCCTTGTACAGATAAGGAAATGGAAGCACAGAGAAGTTAAGGAATTTGCCCAAGATCACACAGCCAGAAGGGACCCCACAGGGACTCTAACCTGGGGGCTCCTCATTCTTTAGTTATACTCCCTTGCTTGATACCAGAGATGAAAAAGATTTTTGAGATGGTGAGAGAAGCAGATGGGCGCGTGGTCTGAGGACGAAGCCCAGCTCAGGCCTATGAGCTGTGGGACAAGTCTCCAAGGCGGGTGGGTCTCCCACTGGGGCTCAGAGAGGGACCTCAAAGACCGCCTACACTCAGCAAGTGGAGTGGACCTGGGATCCAGCGCAGGTGTGAGGTTCTGGCTGTGCACCTGGGTGCTCTGTGCCCCGGCGTAGCGGCCAAGGTCACAGAGGGGCAGCTGGGTCTACGGGAAGGTTTGGCTAGCATCTGGTTCTGCCTCTTGTCTGCATGTCTTTGGCCCAATGATTTAACTCGGGCCTCTGACAAGTGGGCATAATAACAATTCTTATGTCATGGGGCTGATGTGAAGACAAGATAAAGCATTTTAGCACGCTCAGCTCAGCAAGGAATAGGAAAGAGGGCCCTTCACTTTGACACTGCACTGTATTTGTTACCTTAAAGCCAGCCAAGGGAAAGCTTCCGGACAGGCGGGAGTGGAGGGGGTGGCAGTGTGGTTTGAATTAAGCTGTTTATATGCACCCTCGTCCAGTGACAAATGGCTGTAGCGACGGAGCAGCGTGCTTTCAATTTTCCATCTGGGATCAGACGTCTCGTGGCTCTGCCAGCCTTGTCCGGAAGTGGGCAGGTCGTCCTAGCAGCCCTGGGAAGGGGGGAAGGGGCTGTCTTGATCCTGCCGCCTGCTCCAGGCCTGGCCTGCCTGCGCCACCAGACCAGCCGGCGGGGGAAGACAGTCCTCGCTGACCTCGCCTGGGCCTCTCTGGGACTTGCGAGCTGTCCTCGCCGCTGTGTCCACAGGCACCCCTGCGTGACAAGGCCATCTTATCAGGGGGCAAAACCGTGTTAGCCCAGGTCCACGCCCATCAGTAGAGATGCTTCATCTCAATCCACCCATGGGCCAGGGCTGGTGCTTCCAGGCCAACCCAGCAGGGAGGGTCGGGCCTTATCGGCAGCCGGAAGGGCAGGCTGGGCTTCTGGTCATTTCTGTCTTGATTTCCGTAGTCCCATGGAGTGCAAGCGCTCGCCAGAGGCAACTCAGGCTGGAAAGAAACTCGTGATCAAGGCAGGTCTGGGACTGAGCTCAGGACAGATAGGCCTGGGCGGGACCCGTGGCCCTGGGGGCCTGGGCAAGGTGCTTGGCTGCGCTGGGCCTCGGTTTCCCCATCTGTAAATGGGGTACTGTGGGGTTGTGGGGAGGAATAAACAGGGGATGCCTGTGAGGTGCGGTGAATTTTCCAGCCACCCACGCCTGTTAGGAAACTTGACCTTTACATCTCAAGTCCCCCCCTCCCCTCCCCCCCAACTAATGAACTTGGTAGAATAAAACTGGTCATTCAGGGAAAGGCATCCTCGTTTTCCTTGTTGTTTCAAGTTTAAATCAGTTCATTCGGAAGGCCCTCCTTCCCCCTTTCTCCTTAAGGTGGCTTTTAATGGCCTTTAAAAACAGAAGTCAGAGCCCAGCCCACCATGGCCCTGGACCCACCTGTGGCCCCCATTCCCCTGGAGTCAAACCCCAGTCCTTCCCACGGCCCGATGGCTGTCCCCAGTCTGTCCTCAGCTCTCGCTGTCCCTGCCCGTGCTCTCCCTCCCTGTGGCCTCCGTTGGGCCCTTGGACCAGGCACGTTCTCTCCCCAGCACCTTGGGGCTCGCCGCTCCCTCCACCTGGAACTCTCCGCCCTCTGACTGCCACTGGGCTCCTCCCTCACCTCCATCCCCCTTTTCAAATGTCACCTTCTCAGGGACCTGACCTCACCTTCCTGACCACTCAGCGTAAAATACCAACAGCCCCAGCCTCGGCACTCCCTGCCCACTTCCCCGTTCTCTGATCTTTATAGCACTTCTCACCAACTGACATAGAACGTGTGTAACTTGTTTTGTTTAATGCCTGCCTCCCCCACATGAATGTAAGCTCCATGTGGGAGCAGACACACTTGTATCTATTGTTTTTTTCATCTGTAGTGTCTCTAGGACCCAGACAGTGCCTAACACACAGTAGGTGTTCAATAAATGTCAGATGGATGGAGGGAGGGATGAATGGATGGATGGATGGATGGGTGGATGGATGGATGGATGGATGGGTGGATGGATGGGTGGATGGATGGGTGGATGGATGAACGGGTGGATGGATGGGTGGATGGATGGGTGGATGGATGAACGGGTGGATGGATGGGTGGATGGATGGGTGGATGGATGGATGGATGGATGGATGGATGGGTGGATAGATGGACGGATGGGTGGATGGATGGATGGGTGGATGGATGGATGGATGGATGGATGGACAGATGGATGGGTGGGTGGATGGTAGATGATGGATGATGAATGGATGGGTGGGTGGATGGATGGATAGATGGATGGGTGGGTGGGTGGATGGATGGCTGGATGGCTGGGTGGATGGATGGATGGATAGATGGATGGTTGGATGGATAGATGGATGGATGGGTGGGGGGGTGGATGGATGGATGGATGGATGGATGGATGGATGGATGGACAGATGGATGGATGGACAGATGGATGGATGGGTGGATGGTAGATGATGGATGATGAATGGATGGGTGGGTGGATGGATGCATAGATGGATGGGTAGATGGATGGATGGATAGATGGGTGGATGGTAGATGATGGATGGACGAACGGATGGATGGGTGGATGGATGGGTAGATGGTGGATGATGGATGGATGGATGGACAGAGGGATGATGGATGGATGGTCAGATGAACGGATGTGTGGGTAGATGGTAGATGATGGATGGATGGACAGATGAATGGATGGGTGGGTGGGTGGGTAGATGGTAGATGATGGACGGATGATGGATGGGTGGGTAGATGGATGGGTAGATGGGTGGATGGAAGATGCTGGAGGATGGAGGGATGGGTGGGTGGCTGTCTTCAGGCTGCAGGCTGGGGAATCCTGCAAGCTCTGGAAGGAAGTGGGGAACCAGTCCCTTCTACTCTCCAGTTTCCTGGAACTGACCTGGGGGATTCCTCCTTTTGTCCCCACCTGACTCCAACACAATGAGAGGCAGGCACAGGTGGCCCTTCACAGCACCCTGTACTTATTTAAGCAAAAAAGGGACTTGTTACAAGAACACTGTGGTTCCCACAGAATATCAAGGAGGGCTGGAGGACCAGGCAGGAGGGTTCTGCAGCCAGAAATGACACCCAAAACCACTCCACAGAATGGTCTGGTGGGACCTACCCGTGGGTGGCTGCCATACAGCCCGCCGGAGAGGGAGTCCAGACTCTCGTGTTATCCCATGCCTAGGGCTGCCAGATGAAACAGAGGTGAGCCAGTCCACTTTGAACTGTACAAAACAATAGTATTTTAGTAAGGGTATGTCCCATGCAATATTTTAATGTTATTATTACTATTCTACTTTGTCTAAATCTGGCACCCCTGCCTGCTATCCCTGAAGTCCCACTGGTCCCCCGAGAAAAGTCTCTGGACACCACCTTCCTTGCACCAGGGGCTCCCAATTGGAAGTTATAGAAACACGTCCCATGCATGCACCCTAGCTGCAAGGGATTCTGGGAAAGCAAGTGTCTCCAAGTTTCTACAGCACGAGGTGGGCTCAGCCTCCTGGGGTTGGGGAGCCCCTCAGACCACGGCCAGCAGCTGGGTTCAGGCTTCTGCTCTCCTATTATCTGCAGAGGCTGGGCAGGGTGAAGAACCAGATTCTCCCCAAATCTGTTGTGTGGTCCATGAGATGTGGTTTTTGAGATCCGAGCACCCTTTTCCTCAACCTATTTTCTCCACCAGAGAGTTTCACGTATCTATTTAGATACAGTCTCCACCAAAAGGAAGTAGGGCTCCTTGGAGAAATGACTGATTCCAAGACTAGGGGAAGGAAAGTACAAGGCGAGCCAGGAGCACCTTGTGCCAGGAAGCTGAGCCACAACTGATGGGCTGTGTGAAAAGGACACGAGCCAGTTGGAAGGGGTTCGCACCGCTCAAATCTGGGATGATTTGAGCATCAAAAAAAAACAACAACATTGTAATGCACTGCATAAAATAAGAACTATTGAGTCCACAACAATATATGCCTGTGTGTATATATATTGTATATAACAT
The DNA here is from genome assembly GCF_963924675.1 of Phocoena phocoena. NCBI lineage: Eukaryota > Metazoa > Chordata > Mammalia > Artiodactyla > Phocoenidae > Phocoena > Phocoena phocoena. The sequence continues at coordinate 55,528,180 of NC_089238.1, read as the reverse complement.
GTGTGTATATATATTTGTATATAACATGTGCGTATATATATTTGTATATAACATGTGCGTATATATTGTATATAACGTGTATATTCCAAGTAATACACTTGGAATATACGTTTATAAAATACAATGGGTGTGTGAATAAATAAACGAATACGGGAGAAGGGAAACCTCTTCCTTAGAGGAAAGTGCCAACCGATAGATGTGGAAGGTGTAGCATAATTAGAGCAGTTACCATTTGACAGCCGTCATAAAATACTTGTTTCAGGGAAGAGGCATCACTAGAGGGTAAAACCGGTGAGTGAAGGTTTTCTGGGGATAGGATATTTACATAGCTCCAATATATCTCTCTGCAAGATCATTACCTATTACCAAAAAATATAGGAACTTCACAGCAGAAAAATCTGGCAGATACCACCTTAATCAAGATCTCAAAACTGACATCAGAGCCCACAGCAAATAGACACATGCCCTTGGTATGAGGCACTGAGAAGTTTACAATGTCACTTCTGTGAGATTCCTTCCAAAAACGTGTCATCTGAATCTCATAAGGAAGAAACACAAGACAAACTTGATTTGAGGAACGTTCCACAAAACATCTGGTCAGTAATCTCTTAAAAAATGTCAACATCATAAAAGAAGAACGTAAGTGAGGAGTTGTCCAGATTCAAGGACACGAAAACTGAACGTGATTCATTAGCTGAGAGTTTCTTTTGCGATAACGGACATTCCTGGGACAATCGGCAAAATCTGAATAAGGTCCGTAGATTAGATCCCATAATGCATCCATGTCAACTGCCCTGATGGAGACAATTATACCAGGCGTTGTAAGAAAACATCTCCTGCCTCAGAAGACAGTGTCCTTGTTCTTAGGAAATACTGAAGCATTTAGAGATAAAGTGGCTCTCATGTCTGCAACTCCCTCTTAAATAGAAAAGAAAAAAGGCAAAGAAGATGATCACGGAAATGCAGTAAGTGTTCACATCTGGGGAAGCTGCGTGAAGGGTAGAGGGGAATTCTTTGGAGTATTTGTGTGGCTTTTCTGCAAGCCTGAAATGACATCAAAAAAAAAAAATTAAAAAAACCAGAAATCTGTCTAGTAAATCAAAAGCTAAATAAAATGTACCTCTTTGTTCCTCCTGTTCTGCTGTGGTCTCCCTTCCCTGAGAACAGCAGGGGCTGCTGCCTGAAGGCCCAGGGCAGGGTTTTAGATGGAAAAAAAATGCCAGGAATGCACAACATATCTGTTAAAATAACGGTATCCAACTAACGTGTATACAGCGTTTATTATGTACCAGGCTTCCAAATGCTTTAAAAAAACTGTACTAACGTCTTGGAATCTAGTAACAACCATACAAAGTAGCTGCTATTACAGCACTATTCACAATAGCCAGGACATGGAAACAACCTAAACGTAAACAGATGAATGGATACAGATGTGGTACATGTACACAATGGAATACTACTCAGCCATAAAAAAAACATAAGGCCATTTGCAGCAACACGGGTGGACCTAGACATTATCATATAAGTGAAGTCAGACAGAGAAAGACAAATACCATATGATATCACTTATATGCAGAATCTAAAATATGACCCAAACGAACTGATCTACGAAACAGAAACAGACTCACAGACATAGACGACAGACTCGTGGTTGCTGAGGGGGAGGGGGAGTGGGGGAGGGATGGAGTGGGAGTTTGGGATTAGCAGATGCAAACCACTATATAGAGAATGCAGAAACAACAAGGTCCTACTGTAGAGCACAGGGAAATATATTCAATATCCTATGATAAACCATAATGGAAAAGAATATGAAAATATATATATATGTGTATAACTGAGTCACTTTGCTGTACAGCAGACATTAACACAACACTGTAAATCAACTATACTTCAATAAAATAAATTAAAAAAAAAAACAAAGTAGCTGCTATTACTGTTCCCATTTTATATATGAGGAAACTGATGTACAGAGAGGTTGAGTAACCCGTCCAAGGTTTCACAGAGTATAAGTAGTAGAGCTGGGATTTGAACCCAGGCCCACTGGCTCCAGATTCTTTCCCCACCCCTCAAAAGTGTCATATCGGGGAGATTTAAAGGTTCAAACTATGAGGGGCTGAAAAGGGAAAATGGGACAAGGCACAGACTAGAGACTGGAGCTACATCACTCACTAATTCCCAGAGTGCTGCCCCAACAGTGAGCTACAGAGGGGATGAGGCAAAGACCCCAAAGAGTGAATGGTGGCAAATCCAAGCGTCCAGGGAGATAAGCTATCACGTGGACAACCAACTAC